>NC_066580.1:406207421-406809921 GCF_024323335.1 Lathyrus oleraceus
GAGAGAGAGAGAGAGTTGGGTTGTTTCGCCTTAGACTTTTGATTATTCGTTTCTCTTTCAATCTCACTCAAGTTCGTGAATTCTTTCATCCTATCCAAAAATTTATTTGGCCAAGTTTTAGATTCCATTATGGAATGAGTTGTCCACTTCAGTGATGTCTGTTGTATATGAAATTCTGGTTTCAAATAAATTAATAAAATATAGTGATTTTGAAAGCCCTCGATACACATAATGTGTCTGGTTGAATTTTGAGGTGTGTTACTCCAAAATGAAAAAATTGTTTTCGAGAAGCTATATTTATTCAGATCAGTACACACCATATTATACATGTTTTTATAAGATGGTACATTAAAAGGAAATGCGTCCATTTTTCCTTCGGCGCTGAACGACTAACACAAGGAATAAGAAATTCATGAATTACATCAACAACAAAAAATTCACGTATCAAGTTTCATCTTCTTAAAAATTAAACAAGCACACAAAATATTGCACGTCTTCATCATTGTACGAACACATTTTGATCTATTTGGACCTACTTTCTCTACTCACTTGGTTTCATGATAAATAAAATTTAATCCTGCTAGAGATATATCATCCACCAACTATGAGTAAAGATTGTCGTCTCTAAATCTGTATTCTAATATTCTAATGATGCGATTGAATGATGTTTGTATGTCTTTGTTCTAATTTTAGATCATTTGGTTCACAGACTCTCAATCTCTACATAAATCACCTTTAATATTTCTCAACCAATTCTTCAATGTAGCATGAGGAGATTCAGCTTTGTTAGTTGTTGTATTTCTAAAGTGTTTAACCTGATTTGTTCAAGCACAAACTATTTTCTCTTTTACCTAGTCTAGAATTGTACTTTCAACATATTTCAAGAAATCTGGATATTTTTCACACACCCTCGTGAAATGTATTACAATTTCGGCATATAATTCTTCCATATAAGAATTTATTATAACATTCTTAGTATCAATTATGTTTTATATCACACCATTTTTTTATCATTTTCACCCTTGATTTGTTTGGCCCCTACCGCATGCTTAAGTCTACCTCTCACTCTTTTTATTATCGAATACCTACAAAGCAATGTATATGATGTAGAAAATACCTTTGTAACTGAATTCATCAGTGCGATATCGCAATCAATGACAATTACTTTTGGCAGGTTTTCTTGGACCTTCAACATAGTCTGACACACTTCTAAAGCCCAAGTAACATTGTCATCTTTATCACTTTCTAAAAAATGTGAATTCAACTGAAAAAGTCATCTTTGTAGAAGTAACACAAATAATTTCTAGAAGTGGAAGCAAAAATTGTTTGGTCTTATCGTTGATGACGCGCTCAGTCCTTCAGATGAGGCACTATTAGTCAAAAATTGAAGAACCTAAGTTCCTCAAACGTTGTATCACGTAGCTCGACTAGCAAGACACTGAGCGTTTAAAATAGGGTGTTTAGCCCTTTTGAAGGGACTTTCATCAAACCCTCTAGCAAGACTTGATACCGAGTCTCCTGGGCTTGATACAAGTTGCGCATCCTATGCGTGAGTTTTGGAAGCAGTCTCGACTTAGGAGATAATGAGTCCCGCAGGTGAGAGTTTTATCAGTTTTGAGGTTTCTAAGTCCCTCAAACATTGTATCATGTAACCCGACTATCGAGAAGCTGAGTCCCTCAGGTGGGGTGTTTATCCTTTCAAGCGGGACTTCCATCGAGCCCTCTAGGCAAGACTTGACACCAATTCTCTAGGACTTGACACCAGTAGTCTAGGGAAGCGACACTCGAGTATCGTATCACAAGGATTCTTTACAAATTAACCAAATAAAAAAACTAAATAGGGGGTTTCAATTCGATTTAGAATAAGTGATTATAAAAAGTGATTATGAAAAGTGATTATAAAAAGTGATTATGAAATAAGTTGATCTACTAATTTGGATTCCTAACTTATCATTGGTTAATATAATTTTCATGCCCCAAGAGGATTCTAATACCTTTTCGATTAAAGTAACAATAACAAGCGCATTGATACTAATATATGATATGTATTCCTAATTTCTGAATTAAGCAAACATATTCTGAATTAAGCAAACGGGTTAAGTAAACGGGTTAAGCAAACGCGAATTAAGCAAACGCGATTATGGAACATATATCAATCGAAATTAATCAACACAAATTCTATAGGACTTGAATAAAACATACAAGACATAGAACAAAATATTGAAAGGGAAAAGATATTTGATTGAAAATTAAGAAACCTCAAAGTATCGGCGGAAACAGATTACAGCGAATCAATCTCGTGAACTTTAGTTCTCCATGAAATCCTCTAAACGATATTGTATCATAAAAATTCAGAATAGGCTTCATGTAACACTGAAAGACCTAATATAATAAAAGGGAAATTCCGGCCCTGATGGGTGTCGTGCAATAAGTTATCCGCAAGTATACAGAACACGTCAAAGTAATACAAAAGATTATCGTTCCCATAGATACCAAATTATCAATTATCGATTTCTATTGTTATGGTGCTTATCTAAGGTAGTCAAATAAGTAGGTTAAAGTATACTGAAGTGAGAATGACGAAGTAAATAAATTCAAATAAAATGCAGGCTCAGATGTAACTCACATCAATTAGGAAATACTCCAATTGTTTCTAAACAGATCTACCTATGGGGTAATATTTTCTACTTAGAGAAGAATCAATTTAACATGAACTGTCGCTTTTGCGTATTCAGAATCGAGTTTACTATCTAATTAATATCCTTCATTGTCACAGATTAAGGGTGTTTGTCGCGTTAAAGTAGTAAACCTATTTTTAAGAAATTAGATCCTTGACTTAATTAAAAAGTGATTTTGATTTGGAAAGTTTAACTTAAAAGGGATCCATGACTTTCGCTCAAGGATCCAGATTTTAAACCTACAAACGCATCCGAAAATAGTTTCAAAATCGTTTTCTAATAGTGTTAAGAATTCCCAATTAACCGGACAAAGTGCTTTCACTGCTTTTGACCAGTTAAAACTAACCGAGTTTATCTTTAAGATTTGGACGACTTTCGATCTTACCCAACTATACTTCGGTTCTACTTTCTTAGTTACCGAACAAAATAAGCACTGAAAACTTATGTCAAAATCAAAACAGCCCCTAAAGCATTTCTGCAGATACAAATAATGAAGTATGATCTTAACGATGATCCTTACATCCTAACCTTTAAAGATTAGCCAAACATGAAAATAAGTAACAACATAGCCGAATAAATCATATTTAAAAAGGGCGAGTAAATAAAATATGCAAGTTAAATAAGCGAGTATGTAAAAGCGAGACAGGAAAATAAATGAAGTAAAGCATGCAAGAAAATATAAAACGTAAATGTGAATAACTTGAATAAGAATCCTGCTCCAAATCGGAGACTTTAATCTGGTACACATGAAAAGAAAACTTGACTAGAAATTAAAATGGCGGCAAGATTGTTTGTACAGTGCTCCAACCTAACTACAACTCAAGTGCGATAACTCCCTGATGTGACGGATTATCGTTTTTACAATGGTGAACTTTAGGCTTAGTGTTGTGAACTAAGTTGGATCCTTTTTGGTGAAGTGAAAACGCATATTTATAAAAGTCCTAAAAAGCTAGCCAAAGACAGAAATGTCCTCCAACTTCCCTTAGTGGGGTTGTGCCAACAAAGATGGCGCCCGCCATCCCCACCAAGGTGCCCGTCGTGTGTACAACATGGAAAGATCATGGGAAACATGGAAGCTACCACCGATTGACAGCTTACATGTCATGGCACCCTCCTTGACGGCCGGCATGTTGGACGCCATGTGAACATATTTCTACAAAAACTTCGATTTCTTGCTCGTTTGGCTTCGTTTCTTCACAAAAGGCTCATGTAGGGCAAAATATCTGAAAGTAGGACAAAAGGAAAACATAACACAAGAAAATGACAATAAAAACCTAATAAGCATGTGCAATCTGAGTCAAATACGCAGTGTGTTTCAGTGTTATCAGGCCCTTATGGGATCCGACCCGAAAATCACAAAAATCGGCTCAAACTAACTATTTTAGTTAAGTCTGGAACGTTAATGAATTATTCGACCCTTCTTAATTATGAATCTGCTTTTGACTTTAACATGAAACTTGTATTTCTTTCTCTTAGCTTTCCAACTCATATTAGAATGCGGTAATCCGATTCCTATAGCTCAAGTTATAATCTGCATAGTCACAGGCTACCAAATAATTATTTATACTGAAAATAAAGTACGAAAATAAAATAAATAAAAAAATAAACTTAGATGTAAAAACACACTAAAATAATAAAAATAATAGAATAAATTATAGAGTTGCCTAAGTAGAATAGTATAAGAACGTGCATCAAAATTCACTGATCAAATTCCCCCACACTTGAACTTTTGCACTCTGAGCAAAATTATAAATTCAAAACTCAAAACAGAAAAGAAAAAAACAAGAACAAACAAAACATGCAATTCCCAAGGTTATCAAGATACTAGGTACAAGCAGAACTCTAAGTCTAAGCTTCAAGAATATGGTGTTAGTGAACAAGTTCTTGTGGCATTCAAAGAAGATAGGAAAACAGATTACCAAATAGTATATCCAAAAGCAGTAAGATCCTCATAGGATAAAATTCACTCAACTCTCAAGTGTTTAGGTTAATTATTTACACTTAAAGCACAACATAAAAGTTAGTACTACCATAAGCTTGAAAATACTCTAACATTCACAATTGAAATACATGCACATAATGATCAAAAGGATTTTTATTTAGTTGTAACGTGGCCAAGGTAAGGGTGAGATAAATCTTAAGAGGGTACTAGACTAAAATTCAAAGAGACAAAAGAGACTTGAAAGAAACTGCGGGAGTTGAATTTACAAAATATTTCATTCACTTCAACAACTCTATAGTAATTGTTTTCATTCATATTTTTCTTCTCCTTTCTCTTTTTTTTTTCTTTTTCATAAGGAGTATGTATTTACATGTATACATCCTTCTATTTTTTTTTCATTCATTTTTTTCTTTACTATTTTTCTTTTCTCTTTCTACCAACTTCTGAAATATTACAAACATAATTATTCAACCTCAAACAACTCCAAACAAGACTCTTTCAACCCTTTGAATAGGGTGATAACATTGTTTTTCACTTCTCGGTTTGTAATGAGTTTTAAACAAAAGAAGGATAATAGGCTCAAGGGAATTTAAAACAAGGGATGTTATTATTTCAGGGTTGATTTTTTGGCTAACTGGATAAAAACATTGTCTTTATCATATCAGTGTGCACAAGTAAACAACATCATCAACAAGAGTCAATTCAAGTTCTAGAGACTAACAGACATGAGTGAATCACACAAGAAAGAGAGAGATGGATTTTTGTATGTTATCCATATAAGGCTCAAAATCTCACAAGGTTAATTGATCTACCACAAATGATGTACAATTTAGAGTTTAGCCCTACCTATCATACTAAAAATGCACAACAAATTTTTCACATCACACCACAAGACTTTAGTCAAGAAAACTAAGAAAAATACTCATAATTGTAACTAAAAAACCAAAGGAAAAAATATGCAATTTTTTTTAAGAAAGCAAACAAAAACCAAAACAGAGAAAAACTGAAAACAAAACAAATAAATGGTTCCCTCCACCACACTTACAACATACATTGCCCTCAATGAAAGAGCATAAATATAAAATAAGAGTGAGAGAAAGGAAAGAACACACCCGAGGAGTTAAGGCGGATAAATGATTGCATAAGCAGCCTTTGCCAAAGAGAGCTCTTCTACAACTTCTTCTTCCAAAGTTGGGTTCTCATGGAGTAGCTTTGGGTAGTGTCCATTGACCTTGAAATTTTGATTAGTGCATTTGCCTTGTATTCCAGGATCAAAGAAGAATCTTTGATAAGTAAAAGTGTTGAATGGACACGTGAAAGTGATCTCCTTTTTCACAACATCAAGAATCAAAGGATTACGGGGTTGCCTCACTACTTTTGTTTCATCTTTAAGTGAGATCCTATGTATACATATGGATGGGCTAATATCACGAGTATCAGCCAAGGTCCATCAAATTCCCTTCTTATGTTTCTACTTAAGTTGAAGGTTTGATGAATAATATGAATCATCGGGAAATGGTTTAAGCTCTAAAGAACGTGGTTGCTCAATAAATGGTATGTTTGGGGCAGCCAGAATATCAAGAGCTTCAGCTACATAAACAACTTCATTTACATTGTCACCCTGCAAGGCAACATCAATCTCAGCACAAACAATAAAAAGGTTAGTGTTAGTACAATCATCACATGAGTAAATATCATCAAAACCAGATAAAGTTGGACAATCAGCTGAAAACAAATCAGAATAAGCTTCATCAACAATTACAGAAAGCAAATCTATTTGAAAAACAGAATGATCTTCCAAGGGATGTTTCATAGCATCAAAAATATTGAACTTTGCGACAATGTCACCAAATTCTACAGACATGGTTCCATTGTCAACATTAACTTTTGTTTGAGCTGTTTTCCTGAACGGTCTGCCCAAAATGATTGGTGATCTGCTTGAATTTGTTTCTCCATACATGTCTTGAATGTAAAAGTCTGCAGGAAAAATCAAGTCATTAACTTGAACAAGCACATCTTCCACAACTCCGGCGGGGCGGGCATTTCTTTTGTTTGCTAGTTGAATGATTAAACCTGTATGCTACAAAGGACCAAGATCAAGATTATTATGCACAGAAGTAGGTATAACATTAATGCTCACTCCAAAATCAAGCATGCAATTTTCGAATTTACTATCCCCAATGGTACAAGGAATATTAAAAGTTTCTGGATCGTTGCACTTTTGTGGCATGTTCTGAGTGAGGGATGAGCTGGTAGGTGAAGTGTTAGGATGAATAAGGGCCGAAACATTTCATCCCAAATTCACTCTATCGTTTCCGGTAAGCCTCCTCTTGTGTGTGCACAAATCCTTCATAAATTTTGCATATTTTGGGATCTGCTTAATTACATCAAGTAGTGGAATATTCACTGCCACCTTTCTAAATACATCCAAAATCTCTCTCTTTATCTTCCTCATCAATTTTCTTATTTTTCATAACTCTTTGTGGGAAAGGGATTGACGGTACATACTCTTCTTCAGCCTCAACAACACTAGAGGGTTCTGATGTTGCACTAACAAATTTTTTTTTCTAGGGCTGGTTCTGAAACTTTTCCGGGTCTCAAGGAAATTGCACTCACATTAAGGCATTTTGGATTCACTACTGTTTGGGCAAGTAGTTGGTTCGGTCCTCGAGCTTGTTGCATGACATTCATTGAAGTGGCAAGTTGTCCAATTTGTGTTTGCAAAGTCTGAATACTAGAATCTGTTTGTTGTTGAAACTGAAGATTATTTACAGTCATTTGTTTAACAAGATATTCAAGTGAGGGTCCATAAGGTATAAAGGTGGTTACTTGGGGAAGGCTATATGGTGGTGGTGGTGGAAGGGGTAGCACCAATTGTTTCACTAAAGAGGTAAGTTCATCAATTCTGGTTTCTAGAGCTTTGTTGGAAGAAGAAACTTGAATCTCATTCACATATTTTGCTTGGACCATGAAATTATCCCTTGTTGTGAATTGTTGGGAGTTAAGTGACATGTTACCAATCAAGGATTTGGCAGCAACTGGAATCTTATCAACAAGTGTTCCACCACTAGAAGCATCTAAAATGTTTCTTTATGTTGGTAGCAATCCCTCATAAAAGTATTGTATTAGCAATTGTTCAGAAATCTGATGGTGAGGACAACTTGACACTAACTGCTTGAATCTCTCCCAGTATTTGGTCAATGATTCCATGTCAACCTGTCCAATACCACATATTTCTTTTCTGATTGAAGAAGCTCTTGAAGTAGGGAAAATCTTTCTAAGAAGATTTTCTTCATATTATTCCAACTTGTAATAGAATTTGGCTCAAGATAATATAATCAATCTTTTGTAGCACCTTACAGTGAGAATGGAAATGCTCTAAGATTGACATGATCTTCAGTAATTGCTTGAGGCCTCAATGATATAGAACATACAATCTGAAATTCTTTTAGATGCCTATGCGGATCCTCACCTGCAAGACCATTAAACCTTGGCAACAAGTGTATTAAACCAATTTCAATTTAAAATTAAAAATTAATCTAATAACGTCAATTAAAAATTTTGAGAATTTTTTCGGAATTTTCTGAAACTATTAAAACTGGAAAAAAAATCATAAAAAATAGAAAAATAAGGAATTTCGGGTTTTTAAGACGACTACCACTATTCCTAAATAGTAGCTTTTCATCATTGATTTTTTTCTAGTTAATCGACAAAGAATCGGAATAATTTGAGACAATTTTCTTAAAAAAACAAATTTTTTTATTCTAAAACGCAAAAAGACCAGAACGCAAGAAAGTTATGACAAAAAAATGCTAAAACACAACATCTATGACTATAATAATGGTTAGACTATAATAATGGTTAAAATCTACAAGAGTCTCCGGCAATAGCACCAATTTGATCTGTTGTCGCATACGGGTCAAAAACGAGTAACTAAGAACGGTAGTCTAGGGAAGCGACGCTCAAGTATCGTATCGCAAGGACTCTTTACAAATCAATCAAATAAGAAAACTAAATAGGGGGTTTCTATTCGATTTAGAATAAGTGATTATAAAAAGTGATTATAAAAAATGATTATAAAAAGTGATTATAAAAAGTGATTATGAAATAAGTTGATCTACTGATTTGGATTCCTAACTTATCATTGGTTAATATAATTTTCATGCCCTAAGAAGATTCTAATCCCTTTTAACTTAAAGTAACAATAACAAGTGCATTGATACTAATATATGATATGTGTTCCTAATTTCTGAATTAAGCAAACAGATTCTGAATTAAGTAAACGGGTTAAGCACACACGAATTAAGCAAACACTATTATGAAACATATATCAATCGAAATTAATCAACTTAAATTCTATAGAACTTGAATAAAGCATACAAGACATAGAACTAAATATTGAAAGAGAAAAGACATTTGATTGAAAATTAAGAAACCTCAAAGTATCGGCGGAAACCGATTACAGCAGATCAACCTCGTGAACTTTAGTTCTCCATGAAATAATCTAAGCAATATTGTATAATAAAAATTAAGAATAGGATTCATGTATCATTGAAAGACCTAATATAATAAAAGGGAAATTTCGTCCCTTATGGGATCCGACCCGAAAATTACAAAAATCGGCCCAAACTAACTATTTTAGTTAAGTATGGATCTTCGACGAATTATTCGATCCTTATTCATTCCGAATCTGATTTTGACTTCAATATGAAACTTGTAGTTCTTTCTCTTATCTGTCCAACTCATATTAGAACACATCAATCTGACTCATATAGCTTAAGTTATGATTTGCATAGTAATAAGGTATCAAATAACTATTTATGCTGAAAATAAAGTACGAAAATAAAATAAAGAAAAAAATAAACTTAAATATAAAAACACACTAAAATAATAAAAATAATAGAATAAATTATAGATTTGCCTAAGTAGAATAGTAGAAGAATGTGCATCAAAATTCACTGATCAAAGGGTGAGGCCAGTGACAATTTGACATTAGAGGTTTCAATGACAATTGGACTTTGGGTACCAATGACAATTGGATTTTGAAAATGAATGGCAGTTACAACTGGACTTTTAATGATTCCAATGAAAATTGGACTTTGCAAATAATGCTAGTAATAATCGGACTTTTGAAATGATGGTAGTGACAACCGGACTTTAAAGGTAAATATCGATGACAACCACACTTTGAAATTGATGATGTCAGTGACAACTCGACTTAAAAGGTGATGTCAGTAAAAACTGGACTTAAAAGGTGATACTAGTAACAACTAGATTTAGATGCCAATGACAATTGGACTTTGCAAATGGTGCCGGTAACAACCAAACTTTAGGTACCAATGACAATTGGATTTTGAAAATGATATCAATAACAATTTTACTTTGAAAATGATTTAGTAACAATCAGAATTAGAAAATGATGCCAATGACAACTAAACTTAAAAAATAGATGTCGCTAACAAATAGACTTTAAAAATGGTGTTAGTGACAACTGGACTTTAAACATGAATGTCGGTAACAACCGAACTTTAGTTACCAATAACAATTGGATTTTGAAGATGAATGTCAATGATAACTAGACTCTATAGGGAATTCTAGTGACAGCTGGCCTTTAGATACCAGTGATAACTCGAATTTGAAGAGAATGTTGGTGACAACCAGACTTTGGATACCAATGATAATTAGATTTTAACAATTGGTGCCTGTGACAATTAGACTTGAACTGTGCTAATAACAATTGGACTTTAAAGGGATGTCAATAACAATTGGACTGAAAAACGACGCCAATGACAACTAGACTTAAATGATGCCAATGATAATTGGACTTTGAATACCAATAACAATCGGATTTAAAAAATGAGTTCCAATGACAACTGGACTTTAGAATGATGCATGTGACAAGTGGATTTTGAAGATAATTCTATAGCAACTTGAATTTTAAGGTGCCAATGACAATTGAAATTTGCAAATGGTGTTGGTAACAATTGAACTTTAGATACCAATGATTGGATTTTGAAAATGGATGTCGGTAACAACCAGACTTTTAAGGATGCCAATGACAATTAGACTTTGAAAATAATGCCAGTAACAACCAGACTTTTAGGTCAAAGAATAAAAATCAACAATGAGACATGGGTTAATGGAAATGAGCGCGAAATATCATTCGGGCTATGCATGACTTAATTTTGCTTTTATGCATGATATATGAATGATCATGATGTGCAAATGCTAACGCTATGCAGACTGAGAGTTTACATAGGCTATTTATGGAGGTTCTAATTCCTCAACATCGATAACTCAACCAAGTATTTTGTGGTATATGCATTCAAAGGATAATTCTATCACGCTTGAAAATTACAACTAGCCAAGAGGATCCTTTCGAAGGATTGATAGGTTGTGCTCCATGGAGATTCTTGTTGTGGTGATCCAGGAGTTCTTTTTGCAACCTTGAGACTTTCGGCAAAACAATTGAATTCATTTTAATACTCACACATGTCAAATCCATTTATGTTTTTGTCTCATATGTTTAAAAAATTCTTTTTAAATTCAAAATTTCATTATTAACAAATAAATGACAGTTTGCATAACAAAGAAAGAAAAAAAAAACACGAATGATAGCAATTGATAGGAAAAATTATATTTATTCAAGAATGGTAGCATACAAATGGTGTAACTCGATGGAATATTATAAATTTGAAAATGGAAATGGTAAGGGGAATTGAATTGAATCACAATCACCACTACCATCCCTATAACCATGACTCTACAAAACCTTGGTTCTGAAGAGAGCAACTTGGATTGATCTTCTTGCCTTTGGATCTTTTGTGTTGATCAGTCTTGCCTATAGTGTATTTGGGACATTTTTTGAAGTTCATCCCTAGAACAGACCACCTAAATCGAAAAGAGTCAAAATAAATTATTTATAGTTAGTTGTAGTATAAAGTAAGCAAGTGGAAATAATGAGATAAACTTACTTTTTTGTGTAAGGGAATTGAAGATTTTGTTGTTGACGGGGGCGAGTGACGACATTCTCGACCAGCCCCATGCTGGGAGAAAAAAAGCGCAAGAATAAAACGAACAAGTACCATTTTGTGAGTTTTTACACAAAGAACGATATATATATGGGACAAAACAGCTGAACCCCAAATATATGTTCCTATTTTATTTATGTTTCCAAATATATGGGACAAGACAAATACATAATATTTACTATGTTTCCAGTAGTTTTAGGAAATAAAAAATTACCAAATTGTAACACAATATAACACTAGTTTTAATTATTTTTTCATCCTTAGTCGATTCTTCGGTTAATATCATGTTTGAATAATGTTATTTAAGATACTGTAAGTTAATACATTGACCCCTTGTTGTGTCTTCAAACAAAAGGGAAACCAAAAGTTGTTCGTATATTGCATTATCTTGGTTAACTCTACCATTAATAGCCTTAGTTTCGATAGGTAGACCCAACAACATGTACATGTCCTCTAGGGTGATGGTACAATCACCAAATGGAAGGTGAAATGTGTGTGTCTCGAGTCTCCATATTTCTACCAAAGCGAGGATAAATTTGTAATCAATAGAATATGATACTAAGTTGAGTAAATGGCAAAAACCGGTTACTCATAAATATGGTTCTATCAATTCATCGTGTGGGACATATTCATGTACACGATATCAATATCTATTTGGATCCTAACAAAAAATAATTAACGAAAAGTATTAACGACAAGTTTAGTAATACATTCGGAATAACAACTTACAAACTCTGCAATGTTGTTGATAGTTCCTCCACGTGTCTCGCCCATGGTTAATAGAGCCATATTTTGGAATGTTTCTGCGTGTTTGTTATTGATAAAGTGTATATGTTGATTGTTTTTTATGGAAATGAGGAGTGATATAGTCATATTTATAGAGTAAGAAAGCATTCACGTGATTTTTTTTCATGCAGCCTACCAATAATATGCCATAGCCGGTGGCGCATGGGCTTATTTTTGTACACATGTGCTAGTCAAAGTGGTGTGTCCTAGGCCAATGCATACAGTGCATCATGGTAGGATGGAAGGATAGGGAGGCTAGACTTCGGTTGGCATGCATGCAATGGTGCATAACACGTGACAAGCCATTACCTATAGCGCATTTGTGAAGAACATAAAGCATGCACTATTGCCTATGGCGCATGGGTTCATTTTTGCCATGCTTTTTTTTTGCCTATTTAAGTGCATGTGTATTCGTTTAAGAACCAACTCACACTGCATTATCACCACCAATACACTATAATACACTACATTTCACAATATGACTCCTTCACCACAATACATGATCAATGCTCACATCAATGATGAGACATTTGAATGTGACTTATCCAGTTTTAATTTTCGTAATACCGATGTTACTTAGTTTATATTAAATAGACAATAAAAATGTTCACATTTGAAAAAGAGAATCAAATAGAATTTGTTGTGTGGTCCAGTGGAACAAATCATTTACAAAAATCCAGTTATTTTTTCCAACAACCAATCCAAGTTTTTTTAGCTAAAGGTATGAGATGATGAAGATGTTCAAAATATGTTTCTCAGTCGTGAACATTTCAGGTTCAACGATATTGAGTTGTATATTTTACTACAACAAAATCACTTATCTCAAATTGTTGATTTGTCACAAGTTGTTTGTAAAACTGACACGACGATCAAGCCGGAGTCGATCTTGTTGACAAGGAAAAATAAGAATATGAGATATCGGTTGATCATATGATGAACATTGATACTGTCGACCACGAGCAAGAGCCGTTACCTTCGAGTCATGTGTATTATCCACCTCAACACATGACAAACTTGAACTTGGGTGCAGACTGTAACGGTAAAAATTTTGAGATTAAGTTATTGATTAACTTAACTCATAAAGCAAGAGTCGCCACCTCACTTTTATTGTTTCCAAAGAAAAAGGGAAAAAGTACGAACAAAACCCGAAGAAGTTTTAAAACAAAACTAATAAAAAGAGATAAGGGTTTAGGGGTTAGTTATTCAAAGGGAAGGTATTATCACCCTAAACATTCATGGTACTCCATGGGAACCTCTTTGAAAATATGTACATTTTAGTTTGAAAAGGGTGTTGCTTGCAAAAGATTGGGGAGATGGGGAAATAAATGCTTTTTCTTAATTTTGGTGTTTGCCAAGACTCTTTGAAGTCTCATGCCTACGTACCAACAAAGTGCAATGGAGGATCAAAACCCTGTAGTTCGTGGTAAAAATAAAAAGGTGTTTGTTTAGATTCATTTTTTATGAAAATACATTTTGTCATTTTACGGAGAATACTCAACTAGTCACCCACAAGTATGAGATCTTTGCATCATCATGAGATGGTCTCCAACTTGGATAAGGATCAATAAGTATGCCACTAGCTCTCTTAGATGGGAAAGAATTATCATCAATATTGTGGGGATAAGAGAATTATATATCAAATATTTAAATGACTCATGTCTAAACTTTGAGAAAGGTTTTAAAAGGAAAAGTGCACCAAAGGAACAAAAATAATTTGAATGAGTTATGAATTTTTTTAGTCTTTCTAAATTAGTCTAAATATGCTTAAGATTAATTAGCATTTATTAGGACATAATTTTGAAAAGCACTTGACAAAAGTCAATGTTTATTGAGAAAAGGATTCAATTTGGAAAATAAGAATGTTTTAAAAAAAAATGGAGGTTTTGAAAATTTAAGAAGGATAGGAGAAGAAGAGACTATCTTAGAGCATAAAGTAAAAGCTAGGGAGGAAAGATCTAACCAAGAGATAGCAAGCCTATTGACATAAGTCAAACAAGAATTCCCTCCTTTGGATTAAGCCTCACGCAAGCCAAGTAAGTAAATAATAATCAATGCATCAGATGAAACCAAAATAACTCAACCAACTCTCTAAAGGAAGTCCAAAGTCAAAGGTATCAGATGAATCCCAAGGTATCAAATCACAAGTCCCAAAGCAAAGGTCGAGATCCTAATTCTAAGTCCATGACTTCATAACATTGCTAAGGATAGTAACCACAAGTCTCTGAATCAGGAGAACCAAGTTTCTTTTTAGGTTTTTCTTTATTAGTGTTTTCTTTACAAGGATATAAAAGAAAAATCAAAATGGACAAAGAACAAATGACATAATCACATATATATGATATGGAATGTTAAACATAAAGTATAAAGTAAATGGTATAAAGTAAAAGATGAAGCTCGATCTAGTTAGAGCACTTCAGAAGGTCTCAGAGCTTGGGAATTATGGCAAAAGTTTCAGAGGATGCCGAAGATGCTAATGGAATCAAGAAATTGGATTGAAACAAGTTGAAGACTCAAAACACGATAGTTGATTATTTCTAGAAAATTTTAAGTTGCAGCAGGGATTTCTTGGCTCTCAAAAGCTTGGAAATGAATGCAGTAGCTTCCTCTATTTATAGGTAAAGCGTTTGGATCCAAATACGTATGGAATAATGTTTAATTCATGGAAAATGAATTTGATCCGAATGTGAGAAAAGTGTGACTTACAACTCATCAAAGCTCAACCAAATTATGCGTTTCAAAGGTCAATTAACTTCTGGAGACTTATTTAAACATGTATAGGTCCAAAAGACATGCTAATTTTGCTTGGAATTGAGATTAGTGAAGTTTAAAATTCGGGCAATGGCAATTTCTTTAGTTCCAAGTCACCATGTTCAACCTAATGAGGCATCCTACTCAGGAAGCTTTTTGGTCTCATTCTTTTTGCAATGTGTTGACATCATAGCAAAGATTACAATATGCCAAGAAAGGTTGCATTTGGATGCTTGAACACAAAGTTATGTCATGTTGAAGTTGGCATGAAAAACTGATCATATAACTTAAAAAAACTCAAGTGTTTCATGGCTAAAAATGACCTATAATGTCTCAATGAATTACATGGTCTTCCAAGCATATTTTGACCTTGATCCTTGAAGAAAACTTCTAGAGGGCTGTCATACCCTAATTTTCAACCCTAAGATGCCACCATCATTTGTATCATTTGCATGACATCTAGCATCTTTTCACTACTAACCTATTGAAAATACAAAAAAAATCTACTTTGTTTGTCTTAAGCTAGGGTTTTACACCAAGAGCTTTCAAAGATTGATCAATCAAGACTTGACATGAGTTTTAACATTTCAAACTCCTCATCATTCCCAAGTAATCAAGTGAATTCCATCAATAAGAATCAATTTCAAGATCATTTTATCTCAAATTTATCAAGGCCAGAGTTCATCTGATACCCTCAACTAGGGTTTTGACCCAAAGTCAATTGGTTGACTTTTTAGACAAGGCATGATCCCAAAGCTTGAAGTATGGTTAAAATACTTCAAATACATCATAAGTTATTCATTCACATCATCCAATATTCCTAAGAGATCCCATTCATTAAAGATTGCAAGAATTGGATTCATGCGATACAAAGTCAACTAAGGCAAAGTCAAAGTTTGACTTTCAACATTTTTGGTCAACCATGGACTTCTCAACTCAAGGATAATTAAAATATGGTTGATGGATGAATTTGATCAAGAGTAAACAAGAAATTTGAGGTTACTTGCAAAAAGGGCAAGATTTGGTTTTTGTAAAATTTTCTAAGTTATGAAAAAACACATGTTCAAGTACCCATCTTTCCAAGGCCATAACTTGTGATCCAGGCCACCATTTTCTTTGCTCCAATGATCATATTAAAAGTATTACTTTATACTTCAACTTTGTCATTGATTATTAATTCCCAATAAATGCAAGTATTTCAAGTTATGAAGCCATGAAGTTGGTACCATGAACTTAAAACACTTAGAAAAACTTTCAACCAAATCTGCCTTCAAAAAGTGGCTTACTTGATCATCACCTTTCAGCATGATACACGTTGATTCAAGGAAAACTCCCATAATGAAAGTTGTAGAGCATTGAGCTTTACAAAAAATCCAAGAGCATGAAATTATCATATTTGAGCTAGGAGTTTCGAAGAGCTGAAGTTGGCTATCCAAATCTGAATTTTTGGGTCATTTTCATGACAAATTCATCATGTAACCTTGAGCCAAAGCTACAAGATCTTTCTTTACAGGCTATCTTGCTTCTAAATCTCACCTTAATCAGAATATTACACAAACCTTTGATGCATTACACAAGGGATTGAGCCATTGACCAAGTCTTGATGCCATATTTGGAAGGTTTTGCAAAAAGCTTCATATCCATTTTGATAAAGGCCAACTTTTTCAACCACTCTTGCATTGAGCTTCTAACTTGTTTCTTCTGACCACACTTAACCTCTAAACCAGAAGCAACATCCTAAAAGTACCTCTATACTCCTCCTTTCACTCCATATTTTCATCATGATCCATTATGATTTTTTTGTGCAAAATGAAACCAAGTCACTAACTAGCATTCCAATTGAACCAAGATTTATTTCTGCAAGTTACATGAACCATATGGAGCCTCTATAAATAGAGAGACAAGACTCATAACTCAACACACCAGAATTTGCATAAAATCTCCATTGTACGAAATTCTCCAAACCTCAAACTTCCAAATTCCATTATGTTTGTGTTTTCTCCAAACCAACACTTCAAACAACTTCTAAACATCCATTAGAAGTTGTCCAAACACTTGAACAACTTTTGTAACAACCCTACCATCATATTCCAAATCACATTTTCATAACTTGCAACTTGATTTAGAAAGGAAGAACCAAGCACTCTCAACTCAAGCGAGTCATTCAAACACCTTCCTAGAGGTGTAAGGAAGTTGTTCAAATCATAAAATCACATCTGGAACACCCCTACTCCAATGGACGATTTTCATTTTTAAGGTATGTATTCATTTATGCAATTTATGATTTAAGGCACCATTTTGCATCATTCTTGTTACCATTACACTTGCCAAGATGTCAGGAACAAAACCCCTATGATCATTGGTCTTAATCGATGATGTTTGGAATTTAATTTTAAATTCAATTTTTAGGGTTCATATGCATTTCGTTTGATTTCTGGATATTTATGAAAAATATATAAAATTGGTGAGTACCATTAGATTCCTTGCGAAATTCTAGGCAATTTTGGTCTTTACAACTTTTGATTTCGTTAAGAATTGAGAGAGTTAGAGTTTTGACAATAAGTGAAAATGGTGTAAACTATGGACTACGGGATGAATGAGGAAGATGAAATTTGGAGCCATTCTTAAAATTTTAAAAGTTACTTTAATATATATTTTAATTAAAGTAACTAAGTACATGAATTGGCATTGTGCCCCAGTGGTAAAACACTGGTTTGTTGAGTTACAGGGTATGGGTTTAAATTTGGGTAGTGTAATGATTTTTTTTGTTTTCACTTGTTAAATGTTCATTTTTCTTCATAACTTCAAATATCCATAACTTCATGATCCCTTAACATTTTTGACCCATTCTTTTTGCCATGTGTTCATGAGAATGTCTATTTGATGATGACACCAAAAAATCCCAAAAAAATATTATTTATTTCACCATTTTTGATTGATATAAAAACATGTGTTTTAAGTGTTTTTTTAAGGCTCCTAATTGATTCTTTTGTATTATGTCTTATTTGTTCTTGATGTTGGAAGTTTGTATGATTAAAGCATACTCTTTTAAATGTTGATTGATATCCTTAACATGTTTGAACTTGATTGTAATCATACAATTTAATTCATTCACCTTAAAAACATGCTTGAATGAATGGTTAAGAGGTGATTAGGTTTCCATTTAAGTTTGGTCTTATCATGAACTTTGATTCAAGTCTAATGTTTAGTTTGTGAAGACTTATAATGTGATGCATGTTTGACCTAAATTGATTCATGTTGTGTTTACCGTGTACCAATGAATGCTTTTACCATGTTAAGTATGATTTTGTCTTCACCATCAATATGTTGTGTCTTGTGATGTTGTGTGAAACTTCGTCATGTCTTGTTTATGCTTATCTCAATGCCTAAAAAACCATGTTTAATATTGTCATCCATACCTTTTGATTTCCATTGTATTTAGCCATATTTTATGCCTTAATGTTAATGCATGTTCAACCTTGTTATTGTTTATATCCAAGGGAAAGGAATCATGACATTTTTGTCATTTTTCATGTGTGTGTTCATCTGTATTCTATACAATTTTGCTTCCCCTTAATCCAAAAACTTCTAGATACAATCTTAGGTTCCCATCAATTTAAACCTTAGGATTCTATCTCTCTCTCCTTCTTATAACCACTTTCATAATAAACTTTGACTTAGGTCATTGTTTCTCGTTTTATTTCTTAATCAAATGCTTCAAAACACTTAAGCATATTCAAAGATCTTTTCATAAGACCTAAAAAACACAAACTTAATTCAAACCCTTTTGCCACTTTGGATTTTCCATGTTTAAAACCTTTTCATAAAAGGATTAGACATGAGTCATCCCTAGTTGAGATTTAAATCTCCTACCCCATAACATTGTTGAGCTTGATATTGATTCTTTTCCATTTGGAAGAGGTACGTGGCATACTTGTTGATTCTATATCCAAGTGAGAGCCCTTCTTTCAATTTGATGCAAAGATCTATCTTCCACATGTTTATGGTGGTTTAAATGTGAGTTTTTCTCCTTAAGATGACAATTTGTCTCTTTCTCATAAAATCAACCCCAACAAATCCCTTCTTACTTTTGAACCCGAACTACGAGGCTTTGATCCTTCACGGGTACGTAGGCATAAGACTCAATGTCTTTCCAAATCATCAAACAATAAAAAATGTTCTTTTTATCATCTCCCCAATAAAATAGCAAACAATTTTAAACCAAAAACATATATCCAAAAGGTTCCTGTAGAGTACTACAGATGATTAGGGTGCTAATATCTTCCCTTTTCATAACACACCCCCTTACCTTAAGAATCTCCCCCCATTTTGCTTAGCTTAAGTTTAATCTTCTAGCTTTGCATATACATATTGGGTTTATTTTTGAATCTTTTCCCCTTCCCTTGGATAAATTAAAGTTCGATGGTGATATTTTGATTCATGAGTCAAGTTTAATCAATAGCTTGGTCTCTGATTCTTCACCGCGACAGAAATGGTGACTTCACTGGGGAAATAATATTAAGTGGATGATACCTAACTTGTGTATATGTGTTTATTATTATTTGTTGCTATGTTTTCTTGGGTTTCATTATGAAGATCTATAAGTGGTGAGGAAATCCTAACTTGGATTAGAGAATACAAATAAGATAGGATGGTGGTATAATCAAAGTTACATGTCTGGAGTAATCCTAAGCATGATTAACATATGATATAACCCCGCTCAGTGGAGACCCATTTGATGGTAATATTTGTTATTACGAGTAAATCGTGATGGCATTATTATCTTCGATATGGGAGTCTAAGAAACTGAGGACCTTTAGAACCCTTTCAACCCCCCTAAGCCTTTTTAGGATGTAGTGCAGAGATTATCCAGGTGTAAGATCTGAGGTAATTGTTACATGATGCTACACTCAGACGAGTTTCTCTTGAGAATATTATTGGTCTACGAGCAAGTCGTTAAACTGTTAATATCCAAAAGATGGATCTATGACTCTGGGGACCACTTTAGAACCTTATTCTAAAGGTACAAAATAAACATATTAGTTCATACATTGTGGGATGGTTAGACCCTTGGCTCCATGCTTAATATCAAAACCCTAAACTCGTATTTGTGAAACATTCATTCATGCAGTCATGTGTAGCACCTCAAATTTGCCCTCCTCATTCATGCATTCATTTTTTAGGTCATTTAACATTTCATATTGCATTTCATCATGTCAATCAGAATTAGCTCCAAGAGTTTATCTTTCAAGAAGCTCGGATATCATTCAAGTCACTTTGTGGGTTCTATCTGAAGGATCAAGCTTAATGGGGTCAGTACAGTTCAGAATTCAACTATGAAGCCAAAAGTCAATTGTTGGTCAACTGAAGGTGAAATGGCCAGGGAATGACTTGAGTTACTTCCAATATGTTCAAATAGGGTCTATTCATCATTCAAAATGTTAATCTTGAAGGAGCAAAAGTTTCTTCATGAGCTGTCATGCTCGCTAGGCGAGCAGAATGGGTCGCCTAGCGAGTCCCAAGGAAAGCCACCAGAATCACCTGCGCTCAGAGGAATTTCCTGAACTGTCATGCTCGCTAGGCGAAGCCCACGCGTTTTAAATATATATATATATATATATATATATATATATATATATATATATATATATAATATATATATATATATATATATATATATATATATATATATATATATATATATATATATATATAATATATATATATATATATATATATATATATATATATATATATATATATATATATATATATATATATATATATATATAAATAAAAATAAAAATAAAAATAAACAAAAAAAAAACAAAAAATAAATAAATAAATAAATAAACAATATATATATATATATATATATATATATATATATATATATATATATATATATAATATATATATATATATATATATATATATATATATATATATATATATATATATATATATATATATATATAACAGAAAAATCTTGGACTTGGACCTCTCTCATTTGAGCCCACAAAGCCACGAAAATCAGGTTATAAATTCTAAAAAAAATCAGTGGAAAAACCCTAGAGAGATTCTAACTAATTCAGAGCAACCTCCAGAGACTGAAGGGAACTCATCTGCAAAGAACCAATTCCCTCTCCTATAAATCCTAAGATTGTTCTGCAAAGCCAACGGTGCAATTCAATTTCAATCGATCTCTCCAATCAGTAGGTATGTCATGTCTTGATGTGTGGATCCTTACCCCTGACTTTGAGTTTTGATACCCTTTTAATGCATTTGTTTGACAAGAGGTTTAGGCCTCATATCCTTGGTTTCTTTTTGTGAGCTTTTTGTGAACTTTAATGGCATGATTCATGTGGTTACATTTTGATTCTCTTATTCGGTGCAACTCTTGATTGCACCCCACCTTATTATTCTAACCTGTTTGTCGAGTTTTTTTTGTGAGGACTCACATGAACCTTGAAGAGATAGCTTGCTTGGTATTCCCCTTTATTTATGGGATACCATTTGGAGATTTATTCTGATTGCTTTGCTGACTTGTTTTCTTTGATGGTGCTAGCCTGAGAAATCTCTGGGTTTCTTATTTCTTTAGTTACTTTTACTTCGGACCTTTGTCCGTGTGGTAGATCTCTTGATCCCTTTTACATATTTTCCCATATTTTACCGCTTTCTTAGCTGGAAGACCTCGATAGGAGGCAATGTTTTTGTATGTTTACTTTTGTACCCAAAGACCTCCAAGAAGAGGCACCAATGCTAAAGACCTCCATAAAGAGGCAATTGACGGATAAAAGGGATTAGTAGTCGATCCCCCATTATTCAGTGTGTTGTTCTTTATGCTCGCACTACGTGTCGATGCTTCAGAACAAAAGCCCAAGATCTTTTGTCCGGTCAGTCAGTGGAGAGGGTTCCACCTTTCTGAATCCCCACTTTTTGTCGTGAGCTCACCCTGTCCAGGGTTAAGAGCTATGAGGTCTTATCCTCATTACCCGCTTGATCTGCTCACCCTGACGTTCAATGTCAGTGGTTAAGAGCCCACTTGATTACCTTTCCATGGCTTGTTTGTCGAGGTTGATATGACCCCTCTTGACTAAAGCCCTACCCACGTATATTTGAGCCCCCTTGTTGGCGTGTTTATTTTATGCATGTTTGTTTTGTATGGTGTGATCGTCTCCCCCATAGGATTTCTAGGCTTCGTATAGTCTCTCGTTTGCATGTCAATTAAGGTAGCACGGTTCCTTCGTCTAGGACTTCTTTTTTGCATGAGCATTCCTAAAACAAACAAACTCATTGATTTTTCTTCTCCTAAGAACACGTTAACTCCTTCAACTACAGGTGAGTAAGTCTCCAAAGGTCGAGCATCTGGTAGATTGTGTGGTAACGTCATTCATCACAAAAAACAAACAAAAATAGGTTAGCCGAGCTACGGTGCTCTGATTCTCAATCTTTCTTGAGATACGTATGCAGCAGGGTAGGGCCTGTGCGAGCAATAACTCTTTCTTTTCCCTACTTTGATTTTCTCTCTTTCGCACCGCATATAGGACTTTTTATACACACACTTTAGACATAAATAGCAATCGTGGATCCTGTGGAGTACCACAGACGTGAAGGGGTACGATAACCTTCCCTTCACGTAACCTGCCCCCTTACTCAGTTTTCTTTGGTTCGAGACTTTGTTTTATCCGTTCCCTCTTGGTTATGCAGTACTACCTTTCCCTCCTCTTGGGATAAAAGTACATAGCTGGCGACTCTACTCTTTTTTCCTCGCCACCTCTTTTCGCGTTTGTACTTGGATTCGGGAAATCCGGGGAGCGACAGCTGGAGACTCTGCTGGGGACTTATTTTCCCTAGTGGGACTTTCCTAGCGTTTGTTTGTTTATTGTCTATTGTGTGTTATTTATTTATTGCTTTGCATACTTATCTGCTTGCATTGCATCCTACGTGCACTTTACTATTTCATGCATACTGTGCTGACTGTGTATCTGTTTCGTTGTTGGGTGGGAGTCACAAGAGGTAAAAGGCCCAATACACAGGCTATGAGTGGACTTTAGGACACCTAGGAATAGAGTGATTCATGGGAAGTGGGTGTTATGGCGCCACTTAGCGGAACATGGTATCACGAGCAGTTGAGATTCTGATGGGGTATTATCGTTGCATACACCTGGTGTGCATATGATGATATTCTTGAAAGGATTGTTTATCCTGCGTTTCTCTTGACCTTGCCCTGGCCTAGATTACACCGGTGAGTGGGGGGAATGAATCATTTACAGGTACTGATGGTGACTTGTTCTGATGGTGACTTGTTCTGTTGGTGACCGTGTCCTGTTGGTGACTTTTGTTTGGTTCTTGTTGGTGACCGTTGGTTCTGAAGTCTGGGTTCTAAGTTGATCACCATGTTCTATGGTTCCCGGTTCCGAATTCATACTGAAGTTTTGATCCTGTTCCTTGAGATACACAGCCAACCATCCATTGTTTCATCATTTTGCATCATAGCATGTTTACTTTCAAAAAAATAATGCATAAAAAAGAAAAAAAAAGTTAACCCGCATATGCATATCATTTTTTAGGTTTATTCAGGAGTTTGTTCACACCGAGAGATGGTTGCCATTCCAGAGTTGAAGAGGAAGACTTGCACCTACAGCTTCTACCGTGAGCCGTTGACATCTTTGGAAGAATTGGGTAATCTCGTTACCGACCGTAATCAGAAAGTTTTGATGATCAGTATGGGGATATCTTGGCATTGTTGAAGATGGTGGTTGATCCGGTACCTCTGCAGACTCTCTTACAGTTCTATGATCTAGAGCTTCGTTGCTTTACTTTTCAGGACTACCAGTTAGCACCCACTCTTGAAGAGTATTCCATCCTTATGAATGTCCGAATCAAAAATCGAGTACCTTTCCTAGATGTGCCAAATGAGGTGAATTTCAAAGTTGTCGCTAAGGCTCTTTACTTGAGCATCAAGGAAGTGAGCAATAATTGGAAACCAAGCGGTGATGTTGTGGGCTTATCCTTGAAGTTCTTGGTAAGAATGGCTAAGGAAGAAGCGAAGAAAGGAAATTGGGTAGCTTTCAACGCTCAGTTGGCTGTCATGATTTATGGAGTTATTCTGTTCCCTAGTATGCCTAGTTTCGTGGACCTGGCAGCAATCACTATTTTCATTGGAGGAAACCCGGTGCCTACCTTGTTAGCTGACACCTATTATGCGATACACAGCAGGCATGGTAAGTGTGGAGCTATCAGGTGTTGTCTCCCGTTGCTACTCAAGTGGTTCTTGTCCTTCCTACCAACCAGTGGACCATTTGTGGATACTCAGAATACTTGCAAATGGAATCAGAGGATCATGTCGCTTACATCTTATGATATTAAGTGGCAGGCTTATAGGATTAATATGCGTAACATCATTATGAGTTGTGGAGAGTTTCGCAATGTTCCACTCATAGGGACTAGGGGTTGCATCAACTACAACCCGGTTCTTTCTCTCCGTCAGTTAGGTTTTGTCATGAACGAAAGGCCGCAAGATGTCGAGATAGCTGAAAGTGTGTACTTTGAGAAACGGAGTGATCCAGCAAGATTGGAGCAAGTGGGAAAAGCTTGGGAGAATATTGGTATAAAAGATGGATCTGTTTTAGGGAGGAAATTTGCAATTGTTATGCCTGCTTACACTGAGTGGGTCAAGGAAAGAATTGGAACTTTGTTGCTATTATATGACCGGATGGAACCATTACAGGAGCAACCGCCTTTGATCCTTTCTAAGAGTGTGCCTGCTGAGTATTACAAACAAGCCTTAATGGAGAATCGCCAGTTGAAAGAAAATGAACAAGAGATCCAAATGGAGCTTTACAAAGCAAAAGCTGATAGGTTGAATTTGGCTCATAAACTCAAAGGAGTGCAAGGTGAAAGTGCTAGTAGATCAAGAAACAAAAAGAGGTCCTATGATGAGATAGAAAGAATGTTGGATGAAGAACACCTTGAACGCTTGAGATTACAAAAAGCGGAAGCCAATTATAAAAAGAAGATACGAGACTTGGAAAAACAGCTTAAGGACAAAGATACTAAGTTGAAGAAAGAGGTAGATCTGAGGCATGCAGTAGCGATCCAGCTCAGAGGAAGTAACATCCGTGCATCTCATTTCCGAGAGGAAGTTGTTGAACTCAGGGTGCAACTGAAAGAGAAGCTCACCCCTCTACCTGAGTATTCAGAGTGTGACCGATTAATGGATCAGTGCCAGTATTTGAAGACTCTCATTCCTGAAGGACGAATTTCCTAGTTTGTCTTGTTGTTATTTTGAGAATCACCTCCAGGATTGTTGGATGGGATTCCTTGTTCTACACTGATGAACTGAATCTTTGATTGAACTATGTTTGTATGAACCTTATTTCTCATGACTATAGATGAGATTATTGATTTTCACTTTTTCTTGCCGTCAAGTGTATGTTGCTTCTTTGTTGTTTATGTTCTGCCTAAGAGTGCAGGTTGCCATTTTTCAAAGGTGGACGAGACTCTTGAATACCTGAGAAATGATAAAACATAGCATACGCATCATACACATATCATTCTTGCATCATTATAGGTGTTCTGGAAGAGGATTTCTCATTCTGGTTCCTGTTTCAGGCAGAATTGCTGAGTACCGTCCGCACCGTTACGCGACAAGGCAGAATCAACAGAAGACCATGGATCAAGTTCAAGCAGAACTAGCAGAGATGAGGACCAACATGGCCCAGTTCGTGAGTATGATGCAAGGGGTAGTGCAAGGGCAAGAGGAACTCCGAGTCTTGGCCCAGAGACAAGAAACTGTGATTCCCCCTGTCGGTCAGAATCCTCCAAAAGGAGCCCCTGTCGATGACGCTGCTGTTACCAACCCAGTCAACAACCATGCTACTGGTGACGAACTGCGTGGTATTAGAATCAATGGACAACCCATCATTACAGAGGCTGCTAATGCTCGAGCGGCACGTGCCCCAGTTCACCATCCTTCTCATTTGGTTGACAAGCAAGAAGATATGTTCACTATTCCCAGTGATGATGATGAATTTGGAAAGGCGGAAGAGAGAGATAGAAAGGTTGACGCCCTTGCTGAAAAGATTTGCGCCATGGAGTGCCAGAATTCTTTGGGCTTTGATGTTACTAACATGGGTTTAGTTGATGGGTTGAGGATCCCGTACAAGTTCAAAGCGCCATCTTGCGACAAGTACAATGGCACTTCTTGTCCCCGAACTCATGTGCAAGCTTACTACTGGAAGATATCCGCTTATACTGATGATGAAAAAATGTGGATGTACTTTTTCCAAGACAGCTTGTCTGGAGCATCTTTGGATTGGTACATGGACTTGAGAAAAGAATCTGTCAAAAGCTGGAGAGAGTTAGGTGAAGCTTTTCTGAGGCAGTACAAGCATAACATGGACATGACTCCGAGCAGAACCCAGTTGCAGAGTTTGTTTCAAAAGACTGGTGAGAGTTTCAAGGAATACGCCCAGAGGTGGCGCGAGCTAGCTGCGAGAGTACAACCTCCGATGTTGGAGAGAGAATTGACTGATATGTTCATTTGAACCCTGCAAGGTCTTTTCATGGATCGTATGGGAAGTTGCCCGTTTGGTAGTTTTTCGGATGTTGTGATTTGCGGAGAAAGAACTGAAAGTCTTATCAAAGCGGGAAAAATCCAAGACCCTGGTTCTTCAAGTTCTTCAAGTGTTAAAAAACCATTTTCAGGGGCACCCAGAAGGAGAGAGGGTGAGACAAATGCTATATATAATCAGAGAAATGGAAACAGAGGACAACAATCCCGTCAAGTTGCTGCTGTGACTATTCTAGCAACCCAACCTCAACAACAACAAAGAGGACAGCCACAACAACAACAACGCCAATTCCAACCAAGACAAAGAATGCCAGATCGTCATTTTGATTCGTTGCCAATGACTTATGCTGAATTACTCCCTGAACTGCTCAGGTTAAAGTTTGTTGAACTTCGCACTATGGCTCCATTAACAAAGATTCCCGCTGGTTATGATGCTAATGTCCGTTGTGATTTTCATTCTGGTGCGCCAGGGCACCACATCGAGAATTGTCGGGCTTTTCACCATAAAGTTCATGATTTGATTGATGCCAAGACGATTAACTTTGCTCCTACTCCGAATGTGGTGAATAATCATATGCCTCAGCATGGAGGGCCCAGAGTAAACAGTGTGGAAGATGGGGAAAATTTGAACTTGGTAGTCGATATTGATGATGTTCAGACTTCGTTGTTTGTAGTGAAGGAACGTCTGCTTAGAGGGGGAGTATTCCCGGGATGTGACAGGAATTGTTCAAATTGTGGTAATCATGAAAACGGCTGTGTGAAATTGAAAGAAGGTATCCAGGAATTGATGAATGAAGGTTGTTTACAGTTTGATCGAGTAGTGAAAGACCGTGAAGAGGTATCAGTTGTTACCATTTACTTTACACCGTCAGAAGGTCCTGCACGTGCTCCAAGAACTATTAGTGCGCCCGTGACTATTGGTACTCCTGTGACCGTAGCTGCGCCTGTGACCATATCTACTCCGGTGACTGTTAGTGTTCCCGCGATTATTAATGCTCCAGTAACTATCAGTACTCCTACCACTATTGCTGCTTCTAGTGAAAGACTTTATGAGAATAGTAGAGAAATTCCGTGGCAATATGACAATGCTTCTTGCAGAAATAGAAGACCAGAGAATCAGACCAGATCAATAAATCAGACTCCAGTAACAGTTGGTTCGGTTGTGGTTAATGTGGGAGGACCCGGAGGATTTACGAGGAGTGGTCGTTTGTTTGCACCACAGGTTCCGAAGGATAACAATGCTGAGGCTCTTGCTAGAATAAAAGGAAAACAAGTTGTGGTTGAAGAAGAACCAGTGCGAAAGGAAGTGCCCGAGAATTCTTTTGAGTAGGACGTGGAGGAATTTATGAGAATTATCAAGAAGAGTGATTACAAGATCGTGGATCAGTTGAACCAGACACCGTTAAAAATCTCTTTTTCAACTATGAAGCCAAAAGTCAATTGTTGGTCAACTGAAGGTGAAATGGCCAGGGAATGACTTGAGTTACTTCCAACATGTTCAAATAGGGTCTATTCATCATTCAAAACGTTAATCTTGAAGGAGCAAAAGTTTGTTCATGAGCTGTCATGCTCGCTAGGCGAGTAGAATGGGTCATCTAGCGAGTCCCAAGAAAAGCCACCAGAATCACCTGCGCTCAGAGAAATTTCCTGAACTGTCATGCTCGCTAGGCGAAGCCCACGCGTTTTGAAATATATATATATATATATATATATATATATATATATATATATATATATATATATATATATATATATATATATATATAAATAAAAAAAACAAAAAAAAATAATAATAAAAAACTAAAAATAAAAATAAATTAAATATATATATATATATATATATATATATATATATATATATATATATATATATATATATATATATATATATATATATATATATATATATATATATATATATATATATATATATATATATATATATATAACAGAAAAATCTTGGACTTGGACCTCTCTCATTTGAGCCCACAAAGCCACGAAAATCAGGTTATAAATTCTAAAAAAATTCAGTGGAAAAACCCTAGAGATATTCTAACTAATTCAGAGCAACCTCCAGAGACTGAAGGGAACTTATCTGCAAAGAACTAATTCCCTCTCATATAAACCCTAAGATTATTCTGCAAAGCCAACGGTGCAATTCAATTTTAATTGATCTCTCCAATCAGTAGGTATGTCATGTCTTGATGTGTGGATCCTTACCCCTGACTTTGACTTTTGATACCCTTTTAATGCATTTGTTTGACAAGAGGTTTAGGCCTCCTATCCTTGGTTGCTTTTTATGAGCTTTTTGTGAACTTTAATGGCATGATTCATGTGGTTACATTTTGATTCTCTTATTCGGTGCAACTCTTGATTGCACCCCACCTTGTTATTCTAACCTGTTTGTCGAGTTTTTTTTGTGAGGACTCACATGAACCTTGAAGAGATAGCTTGCTTGGTATTCCCCTTTATTTGTGGGATACCATTTGGAGATTTATTTTGATTGCTTTGCTGACTTGTTTTCTTTGATGGTGCTAGCCTGAGAGATCTCTGGGTTTCTTATTTCTTTAGTTACTGTTACTTCGGACCTTTGTCCGTGTGGTAGATCTCTTGATCCCTTTTACATATTTTCCCGTATTTTACCGCTTTCTTAGCTGGAAGACCTCGATAGGAGGCAATGTTTTTGTATGTTTACTTTTGTACCCAAAGACCTCCAAGAAGAGGCACCAATGCTAAAGACCTCCATAAAGAGGCAATTGACGGATAAAAGGGATTAGTAGTCGATCCCCCGTTATTCAGTGTGTCGATCTTTATGCTCGCACTACGTGTCGATGCTTCAGAACAAAAGCCCAAGATCTTTTGTCCGGTCAGTCAGTGGAGAGGGTTCCACCTTTCTGAATCCCCACTTTTTGTCGTGAGCTCACCCTGTCCAGGGTTAAGAGCTATGAGGTCTTATCCTCATTACCCGCTTGATCTGCTCACCCTGACGTTCAATGTCATTGGTTAAGAGCCCATTTGATTACCTTTCCATGGCTTGTTTGTCGAGGTTGATATGACCCCTCTTGACTAAAGCCCTACCCACGTATGTTTGAGCCCCCTTGTTGGCGTGTTTATTTTATGCATGTTTGTTTTGTATGGTGTGATCGTCTCCCCCATAGGATTGCTAGGCTTCGTATAGTCTCTCGTTTGCATGTCAATTAAGGTAGCACGGTTCCTTCGTCTAGGACTTCCTTTTAGCATGAGCATTCCTAAAACAAACAAACTCATTGATTTTTCTTCTCCTAAGAACACGTTAACTCCTTCTACTACAGGTGAGTAAGTCTCCAAAGGTCGAGCATCCGGTAGATTGTGTAGTAACGTCATTCATCACAAAAAAACAAACAAAAATAGGTTAGCCGAGCTACGGTGCTCTGATTCTCAATCTTTCTTGAGATACGTATGCAGCAGGGTAAGGCCTGTGCGAGCAATAACTCTTTCTTTTCCCTACTTTGATTTTCTCTCTTTCGCACCGCATATAGGACTTTTTTTACACACACTTTACACATAAATAGCAATCGTGGATCCTGTGGAGTACCACAGACGTGAAGGGGTGCGATAACCTTCCCTTCACGTAACCGGCCCCCTTACTCAGTTTTCTTTGGTTCGAGACTTTGTTTTATCCTTTCCCTCTTGGTTATGCAGTACTTCCTTTGCCTCCTCTTGGGATAAAAGTACATAGCTGGCGACTCTACTCTTTTTTCCTCGCCACCTCTTTTCGCGTTTGTACTTGGATTCGGGAAATCCGGGGAGCGACATCATGCATCCATAAAAACCTTTTGCATAAAAACTAAGAAACTCAATAGTTTTCTTTTGTAAATATCGATAGGTAAAATGGAACTTGGAAGGAGGAATACCAAGAAATAAACTTTCAAATGTCCTGACTTAACAAGTTCTGAAGAAGCTTGGTTCTATGATAGTTAGTCCAGAGGATTTCAGAGCTCAGTATGGAATACTTATGGGTATCTTGAAGACCAAGGTTGAAGATGGAGTTCTCAACACCCTGGTACAATTTTATGATCCACTCTACCATTGCTTCACATTTATAGACTACCAGCTTATGCCTACTCTAGAAGAATACTCTTATTGGTTTGGTTCGCCAGTCTCTGACAAATTACCATTCAGTGGTTCAGAGAAGACCCCTACATCAACAGCTATTGCATAAGCACTTCACCTAGAAACGTCTGTTATGAAGGACAACTTCACTAAAAAAGGAGGGATTATAGGTCTAACCTCTAGATTCCTGTTGGAGAAAGCCTTTATCTTTGCAGAAGAAGATAGTTGAGATGCCTTTGAAGCCATTTTTGCTCTACTCATTTATGGAATTGTACTTTTCCCAAACATTGATGACTTCGTGGATGTTAATGCTATACGAATCTTCTTAATTGGTAACTCAGTACCCACATTACTTGGAGATACCTACTGTAACACCCCGATAATAATATAATAATTATTTAAATTAAGTTAATAATATGTTTATTAATTTAATTAGATAATTGAATTATTATTATTATTTGGAATAATAATTATTGGGATAATTATTTATTGGAATAAAATAAGTTGGAATAATAAAAAGTCCCATTTTTGGTAAAAAGGGTTTGGCACGTGAAAAGGAAAACACAGAGAAGCGGTTGAAAGTGGAAAAAGGGCAAAAAGGCAGAGCAAGAGAAGAGGAAAAAGCTTGGAGCTCAGAGATTGCTGGATTAACTCAGGTAAGGGGGGTTTATCATCGGTTAAAGGGCATTATGTGATAATATGTACTGGGTAGTGAGAACCATTGTTTTACCTCTGATTAGATTGATGCATGATGAATTTGTGAACTTTTTGGATAAACGAAATTGGAGTATAATTGAGAAAGAATTCGTAGGAATTAGATGTAAAAGTGTCAAATTTTGTGTAATCGAATAAGATACGAGTTGTGTTGAAAATATGAATGATTTCTGTGTAGAAATTGGACTGTGGAAGGTTGGTTTGAGTAGATCTCGTAGCAGAGAAAGCCATTGCAGATCTGAGAGTTCTGGTCTCTGGTCATACGCGTATGGCACTAGGCAATACGCGTATGAGATGGCTGGTACGCGTATGGCACTAGGCAATACGCGTATGGATGAGGAAGATGAAATTTTGAACGTGAAATGGTCTCTGGTGGTACACGTATGGGGAAGTGATACGCGTAGCATACGCGTATGAGACAGGTGATACGCGTATGGGTTGGGCGAGGAAATGCGCAATACGCGTATGAGAGTGGGCATTACGCGTATGGATTTGGTCAGGCGTGGGCAATACGCGTATGGGCATAGGCAATACGCGTATGGGCAGAATTGTGAATTTTCTGTGCTGTTGTTGTGCAGTTTCTGGTTGTTTAGGCTGAGTGTTGTAATTCAGCTGATGTATGACATATTAGGGATCATTTCCCGTGGCTTTGAGTAGTATAGGTATTAGTAGAGTGTACTAATACTGTGGTTGTTGTTTGGCATGATCTGATATGCTTATGTGATAAAATATTGATGGTGTATGATGATATGCATGTATTTGTGAATGGGCCGTTGTATGACTTAGAGTGTGAGTACAGGTCCATTGTGGATTGTTGTTGATGCTGCATTTGCTAGATGATTAGCATGCATGGCATAGCCTGTGGGGCTGTAGCTAATTCCCATGGTGAGGAATTAGTGAGTGAATTGTTATGGAATTGTTGTTGATGTTTGCATACTAGATGCTTAGTGTGCATAGTCTAGCCTTCGGGGCTGTAGCTAATTCCCACGGTGAGGAATTAGTGAGTGAGTCATTAGATCTCAAATGAGTGGGACTAGTGAGCTTAGTAGCCGTATCTGGATTTGATCGGTGAGCTTGAACTGTATGTTCAAGAATAGTCGGTACCGCATGTGTGGAGTCTCATTTCATAATGAATGTATGGCATATAATATGAATGGATGTATTCCAGTATTATATGTGTATTATGTGTTGTGTTGTTGATGTTGAGTATGGTTGAGATTATACATATGCTATATGTTACTGTTGAATATGATGTTTGAAAGGATATTGCCGTTGCTGAGTGCGTAGTCTGATTTGGGTGAATTGATGTGTTATTTACTTAGCATTACATGTTGTTCTATAATGCTTATTATATTGATTGAGGAACTCACCCTTACATCTATTTTTCAGGTAACGAGCAGTGAGTTGAGTAGAAGCTAGTGCTATGGAGTCTAGTGTCGTCCTTAGTGGGTCATGCTCTGGTAGATGTAACATCGGGAGGGAATGTTTGACTATGTTTTAATTTAGTTGTTGATTCAACTTTACATGTAATGTGGTACATGATTTGAATGCCGATGTTTTATAACCGCTGCGAATTATGCAAAGGAGTCTTATTTTGATTTAATAAATGAGCATGACAGGATATTTTGATAATTGTTGTGAAATGATTGTGTGACACCCTTCGGGGCATAATTACTCTGATTTGATATGTTATATATTTTAATTAAATAATTTGGGGTATTTAGAAGGGTGTTACACCTACCATTATATCCATCACATGACTAAGAAAGGTGGTGGAACCATTCTTTGTTGTGCACCTCCCCTATATAAGTGGTTTATTTCTCACTTTCCCAGATCTAGGCTCTTCAAGGAGAATCCGCAAAAGCTCAGATGGTCTCAGAGGTTCATGTCCATTGATCAAGGGAGTATACATTGGTATGACCCCTCCTATGATATTGGAGTAATTATTGACAGTTGTGGTGAATTTCCTAACGTACCTCTCATTGGTGTACATGGGGAAATTAACTACAACCCCATCCTTGCCAGACGCTAGTTAGGATATCCTATGGCAGATAAACCCGACAACCTTCTGTTTTCAGGTTTCTTTTACCTCAACGACGAAGAGAGTTCCGGTTTGAAGGATAGAATCATACATGCTTGGCGCAACATTCACAAAAAAGGAAAAGACCGATTAGGAAGAAAGAATTGTGTTGCTTTTGAGCCCTACACCCAATGGGTTTGTGCTAGAGCCAGTGAACTTAAGATGCCATATGCTCTTGAGAAGCCCTCATTTCCTTATGCTATAACATCATCATCCACCATTCCTATTGAGAATAGGGAAGAGTTTCAAGAAATTTTGGATAGGTTGAAATTGGAAAGAGACACTTGGGAAGGCAAGCACCATGTCTTGAATGATAAGAAGATGAAGATGGAGCAGCAACTAAAGTAGAAGGATGATTTGATTGAGATTTTGGAACAACAAGCTGTGAAGAAATAGGAGGAACAAGAAGGTTTACTTCTCTCTAAATTCCAGCCTTTTCATGAATACTTCAGCATACCTCCCACCTCAGGTGCTTGGAAGGGAATCGTCGACAAGCTTATGATCGAGAATGCTCAGCTAAAGAGGCAGAAAAGGAAGCATCAGCCAGTAGCAGGACCTTCTACATATGAGATTCCTTAGGACTCATAGAATTAGTTGTTTTCCTCTTGTATTGTTTAGGATCGTTGAAATTGTATTTCATCCTTTGTAATCCCTCAATTGTTTAATAAAAAGAGGTTTTTGTTCAGCTTATACCAAATTTTGTCTCTATAATATTTGCAATAAATTATTGAGTTTCTTAAAAATTAAAGCTCATATTTTGCATATGCATATCATTTATCATTCAAGCACAAGTTCCTGCATTTCAAGAAACTTACATGTGTCTTCTCCCTCCAATAGTAAAACTGAATCACGAGTACAATACTCGAGCCAGTCGCCGAAAAGGGATGAGTCAGCTTGAACAAGAAAACTAAGAGCTCAAGGAGGAAGTAATCACCTTAAAAGACAATTTAGAAAGGCTTACTGCTATGATGGACACTTTGGTGGCTGCTCAGAATCAGTCATCGAACAATTCTCAAGATCCATTGCAATGAACAACAATCTCTGAGAACGTCTCGACGCCCGTTCCAGTGGCGGCCTTCAATGATCAACAATATCACATGCCACCTGGTTTCCCTTGGGGAATGCCTCACGGTTATATGCCAACAGGATACCGCCCTCAAAACGTTGAAGCTCCGGTAGTGACTGCTATGATGTTTGTACCCCCTCATGTGGTGCATACAACTCCTTATAATGAAGAAAACATTTTTCGCACTGCTCCAAGCGATGTTGTGGGAGTAGATGAAAGGTTAGAGAGATTTCAAGATTAGTTCTTAGAAATGCAAAGGGAAATCAATGCTCTTTGAGGTAAGGATCTTTTTGGCAAGAACGCTTCCGAACTCTGCTTGGTTCCTAATGTTCAAATTCCTCCTAAATTCAAAGTACCAGACTTCGAGAAATACAAAGGGAGTTCATGTCCTCAAAGTCATTTGGCCATGTATGCTAGGAAGATGTCCACTCAGACTGACAACCATCAGCTTCTGATCCACTACTTTCAAGACAGTTTAACTGGTGTCGCTCTTAAGTGGTACATGGGCTTGGACGGTGCGAAGATTCGTACTTTCAATGACCTTGGTGAAGCTTTTGTTCGTCAATACAAATATAATGTAGATATGGCTCCAGACAGAGATCAACTTCGGGCCATGTCTCAGAAAGACAAAGAGAGTTCCAAGGAATATGCTCAAAGGTGGCGTGAAATTGCTGCACAAATTTTCCCTCCACTTGAAGAGAAAGAGATGACTAAAATATTTTTGAAAACTCTGAGTTCATTCTACTATGACCGCATGATCGCCAGTGCACCCAGTGATTTCACCGAGAAGGTAAACATGGGCATGCGACTTGAGGAAGCAGTCTGAGAGGTACGTTTGACTAAGGAAGTCGGCGCTTCTAGTCATGTTAAGAAATTCGCCAATAATTTCTCCAAAAATAAAGAATCAGATGTTATTGTCATTTCATATGGCAGACAAAGAAGAAAGTATCAACATGTTGCAGCAGTTTCACCAATCATTAGTCCACCAATGGTAGCGCCAATTTATCAGCCACAGTTCTCGCATCAACATCAACAACATTATCCTCAACAACATCAGCAACAACAACATGTTCAGCAACAACCACCAAATCAACAACATCAACAGCCTCCACAACAGGCTCTTTCTTAATTCAACAATCATAATCGTATTCAAAAAAGGCCACAATTTGATCCTACCCCAATGTCCTATGCAGAATTATTTCCTGCACTTATAGCTAAAAATCATGTCCAAACAAGGTCTCCACCACCTGTGCCAAAGGACCTTCCCTATTGGTACAAGGCAGATTAATTTTATGCTTACCATCAAGGGGCACCAGGACATAGCATTGAAAACTGTTTTGGTCTAAAGTCAGATGTTCAGAGGCTCATCAAGAGTGGTATCCTTTCATTTAAGGATGTAAACCTTAATGTTCAAGTTAATCCTCTACCGCAACATGGTTCAGCCTCAGTTAACATGGTATATGGTTTCCCGGGCAGTTTCCAGATCTATGATGTACGATTATTGGGAGAGAGCTTAGTAAAGAAACATGCCAGATATAGAGAGAATGGTTTTGTGCCTTCATATAACTATGCCTCTTGTAGGGTTTGTTCTAGGAACTCTCAAGGATGCCTAACTGTTGTAACGGATCTCCAGGATCAAATGGACCAAGGTTACTTTGAAGCCTACCGAGACAGAGATTATAATCAAGTCAATATGGTCAATAGTGACAACGAAGTGAATGTCATAGTTCCTCAGTTCAACGACTCTGAGCCTATGCAAATCACTTATGACAGTCGGAAGACTTCTGTGACTCTGGTCATTAACTTACCGGGCCCAGTTCCCTACCAATCTGATAAAGTTGTTCCTTACAAGTACAATGCTACAATGAATGGGAATGGAAAGGATGTTCCTCTACCCTCAATTGTTAACGTCGCTGATATAAGCAGAGTCACAAGGAGTGGGTGTATATTTGCAAAAAGGACCGAGGATGTCGCAGCAGGAAAGCAGGCTCATGTTGAGGTCCCTTTTGAACCGGTTGGCCAATCTGATAACATGAATCCGAAAAGTGATGATGATGAGGTGTTGAAGCTCATCAGGAAAAGTGAATACAATATGGTGGAACAATTGGTTGGCCAATCTGATAACATGAATCCGAAAAGTGATGATGATGAGGTGTTGAAGCTCATCAGGAAAAGTGAATACAATATGGTGGAACAATTACTGCATAAACCTTCCAAGATATCTGTGTTATCTTTGTTGATGAACTCTGAGGCTCACCGTGAAGCTTTGCAGAAAGTCTTAGAACAAGCTTATGTAGACCATGATGTGACGGTTGGACAGTTTGATGGTATCATCGCTAACATCACGGCCTGCAACAACTTGAGTTTCAGTAATGAAGAGCTCCCCGAAGAAGGAAGAAATCATAACATGGCACTAAATATCTCAATCAACTGTATGAATGACTCTTTGTCAAGTGTGTTAGTGGATACAGGCTTGTCTCTTAATGTCATGTCGAAGTCGACACTTTCCAGACTTTCTTTTCAAGGTGCTCCTATGAGGAGTAGCGGGATTATTGTCAAAGCTTTTGATAGTTCCAGAAAAACAGTCATTGGGGAAGTTAACCTTCCTATGACCATCAGACCTCATACTTTCAAGATAACATTCCAGGTGATGGACATAGAAGCTGTGTATAGCTGTTTATTGGGTCGGCCTTGGATCCATGAAGTTGGGGCAGTCACTTCCGCTCTGCATCAGAAGCTTAAATTTGTGAAGAACGGGAAGCTAGTGACAGTCTATGGGGAGAAAACACTAGTTATGAGTCACTTATCATCTTTCTCTTATCTTGAACCTGAAGAGGCTGTTGGAACTCAATTCCAAGCCCTTTCTTTGATTGAAAAATATGTCAAAAAAGGGGTATCCATCTCTTCATTCAAGGATGCACAACGACTAGTAAATGATGGTATAACCGATGGTTAGGGAACAATTTTGGATCTCCCAGAAAACAAACACCGAGAGGGTTTAGGATTTTCTCCTACTTCCAAGAAGATTGCAGAAGGAAGTAGATTTGTTCGTTCAATCAAAGAAACTTTCCATAGTGGAGGGTTCATCAATCCCACTTTGCCAGAAGTTAGTGTCGTCATTGAGGATGATGATTCAGCATGGGAACCCTACTGCGACAATCTTGAATATGATCTTGAGGCAGAGGATGCATATGTGCCTTTCTACTTTCCTCACCATAGACAACTTGAATACATCTCGGGGTCAGAAGACGAAGCAGCGGAAGCCAATGCCATTATGGAAGACAATCCTAAAGATGCTTCGGCCGACTTCGTAGCTCGCAGAGTAATTTGCCAAAACTGGACCTCTGTTGATGTTCCTGTTGTTGTTCACATTTCAAAGTAATATTTTGTTGTTTGTTTTCTTTTCAAAAAATCCTTTTGTTATGCCTAAGGCGAAAGTGACAATGTTTGGGCTTATGTTTCAAGAATTAAATCAATGAAAATGTTATTTTGTTTCCATATTGTCATTTTATTTGTTTTGCTATTTTTTATGGAAAAATGGTAATCTAAAAAAACAAATAAACACTTCCAGATAGCTGCAAATGACTTCACACTTTTATCTGTTTCTAAAACAAGCATAAAATCACATGTGCAGATTATTTCATGACATATCAATTAAAACCAATGACCCTATGCCCTCTTGCAACTTTGAATTCCCTGTGTACGAAGCGAAAGAAGAAGAAGAGGAAAATATTCTAGATGAAATCTCTAGACTGCTCGAAAATGAAGAAAAGGCCATTCGGCCATTCAAAGAGCCTATGGAAGTAGTCAACTTGGGGTCTGAAGAGGATAGAAAAGAAGTCAAAGTTGGAGCACTGCTCGCGCCAGAGGTCAAAGAGAGGATGATAGAGCTTCTCCGAGAATATACTGATGTGTTTGCTTGGTCATACCAAGATATGCCAGGGGTGGACACCGATATTTTAGAGCATCGTTTACCGTTGAGGCTAGAGTGTCCACCGATCAAGAAAAAGTTAAAAAGAACTCGGTCGGACATGGCGATCAAAATCAAAGAAGAAGTGCAAACGCATATTGATGCAGGTTTCCTTGTCACATCAGAATATCCACAGTGGTTGGCCAACATTGTGCCAGTTCCCAAGAAGGACGAAAAGGTTCGCTTGTGCGCTGACTATAGAGATCTAAATAATGTCAGTCCTAAGGATGACTTTCCTCTGCCACACATTGACATGTTGGTCGACAGCACCGCCAAGTTCAAGGTTTTCTCTTTCATGGATGGATTTTCTGGTTACAATCAAATCAAAATGGCGCCCGAAGATATGGAAAAACAACTTTTATTACACCTTGGGGCACATTTTGCTACAAAGTAATGCCTTTCGGCTTGAAGAATGTTGGTGCCACCTATCAACGAGCTATGACTACTCTTTTTCATGATATTATGCATAAAGAGATTGAAGTCTATGTAGATGATATGATAGCAAAATCAAAGACTGAGGAAGATCATGTTGAGTATCTTTCGAAACTGTTTCAGTGTTTAAGAAAATACAAACTCCGCCTGAACCCAAACAAATGCACCTTTGGGATTCTTTCAGGAAAGCTTTTAGGCTTCATCTTCAGTCAAAAGGGTATTGAAGTTGATCCTGACAAGGTTAAAGCCATTCAGGAAATGCTAGCACCTCAAACAGAAAAGTAGGTGAGGGGATTCCTTGGACGTTTGAACTACATTTCGAGGTTCATATCTCATATGACTGCTACTTGTGCTCCCATTTTTAAGCTCATTCGAAAGGATCAGGGTTGTATTTGGACAGATGATTGTCAAAAAGCCTTCGACAGTATCAAAGAGTATTTGCTAGAACCTCCTATCTTGTCCCCTCCAGTTGAAGGAAGACCATTGATTATGTATCTGACTGTACTAGAAGAATCTATGGGCTGTGTCTTTGGTCAATAGGATGAAACAGGAAGAAACGAGTATGCCATCTATTATTTGAGCAAGAAATTCACTGACTGCGAGTCTCGATATTCCATGCTAGAGAAAACTTGTTGTGCTCTGGCTTGGGCTGCCAAGCATCTCCGTCAATATATGATGAATCACAGAACTTGGTTGATATCCAAGATGGATACGATTAAGTATATCTTTGAAAAACCTGCATTGACCGGAATAATTGCTCGTTCGCAGATGCTCTTGTCCGAATATGACATTGAGTATCACACCTTGAAAGCTATCAAAGGAAGTGTCTTGGCTGATCATTTAGCTCATCAGCCAATCGATGATTATGAGTCTATAAATTCTGAATTTCCAGATGAAGATATGATGTACTTAAAAGCCAAAGATTGCAATGAACCACTTCCAAATGAAGGGTCAGATCCAGGTTCCCAATGGGGTTTAATATTTGATGGAGTAGTTAATGCTTATGGTAATGGTATTGGGGCAGTAATCATCACTCCTCATGGCTCACATATCCCTTTTACTGCAAGATTAACATTTAAGTGCACGAACAACATGGCAGAATACGAAGCCTGCATCGTGGGTCTAGAAGAAGCCATTGATCTTAGAATAAAAAATCTTGATATTTATGGAGACTCAGCTCTAGTTGTCAATCAAATTAAAGGAGAATGGGAAACTCGTCAACCCGGCCTAATCCTATACAAAGACTATGCAAGGAGGTTATCTACGTTCTTCAACAATATTGAATTTCATCACATCCCTCGTGAGGAAAATCAGATGGAAGATGCCTTGGTAACTTTGGCTTCCATGATCATTGTGAATCGTTGGAATGATGTGCCTAAGATCGATGTTATGCGTCTTGATAGACCTGCTCATGTATTTGCAATGGAAGAAGTCTCTGATGATAAGCCATGGTACCATGACATCAAGTGTTATCTTCAGAGTCAAGAATACCTGTAATACCCCAAAATTTACCCCTTCATTTTTCATGGAAGCATGGGATTATGTTTCATACTGCATTAGCATCATACTAGGTCATACTCATTGCATACTGCATTGGTGACTTGGAAATCAGGGTTTAATTGATCACTCCTTAACAGAAGGAGCCCACACAAAGCAAGATTGAGAATTGGACTTCATTCTCCAAGCTTACAAGTCTCAAGGGTCTCAAGATGGTCCAGGTATCTCATTGTGGTCTACAGTTCATCAGTGAAAGATCCAGAGCTATCAGAGGGTGCATCTGGATTTAATCAGGAAATTAGGGTTTCATGGCTACCTGCAACAGGAAAGGTTTGGCTGGAAGTGAAGGAGCTTATCCATGTCATGATTGGAGAGGCATCTTGGTCTAGGAAGACTCACATTTATCTCATAAAGATCCATTGGCAATCAGTGCAATCAGTTCTTGATTATTTTTGCCCTAAACTGGGGTTTGGTGTAAAATCAATTTATTTCTGATTCCTTGGGTGAAACTCTTTTCCATGGCCCTCCATATGTCCACAAGGGTTTACATACAAAAAATCAGCTCTTTATTTGAGCCAGAGGTGCTTCAATTGATCAATGGAATCGGGAATCAAACAGTTTGGGAAAAGTCAACAGTGGGGCCAGAAAAGTCAACTCCTGACATTTTGAAAGTGGAATCTCAAAATTCATGCCTAAGGGAGCCTACATATGAAGTTTGATAAAGTTTGGATCATGGATTCATCATTTAATCAAGAGTTGGAAAAGTTACTAAATTTGGAAATAGTTGACTCTCCATTTAGGGCAAGTTTTCATTATTGTTGCACCCACTTTAAGCCCATTTTCCATCAAGATGCAAGCTCCATTTGAAATTTTCTCCAACATTGAAGTTGTTTCTCTTGTTCCAAGCTTTCTATGGATATAAAATTTGCTCCATTTGAATTAAAATTGAGAAAGTTATGCTTGGTCAAAGTGAGACATTATTTTAGGACACTTAGAACATTTTCTAAGTCCAAAATCTTCAAGATTTGTCAAGACTTATGGGCCAGTTTTCTTGCACTTCAAGGCATCTTTTGAAAATAATTTCTTCATGAAAATTGTACCTTGCCATGTCCTATTTTACATCCTTTTGGAATCATCTCATTTGGATCATTGGTTTGGGAGATGCACTCATCTAAAGTTGGCACCATGAACTGAATTTTTAGGCAGCATTTAGGCCAAACTGGCCCAACCATTTTGCAGATGATGAGACACGATTTCATGGCCATTTTTCACATCTTTCCACTCATCATTTCAACTTGTGTTCAACATGAAATATGTTAAGCTCCATGCACTCTTCCTACTATTTGCATTGCCTTGCCATTTGGTCACATACTCATCAAGATACAAAGTCTCAAAGTCACCCATTTGGATTGTTTTTATGCTGCACAAGACAACCAAGTCAGACCATAAAATCGACCAACACACTCTTTACCTCATTTGGCCATGTACTTTTGTTGTCCACTAACTTAAGTTTTGCCAAAATTAGAACTTACTTTCACCACCTCACTTTTTGCACATTTTTGCACATAACCAAAACCAAGCATTTGAGCCCATTAAGAATGATAAACCCTACATATGTAAGCTTCTAAACCCTAATCTGAAGTAGTGGTGGCTGCTATTTTTAAAGTAAGCAAGGAGGAAAAGATCCATTTCTTTCCTCTTCCATTGCACAAGCACCAAGAGCAACTTTTTTCTTCTTCCATTTCTCCAATACCAAGAGGCAGTGGACTGTTTCCCACTAGGTAAGCTTGTTACTTTTTCTTCCATGGATGTGAATAACTTCTTGTGTTGCTTAATTTATGACATTGATGTCTTCATATCCATGTGCATGAGGCCATCTTGCTGTTCACTTTTCTCTATGTTCAAGTCACTATTTTTAATGAAACAAGACACCATGGTGTTCTACTTATTTCGCACTTGAACTTTGCTTTTTATATCATCCCATTTGGTGAACCATAACATGAGCAATCTTGGTTGGAAAATAGAAGAACACACTGCGTTTTTCACGCGTTTTAGCTGCATGGGCCTAGGGTTTAGTTTGCATGAAAGAGACAATGTCGTGTCGTCTTCGTAACCACTGGATCGCACGCTTGGCTTTTGATCTCGTCCGCCCATTGCCTTTTTTGTCTTTTATGACTTAAAACCACATGACCGGTTGATGAATGTCTACATAACTTATTTTATTAAAATGTACACTTTAATTTTTATGTCACGCCTGATTATTCATTATGGACCTGGGCTTGGCACTGTTGCACTATCCACACCTCCCTGCCTGGCCCATCAACCAAAACACTCCATTTTTTTTATTCATTCTATTTTCTGTTTCGTTTTTAATTAATAAAAATATTTTATTTATTCATAAAAATACCAAATAATATTTTTCACATTTCTTAATGTTTTATTTAATTTATTTTATTTTTTATTTTCATATTTATTTAATGTTAATATTTCATATTAATTGTTTATTCTAAATGGTTCATTTTGACACACTTCTTTTTATTAATTTTATTTTCATAGCTTAAATTTATTTTTAACTTCTGATTTTTGGGATGAGGGTTAAACAATGTCTCATGGTCAACCTAACCTTTTATTGGAATTTTATTTCCCATTTTCAATTTATTTTGGATTTATTTTTGACCTAGTTTGTTTGGTTGACTTTTCATTTGACTTCTGTTTTATTTCAATTAATTTATACACTAATTCACATTATTTTTAAAATCTTTTTGGGGGATGATGATGTCCTGACCCCACCTTAGTTAGTTTGATTTTTCATAATTTTCTTGATTAATTTACTATTTATTCCATATTTTTCAAGTTGACTTGACTTTTCAGTTGACTTTTCTATGATCGATGTTTGACTTAGGGATTGCTTAGGGCAATTGAAGAGATCTTTTGATCCTCCCTTGTTCATCTTATATGCCATGTATTAGAGGCCTTTCATCTTGATTCTATTTGATCCTTGCATCATTTCCCGATTAAATTATTCATTGATCCTTTGTGTGTATAGTTTCATCTGTCTGATTCATCTGATATTTTTTATACTTGTTTCTTTCATCCATGCTTCTATTGTTTGATTGCTTAACATGTTCATACTTCTCATGCTTTGTTTAATGCTCTCTTATATCATTCTTTGATTCACTTGATTTGATTATATACTTGTTTACTTGTCTGATCTGATTAATATATGTGGCCTACTTGTATGATGTATGAGGCATATATTTTTATTGTTTGTTTGCCATGAACAACCCCCATTCATAACAAATGTACCCCTCTCCCATGAAGTGTATAATGTTTATTCTTTCATTCTTTATTCATCTATTAATACAAGAATTAAAACGAACATTTGATAACCATTTCAAAATAAGATCAAAAGTTCGATCCAACGTCGAGTAATCATTTTCAAAACGTAACAGAACCAGCACGTATTCATCCATCCTTTTGTAAGTCGATTGCTTCATGCATCACCATTTATCTTGTAAGTCGATTGCTTCACGCATCGCCATCTACCTGTAAGTCGATTGCTTCAGGCATCGCCGTCTACCCTTGTCCGTGACTCCTCTCTTCGCTCCATCCGTCAATTCTTGTTCCGTTTAGGTAGCACCCATTAGGTAGAACCCCTTGTATGATAACATAGGTAGGATTCCCTTATTCTTTGTATGATAACATAAGTAGAATTCCCTTAATCTTTGTATGATAACATAGGTAGAATTCCCTCATTCTTTGCATGCTAACATTAGGTAGATGTTCCCATTTGTAAATCCTAACACATAGGTCCACATTGCATGACAACTCTAGGGCAGAGCTTCCCCACTTTCAGACCTTCCGTGCGTCTCCGATCTTGTGGCATGTCAGTCCGTTCTATTACAAAGAGGTAACTGCCTAAGACTCGATTCAGCGAGTTGCGACACCTACTGCTAGGATGTGAACATATTGCCCACCTTCCTTTGACACAACTGGTGTCCTCCTTTGTAAGTCCATGTTCAGATGGCAATCCTCAACCCCTAGTTAGGCGAACTACGGCAACTCTGATTCTCATGTTCAGATGAGATACGTAGGCACGAGATGTGATGTCTTACCGAGTTTTTTGACTGACGACTAACAACTAATCCTTATTCGTTTTCGCCCTTGCTGCGATTCTTTTCTCTCACCCTCGTTGTAATCGAGACCTTCCCTTTCTCTTGCCCTAGTTACAATCGAGACCCTTGTTCCCGTAGTTAGATGAACTACGTTTTGCTCTGATTCTCATTCCAAATGAGATACGTAGGCATGAGACGCGATGTCTTAGCGAGCACACTTCTCTTTAACCCATAGGTAGCCGAGCTACGAAGACTCTGATTCTCATATTCAGATTAGATACGTATGCAGTGGATGCGACATCCATGCGAGTCATCTTTTCTTTTAACCTTTCTCTTAGTAAATAGTACCTTAGATAAACACACACCCTTTAGACATGAACAACAAGAGTGGATCCCGTAGAGTACTACGGATGCGTAGGGGTGCTAACACCTTCCCTTCGCATAATCGACTCCCGAACCCAAGATTTGGTTGTGAGACCTTGTCTTTTCCTTTCTTTTTCTTCAGGTTTTCTTCGAGCGTTTCCTTTCCCTCCTTTGGGATAAATAACGCACGGTGGCGACTCTTCTGTCTTTCTTTTCTCGCCGGTTGTTTCTTCGCATTCATATTTTTTTTAGGTTACGACAATACCCACCTGGGGCATCAAACAAATATAAGAAGGCCTTGAGAAGACTGGCTAATAACTTATTTCTGAACGAAGACGTGCTATATAAGAGAAACTTTGACATGGTTCTGCTCAGATGCGTGGATAGACACAAAGCAGGCATATTGATGCAAGAAGTTCATGAAGGTTCCTTTGGTACTCATTCCAACGGACATGCAATGGCTAACAAAATGTTAAGAGCGGGTTAATATTGGATGAGAATGGAAGCTGACTGTTGCAAGTATGTAAAGAAGTGTCATAAATGCCAGATTTATGCTGACAAGATACATGTGCCTCCGACTCTCCTCAACATTCTCTCTTCTCCATGGCCTTTCTCTATGTGGGGTATCGACATGATTGGTATGATTGAGCCCAAAGCTTCCAACGGACATTGTTTCATTCTGGTGGCTATTGATTATTTCATAAAGTGGGTTGAAGTGACCACATATGCCAATGTGACCAAGCAGGTGGTAGTTAGATTTATCAAGAATCAACTTATTTGTCGTTATGGTGTGCCAAGTAGAATCATCACTGATAATGGTCCAAACTTGAACAATAAAATAATGAAGGAAATGTGTGAAGAGTTCAAGATTGAACATCATAATTCCTATCCCTACAGACCTAAGATGAACGGTGTTGTTGAAGCTGCCAATAAGAACATCAAGAAGATCATTCAGAAGATGGTAGTGACTTCTAAGGACTGGCATGAGATGCTCCCTTTTTCTCTGCATGGATATCGTACGTCCGTCTGCACTTCAACAGGGGCAACCCCCTTTTCTCTTGTTTATGGCATGGAAGCAATGCTCCCAATAAAATTAGAGATCTCGTCAATGCGTGTCTTGATGGAAGCTAAGTTATCAGAAGCTGAACGGTGTCAAAGCAGGTATGACCAACTGAATTTGATTGAAGAAAAGAGAATGACGGCTTTATGCCATGGTCAGTTATATCAGCAGAGAATGAAGAAGGCATTCGACAAAAAGGTTCGACCTCACATATTCAGAAAAGGTGACCTTGTGCTTAAAAAGATTCAATCTTTCATATCTGATTCTAGGGGCAAGTGGACTCCTAATTATGATGGCCCATATGTTGTCAAGAAATCCTTCTATGGGGGCTTGATTCTTACAAATATGGATGGTGAGGAGCTCCCACGTCCTGTGAATACTGACGCAGACAAGAAATACTTTGCCTAGAAAAATAAAAGAATAGCTCGCTAAATCAAAAACCCAAAAAGGCGGCTTAGGCAAAAATGAGTGTCTCGGTTGACTGAAAACCCAAAAGGGAGGTCCAGGCAAAAATTAGAGACATAAACAGAAAATGATTATCCTGGTAGATTGAAAACCTGAAAAGGAAATCTAGGCAAAACAAAGGATTATGGAAAGTAACTGCATTAGATCAGATTGGATCACCTGAAGCAATGCCTGCCTGTCAAAGTTCTCAACTGGCTCTTATCAGAAGCCCAAATACATCTGGAATTCAAATTTGTTAGGGAGAATAGTTTCATTGTATTTTAATGTAGCCTTTTCCCATATTACCATTTTTCTAACTTTGTAAATATCCATGGGATCACGCCATTTGTGGATCACCATTTTATCAATAAAATTCGAGACTTACCCATTTATTGGCAATCCTTATTTTATTTCTGCTCCGCAAAAATATCATTTTTACTTTGATAAAAATTCTTGAAACGAATATTTGAAAATTTTGTTTTTTCAAAATAAAATTTTATTTTGATTTGTGAATGCAAAAAAAAAAACGTCCATAGTTAAATCCCCAAGCGGCGAGTAAGTTGTGAAGTGTTGGAACTCAATGTTCCCCAACAAAGTGCTAAGCTTGGATTTTCTGTCAAGTTTTAAAATAAACAGTCAAGCTTTTTCAGAGATCTTCATTATCCCCGGTGGAAGCTGCAAATTTTGATGATGTACCCAGAAGAATCATTTTGAAGGTTTTCTTGACCAATCTAGACCCGCCATTGGTAGAGTCTACATTTTTTTCTCTAGAGTGAAGTCTTCTTCTCCAGAGAAATTGGAACCCAGCAGCAAGATCTTTGCTCCATCAAAGATTCACATTTCATCCCCAGACGAAGCATCTTCCTCTCCCTAGAGAGAATTGGACCTCGTGACGAGACTTTTTCCTTTGATGACCTTTAACTCATCTCCAGTGATGTTTTCCACCTTAATGAGACTAGCCAATTGTTGAGCTATGAAACATATTATGTCCCCAACGTGTTTGTTTTGTCTGTTTTTTGTCAGCATAAACATAACGTGCATACATGCCTATGTATATCATGAATAACCAAATTCACATCCATTTTTTGCATTCCTTGATGACGTTTACCTCAATTTCTTTGAATATGTTCATCCTTGGGTGTTATGTTTCCTTCCCTATAGGAGTCGTCAACCTTAAGCAGAGAGTTTATATCCTTTCTAACTCCCCACTGAGTTCATTCCTCGTGGAACATGGTTGTTTTAGTTATCCTTTTCCATCTTTGGATAGGATAAAATCCCAATTGAGCTTCATTCCCCATTGGTAGAATCGTGCTTTTTTCTCTCTCAAGTTGTTCCTGGAGTGAGCCAAATATTTGGAAATTAATGGTGAATCTCTCTAGGTTGTTAAACCTAGACCGAGAATGCATTTATTTTGCATTGTCTCCCCAGGAGAAACATCTTCATTATCGCCAGTGAAGACATATCCTTTTCCCCAGTATGAAGACAAGTGGTTATATCTTTTGAGAAGCTTGTCTATCTCAAAGGAATTATCAATATAGAAGTTTTCTTCCATTAGATGGTTTTCTCTCTAGAGAAGTTTGATGAAGACTTCCAACAGGTACCTGTCTCTTTATTTGAGAAGTCTGTTTCATGATCTCTGATCCCCAATAAGTAGCTGTCTTTTCCCGAGAAGCTTATTGACGCCCATTTTGGATAACAAATGGCAGCCTCTTTTTGAGAAGTTTGTTTATCCCCAATGAAGTTATCAACATATCAATCGTTCTTTCCAACAAATGGTCATCTCCCTAGGAAATTTCGTCATAGAAGTTTGTTGAAGACTACTACAAGCACCTTTCTTTTATCACATGACTTTATATCCCCGATGAGGTATTCTGTTACAAGGACTTATATCACCAGTGAGGTGTTAGTCACAGCCAATGGTACTTTCCCCAGTAAATCACGGTGGAAGTCTATTGAAGACCCTTACTGTGATTCTCTCTTTATTTGAGAATTCCAGATTTTTATAAGATTAACTGACCCGCATCCTTCGAAGATACCCGGTGAATTTACTTCTCTTTCCCCAACAAGTGGTCACCTTTTTAGGAGCTTGTTCATTGATCCTTTCCAAGATAAAAACTTGGTTAAAGAAGAAACCAAGGCCCGTTCGCTAGCTTATGACCCGAATCGTGGATAAGTTTATTTTGCCTTTTCTAAGTGGAATACTTAAGTAAAGAAGAAGTTGAATCATGTTTTGATCATGTAAGCTTATTCAGACTTGTTATTTGAACAGACGGTCATCTCTACCTTTGAGAAACCTGTTGCGAAAGCTAGAACTCGTTATTTGAACAGGCGGTCATCTCTACCTTTGAGAAACCTGTTGTGAAAGCTAGAACTCGTTATTTGAACAAATTGTCATCTCTACCTTTGAGAAACCTGTTGCGAAGATATTTCTTCAGTTGAAGTCATGATCATTTGGAATGATCTATTCCACAGGGAACCCGAATCCATTGGAATTTGCAAACTGAAGTTGTAATCTTTTCCTCGGTGGAATTTCCTTTTGTTTGTCCCCATAGTGGTGTTCCTTTATCCCTATGTGTTTTATCAACTAATATTACTCCCCTGTGAAATTGTTCCTCATAGAATTCCTGAGTCCTGCATGCATATCATATCATAAGCATCCGGTGGCCTCTTAGGGCCAAAAACCGTGCATGTTTGTATTTAAATCTCTTCAATCACGTCGAGATGAAAATTCCAATATTCATATCTCCATATTGAAGAAACTTAAATAGGGGCATCTGTCATACCCTAATTTTCAACCCTAAGATGCCACCATCATTTGTATCATTTGCATGACATCTAGCATCTTTGCACTACTAACCTATTGAAAATACAAAAAGATTTTCTACTTTGTTTGTCTTAAGCTAGGGTTTTACACCAAGAGCTTTCAAAGATTGATCAATCAAGACTTGACATGAGTTTTAACATTTCAAACTCCTCATCCTTCCAAAGTAATCAAGTGACTTCCATCAATAAGAATCAATTTCAAGATCATTCTATCTCAAATTTATCAAGGCCAGAGTTCATCTGATACCCTCAACTAGGGTTTTGACCCAAAGTCAACTAGTTGACTTTTTAGCCAAGGCATGATCCCAAAGCTTGAAGTATGGTTCAAATACTTCAAATATATCATAAGTGATTCATTCATATCATCCAATATGCCTAAGAGATCCCATTCATTAAAGATTGCAAGAATTGGATTCATGCGATACAAAGTCAACTAAGGCAAAGTCAAAGCTTGACTTTTGACATTTTTAGTCAATCATGGACTTCTCAACTCAAGGATAATTAAAATATGGTTGATGGATGCATTTGATCAATAGTAAACAAGAAATTTGAGGTTACTTGCAAAAAGGGCAAGATTTGGTTTTTGTAAAATTTTCTAAGTTATGAAAAAATACATGTTCGAGTACCCATCTTTCCAAGGCCATAACTTGTGATCCAAGCCACCATTTTCTTTTCTCCAATGATCATATTAAAGGTCTTACTTTATACTTCAACTTTGTCATTGATGATTAATTCCCAAAAAATGTAAGTATTTCAAGTTATGAAGCCATGAAGTTGGTACCATGAACTTAAAACACTTAGAAAAACTTTCAACCAAGTCTGCCTTCAAAAAGTGGCTTACTTGATCATCACCTTTTAGCATGATACACATTGATTCAAGGAAAACTCCCAACATGAAAGTTGTATAGCATGGTCTTATCTTTCCAAAAAGTCCAAGAGCATTAAATTATCATATTTGAGCTAGGAGTTTCGAAGAGCTGAAGTTGGCTATCCAAATCTGAAATTTTGGGTCACTTTCATGACAAATTCATCATGTAACCTTGAGCCAAAGCTACAAGATCTTTCTTTACAGGCTATCTTGCTTCTAAATCTCACCTTAATAGAATATTACACAAACCTTTGATGTATTACACAAGGGATTGATCCATTGACCAAGTCTTGATGTCATATTTGGAAGGTTTTGCAAAAAGCTTCATATCCATTTTGATAAAGGCCAACTTTTCCAACCACTCTTGCATTGAGCTTCTAACTTGTTTTTTCTAATCACAGTTAACCTCTAAACCAGAAGCAACATCCTAAAAGTACCTCTATACTCCTCCTTTCACTCCACCTTTTCATCATGATCCATTATGATTTTTTGTGCAAAATGAAACTAGGTCACCAAACTAGCATTCCAATTAAACCAAGATTGATTTTTGCAAGTTACATGAACCATATGGAGCCTCTATAAATAGAGAGACAAGCCTCATAACTCAACACACCAGAATTGGCATGAAAACTCCATTGTAGCAAATTCTCCAAACCTCAAACTTCTAAATTCCATTGTGCTTGTGTTTTCTCCAAACCAACACTTCAAACAACTTCTAAACATCCATTAGAAGTTGTTCAAACACTTGAACAACTTCTGTAACAGCCCTACCATCATCTTCCAAATCACATTTTCATAACTTGCAACTTGATTTGGAAAGGAAGAACCAAGCACTCTCAACTCAAGCCATGCATTCAAACACCTTCCTAGAGGTGTAAGGAAGTTGTTCAAATCATAAAATCACATCTGAAACACCCCTACTCCAAAGGACGATTTTCATTTTTGAGGTATGTATTCATTTCTGCAATTTATTATTTAAGGCACCATTTTGCATCATTCTTGTTACCATTACACTTGCCAAGATGTCAGGAACAAAACCCCTATGATCATTGGTCTTAATCGTGATGTTTGGAATTTAATTTTAAATTCAATTTTTAGGGTTCATATGCATTTTGTTTGATTTCTGGATATTTATGAAAAATAAATAAAATTGGTGAGTACCATTAGATTCCTTGCGAAATTCTAAGCAGTTTTGGTCTTTACAACTTTTGATTTCGTTAAGAATTGAGAGTGTTAGAGCTTTGACAATAAGTGAAAATGGTGTAAACTATGGACTACGGGATGAATGAGGAAGATGAAGTTTGGAGCCATTTTTAAAATTTTAAAAGTTACTTTAATATATATTTTAATTGATGTAACTAAATACATGAATTGGCATTGCTCCCCAGTGGTAAAACACTGGTTTGTTGAGTTATTGGGTGTGGGTTTGAATCTGGGTAGTGTAATGATTTTTTTTTGTTTTCACTTGTTAAATCTTCATTTTTCTTCATAACTTCAAATATCCATAACTTCATGATCCCTTAACATTTTTGACCCATTCTTTTTGTCATGTGTTCATAAGAATGTCTATTTGACGATAACACCAAAAAATCCCAAAAAAATAATATTTATTTCACCACTTTTGATTGATAGAAAAACATGTGTTTTAAGTGTTTTTTTAAGGCTCCTAATTGATTATTTTGTTTTATGTCTTATTTGTTCTTGATGTTGGAAGTTTGTATGATTAAAGCATACTCTTTTAAATGTTGATTGTTATCCTTAACATGTTTGAACTTGATTGTATTCATACAATTTAATTCATTCACCTTAAAAATATGCTTGAATGAATGGTTAGGAGGTGATTAGGTTTCCATTTAAGTTTGGTCTTATCATGAACTTTGATTCAAGTCTAATGTTTATTTTGTGAAGACTTATAATGTGATGCATGTTTGACCTAAATTGATTCATGTTGTGTTTACCATGTACCAATGAATGCTTTTACCATGTTAAGTATGATTTTGTCTTCACCATCAATATGTTGTGTCTTGTGATGTTGTGTGAAACTTCGTCATGTCTTGTTTATGCTTATCTCAATGCCTAAAAAACCATGTTTAATATTTTCATCCATACCTTGTGATTTCCATTGTATTTAGCCATATTTTATGCCTTAATGTTAATGCATGTTCAACCTTGTTATTGTTTATATCCAAGGGAAAGTAATCATGACATTTTTGTCATTTTGCATGTGTGTGTTCATCTGCATTCTATACAACTTTGCTTCCCCTTAATCCAAAAACTTCTAGATACAATCTTAGGTTCCCATAAATTTAAAACTTAGGATTATATCTCTCTCTCCTTCTTATAACCACTTTCATAATAAACTTTGACTTAGGTCATTGTTTCTCCTTTTATTTCTTAATCAAATGCTTCAAAACACTTAAGCATATTCAAAGATCTTTTCATAAGACCTAAAAAACACAAACTTAATTCAAACCCTTTTGCCACTTTGGATTTTCCATGTTTAAAACCTTTTTCATAAAAGGATTAGACATGAGTCATCCCTAGTTGAGATTTAAATCTCCTACCCCATAACATTGTTGAGCTTGATATTGATTCTTTTCCATTTGGAAGAGGTATGTGGCATACTTGTTGATTCTATATCCAAGTGAGAGCCCTTCTTTCAATTTGATGCAAAGATCTATCTTCCACATGTTTGTGGTGGTTTAAATGTGAGTTTTTCTCCTTAAGATGACAATTTGTCTCTTTCTCATAAAATCAACCCCAACAAATCCCTTCTTACTTTTGAACCCAAACTACGAGGTTTTGATCCTTCACGGGTACGTAGGCATAAGACTCAATGTCTTTCCAAATCATCAAATAATAAAAAATGTTCTTTTCATCATCTCCCCAATCAAATAGCAAACAATTTTAAACCAAACACATATATCCAAAAGGTTCCTGTAGAGTACTACAGATGATTAGGGTGCTAATACCTTCCCTTTTCATAACACATCCCCGTACCTTTAGAATCTCCACCCATTTTGCTTAGCTTAAGTTTAATCTTCTAGCTTTGCATATACATATTGGGTTTATGTTTGAATCTTTTCCCCTTCCCTTGGATAAATTAAAGTTCGGTGGTGATATTTTGATTCATGAGTCAAGTCTAATCAATAGCTTGGTCTTCGATTCTTCACCGCGACAAGGGCATCACAAATGACATTGTGCTAAACGAATCAGGCTCAAATGTTGAAAATTGAAGAAGTTATGATCTTTGAAAGTTTAGAAAAAGTCACTTGAAAATAGATCAAATTTCAATAAGTCCACAAATGACCTATAATGTCCCCAATCTTTTGATGATCCTCCAACTATAATTGGATCTTATCATGTAAAGAGAATTCGTAGATGATGTTGAGAAGAGTCATATTTAAAAAGAAGCATTCAAAAATGTTGAGAATTGAAGGAGTTGTGATCCCTGGAACCTTGACTTTAAATGTTGACTTTTGGGTCAAACCACTTGGAATAAGCTTGTGCACTTGGACTTTCCTTGCATTTCAAAGCACATGGGTGATCATATGAACTCAAAATATGGTGTCCTTGATTGCCTCTTGATTAAATTTCTCAAAGCTTGAAGTTGCTTGTTGAAGAAGGCATGAAAATAAACACATGAACCTTTGACTTTCCTTGAGAAGTAAGCAGCAAAACTTTGAGATGCTCTTGATTGAAAAGTCCTACCTTGCACAATAAACTTAAGGAAAAATAAACATATTTTTTATATTTTGATTAGTGGTTATATAAGCAATTAACCTTATAAACACAAAGGTAAAACACCAACAAAGAGGTGTTTGGTGATCCCTGCAAGAAGCAAACCCAAAGATGATGGGGGAGGATCAAGATGTGATCTTGTTTGTGTGCAATGATGTCAATGGTATCTGGGATCTTAGGGTTAAAAATTAGGGTATGACACAGACGAACCATCCTCAAATATATTTTACAATCTGTATATGCAGACGGAGGGATCTTTAAAAGTGGGAGACATGTTTCGCACAAAAGAAGATTGTGTGAGATCTATAAAAAAGTATCACATGGAAATCTCAGTTAATTATATCGTGGATCATGCTAATGTGTAAAGTTACAAGACTCTGTGTTGTAACATGCTCTGCATTTTCCGGCTGATAGCATCTTACCGAAAGAGGAGTGATTCTTGGGAGATAGGTTTTATGGGTCCAACTCACATTGCATAATCACCAATCTGATGTAGTATCATCGCAAACTCAACTCTCAGTTAATATACGATGAACTTTTATCTATCGTTAGCAAGGATTTGTCATTGAAGGTGAGTATAATAATCTCGTATATTTTTACACGATACAATTATACCCCCTCATAGAGGAAGGCAAGGATAGCTAGGACTAAGGTGGTTGAACGAGTATTCAGAAATTGGGAGGATTTGTATAAAGAACTTGCACATTACCCGATCACTTAAGCATTATGCTTTGGGAACTATTGCAATTTTGGAGATCTTGTCGGCATATACCCCAGATAGGACTTGTGTTAGTGGAAATGGAATATTCCATTGACTCTTCTGGATGTATGAATCATGCATCAAAAGTTTTTCGTTCTGCAAACCTATTATACAAATTGATGAAACATGGTTGTATAAGAAATATAAAGGAACGCTACTCATGATAGTGGCACAAGATGGCAACAACAACATATCTAACTTATGCTTGAAGGAACATGGTTGAAGCGGAGAATGTTGGTGGATGGAGTTTTTTTCTTAAAAAACTTCGATTACACGTTGCTCCACAGTCTAACGTATGCTTGATTTTAGACAGGCGTCCATCTATTGAGAGTGATTATAAAAACCTTGATAATGGGTGGCAAGATTCTTCTTCTACGCATGTCTACTGCATTAGACACATCGCTCAAAATTTTATGCAGGAGATCAAAGACAAGACGCTTTGGAAGAAGGTTTTGAACGCAAGGTATGCATTAACAGAATCTTCCTTCAAACAATATCGGGAAGAGATCAGATTGACAAATGCAGATGCAGTAAGGTGGATCGATAATATTTCGTTGGTGAAGTAGACCAGGGCATTCGACAATGGTCAACGGTGGAGCCACATTACAAAAAAACTTGTGGAATCAATGAACTCTAAGGTATTTGAAACCTACTGATAATCGCTTTGGTTAGAGCAACCTATTTTAGGTTAGGGTCATTGATTGAGATCAGGTGTTCAAAATGGAGTTAATTGATACAATTGTGGCAGTTGTTCAGTGAAACTTCAATGAAATTCATTAAGGAGGAAGCTTCCAATGCTAAAACACATGTGGTCACAATGTTTGACTATCGTAAAGGTTGGTTCAATGTAGATGAGGCAATGGACCACAATGAAGGAAGGCCAAGGGGATACTATTGAATCGAACTAGATAGAGATTGGTGCGACTGCAGAAAGTTCCAAGCCTTATGTATGCCTTGCTCTCATGTCATAGTGGCATGTTCAAAGGCTCAACGAAACCCTTCCAACTTATTATTTGTCATTTACGAAGTCATAAACTTATGCAATGTGTACATCAATAGCTTTCTAGTGGTAGAAAATGAGGATTATTGGTTTGCATATCAATGGGAGATAGGTTCGCACAATGAAAATATGTGAAGAAAGAAAAAGGGTCGCCCTAATAACATGCGTATTCGAACCCAAATAGATACGGCAAACAAAATCGTTAGATTATCTAGTTCATTCGTAAGCTCGGGCACAATCGTAAGAATTGTCCCAATGTTGGAGCAAGCTCTACAATATAATTCACTAATCCACTTTTAGTCCGGCATTTTATATGTAATTTATTTTATGTAACCATTTTATTTGATATTGAAAACAACGTTCATTTCATAAATATCACAACATTCAGTTAGAATAATTTAAACATCAACTAAACAACAAGACAAACAAATAAAATGACTAAACAACATATTTATGCGATTACAACCATCAGGGTAATTTCCTCTGAACTATGCATCATAATACGACAATCAGTGTCAGCTTTAACTGACTCCCATAAATGATTTTCTTTATTATTATTGTACACCATAACAAGCCTTTGAATTCTTCTGATCTTTTCACTGTCTGTAGTATCTCCATCTAACCAACAGATCAAACTTCTCTAAAGATGTTCGAAAATTTTCGTGTTCCAAAGTCGGATCTTCATCGGAGGATTTACTGTTGAATAAATCAAATTGACATTTCTCTTGATAATATAGAACGACATTTTAAAAAAAATTGATGAAGAGAATTAGAAGATGAGTGAAAAATAATGGGAAGCGAATGAACAAGAAATTCTCGAATGAAGTGACAATCGACTTCAATGTGTTTCGTTCTTTCGTGGAAAACCAAATTCGAAGCTAAACGAATAGTAGCACAGTTGTCGCAATGTAGAACTGTAGGAGAATCACATTTGACTTGTAAGTGTGTAAATAATCTTCGTAACCATATGACTTCACTTGTGGCGTGGGCCATTGCTCTATACTCTGCTTCACTCGAGGACCTCGATACGGTAGTTTGCTTCTTGGTTTTCCAAGAAATGGGAGTTGTTCCTAACTTCATGACATAACCTGATATTGATCTTCTGGTTAGTGGACATGACGCATAATCTGAATCACAATATGCAACTAGTCTGAGATCATTATCTCTTTGTACGATAATTCCTTGCCCCGGTGAAGACTTCAAGTACCTCAAAACATGTATGGTTGCGTCCCAGTGCCCCTTGTGAGGTTCCTGCATAAATTGACTCGGAATATGGACGGAATATGTTAATTCCGGTCTAGTGATTGTGAGATAAATGAGTCGTCCCACCAACCTACGGTACTGTGAAGAATTATCATATAAAGGACTTGAATCCAATGCTAATTTATGGTTTGGTTCAAGTGGGATAGAAGAAGGTTTGCAAGCTAGAATCCCACATTCATTTAGAATGTCCAAGGCATATTTTCTTTGACAAATGAATAATCCGGAAGAACCGCGAGCTAACTCTAGTCCAAGAAAATATCTCAACTCTCACAAATCCTTCATGTGAAAACACTTACTGAGGTATTGCTTGAATTTTTCACATGACTTTGCATCATTCCCAGTCACAACAAGGTCATCAATATAAATTAATACAACTATGAATAATTGAACCATGTGAATATGTAAACAAACTATGATCAGCTTCACATTCCTGGAAACCATACTTCACCAATGCTTGGGATAATTTTGAGTACCAATTGCGTGAGGCTTGCCTAAGACCATATAGTGACTTTCTTAGGCGACACACCATCTCTTTATCCATATATACTTCCTCATCTAATTGTCCATGTAGGAACGCATTACTCACATCCATTTGGTGAAGTATCCATCCTTTGGCTACCACAACAGTAAGTAAACACCTCACAGTTGTTATTTTGGCAACTGGTGCAAAGGTTTCGTTGAAGCCATCCTCTTCAACTTGTGTGTATCCTTTCGCCACGAGTCGCGCTTTGTATTTCTCAACTTCACCGGTCGATTTGTATTTAACCTTGTATACCCATCTACAATCCACTGCCTTCTTTCCTTTAGGGAGCCTTGATATTTCCCATGTTTTATTTTCTTCCAAGGCTTTAAGTTCTCGTGACATGGCTTCTCTCCATTCTTGTTTGTGATTGGCTTGCTTGTATGATTGAGGCTCTTCAATGCTTTCAACCGCTACAAGATAAGCTTGATGTTTTTGTGAAAACTCATCATAATTTACATAGTTTGATATAGGATAAATTATACCTGAAGAAGTTGATGGCTTTGGCGATGTACATGTGTGGGTTTTCTCAGCTGAGTAGCAATAATAATCATCAAGTCTTTTTGGTGGCTGTCTGTTCCTTGGCCCCATGTCTATGTTTGTCATGATTTCACTCTCCCCCTTATTCTGAGGCTCTTCTACTTCAATAATCACATCAGAATTTGTTTCAACTTGTTTTTCTCTTGGTTCATTAGAAATTATGATCTGGTCTTGCTGTCCATCGTTGCTAGACGTGATATCTTCTTCAACAGAACAAAAATCCAGAGCAAATGTTGGCGAAGTATTTTCTTCACTGCTGCCCTTTTCATGTGGTGCATACGGAAAATTTTCTTCATAGAACACCACATCTCTTGATACATAGATCTCTTGAGTATTTAGGTTGTACATTGTCCAACCTTTTTGGCCTTTAGGATATCCCACGAATACACATTTTTCTGCTCTTGAATCAAATTTATCTCGCTGCTTGTTTGGATTTTTCACATAACATAAGCATCCAAAAGTCTTAATGTGCTCATATGATGAAGGTTTTCCCAATAGCTTCTCATATGGGGTCAACCCATCATTTATAATGGTAGGGGTTCTATTAATGAGGTATGTTGCTGTCAAGACACACTCCCCCCAAAATGATATGGGTAAGTTAGCTTGGAATCTCAAAGCTCGTGCCACATTGAGTATATGCCTATGTTTTCTCTTTACCCTTGCATTTTGTTGAGGTGTTCCAACACATGAAGTTTCATGTAGGATTCCCTCTTGTTGTAAGATTCCTTGAAACACATGATTGGTAAATTCTGTCCCATTGTCACTCCGCAACCTCTTGATCTTTACATTAAATTGTGTCTTTACCATGTTGATAAAATTTGTTAAAATTTTCAGAACTTCTGTGTTTTCTTTTAACAAGTAAACCCATGCTCCACGCGAATAATCAGCAACAATCGTAAGGAAATAGTGACAGCCACTATGAGAGCTAGTACGATATCTTCCCCATAAATCGCAATGTATAAGATCAAAAGGATTCTCAGCTTTATTATAACTAATATGAAAGGGAAGTCTACATTGCTTTGATCTATGACATATGTCACAACAGCGAACTTTATTTGAACAGAAATTAAAATTCACTAGCTGAGATATGCGTTGCATAACTTGAGGAGAGGGATGTCCCATGCGTGCGTGCCAAAGAACAGTGTTGTCTTCACGATGTGCTGTGAAAGCAGACCCATGACCTTGTTGCTTCAACACATAAACCCCACCATGTACATCACCTAAGCCAATCTTCTTCTTCGTGGCAAAGTCCTGTATCATACAATAACTAGGATGATAAGTCACAAAGCAATTTAAATCACGAGTCAATTGACATATTGAAATTAAATTGCAATCAAACTTAGGAACAAGTAAAACATTTTGTAAAGTAATGTCTTTGCTAAGATCAATGGTCCCCATCATTTCTACCAACACTATGTTCCCTGTAGGAATAGTGACATAAAAAGGTTTCTCAATCTTGGTTACCCCTCTCATTAAGGATAAGAGCGGAGTCATGTGGTGTGATACACCACTGTCCAAGACCCATTTTAGATCTTTACAAGATGTATTTTTACCGGATTCACAAAAATCATGCTTCATCACACGAGAACCATGGAATGCACGCCCCTGCACTATTTCTTCAATCGCATGTGTATGATGAGCACTAGATTGTCCTCCACCATCTCTTGAGCGGTGTTGTGTCCTTCGTGTGTTCCAGTTCTCTGGGTATCCTATAATCTCAAAACATCTTGCTTTAATGTGGCCAGTCTTGCCGCAGTGATCGCACTTTGAGTTTGAACCATCTCTTCTCCTTTGTTCATTTTGTTTAGATGCATAAAAAGCAGATCCACTGGATTCTCTTTTAGTTGCAGTAATCTTTCCTTTTTCACCCATGATTCGAGCTTCTTCTCTGAGAACATGGTTGAAAACGCGTCGAAGCGAAGGCAAAGGTTCGGTGTTCAGCACTGTCGCCTTAACATGTTCAAATCGCTCATTGTTAAGGATTCCGAGAAAAAGATGTACTTGTTGATCTCCTTCTCTCTGCAGAATTTCTTTAGATGCACCACATGTGCATTCTGGAAGTGGTTGCAGCTCTCCTAGTTCATCTAGGAGACCCTTAAATTTGGTATAATATTCTGTCACAGTCATGTCTGATTCATGCTCCATCAGACATAACATGCGCCACAACTGATGGATCCTCGGAGCATTTGTTTGAGCAAATCGCTCCTCCAGATCTTCCCAAATATCTCTCGCAGTTGATGCGTGCGAGATGCTGTCGTGCAAAACTGGATCTACAACATTGATGATCCATGCCATGACCATTGAATCAGCCTTCTCCAAATTATAAAAGTCTGGACTGGTTTTTGCAGGTTTCTTGATTGATCCATCAATGAAACCTAACTTGCTTTTCGCCTGTAATGTCGTCCTCATGGAGCGCGCCCAATTGCGGTGATTCTCGCCTTTGAGTGTTGTAGCTACGAGCGGCGTTCCTGGATTATCAGAGGAGCCAAGGTAATATGGTGATGTGTTTGTGACAGTGAAAGTCGATTTTGTGTTGCTAGAGGTATCATTCTTCTCCACACTTTCATTATCTGAATAAGAACTTCGCTCTGATGCCATAATGAAATAACAGAAACTTTGTAAAATGTTTCTATGTATTGAATATACTGCATAATTTACAACCATTATATAATTATACAAAGAGACAAATTGATTCTATTTTAGGAAATAAATCATTCTAGACCTTGACAAATTAACTTTAAATCATTATCACAATCTGTCACAATGAATACTAACAGACAGCTTATGACAGCTTGACAATAATACTACAGCTCATTAGAACATATATAAAAAAAAACACAAAAGACATAGACATAGACAGTACCACATGCACCTAAAAATTAAATGCATATGTCACACTCATTGGCTACTCCTAGAGCATGCGCCATACCTTATAATACCTTAAACCAAAATATGACCGCATACGCAACAACCTGTGAAATCTTCTCTTTTGAGCAAATTATTTTTTATTTAAAACATGATTACTTTGGTATTTTACTAAAATATGGTTATTTTAAAAATATTTTTGAAAAATATGCTTATTTTAAAATTTTAAAAAAATCATGAATTGGTTTATGTTTCACGGTAGTATTTTGATAATTGAAAATAATATATTTAATTATAAAAAAAAACAAAATTTATTACATAATAAAATATATTTAAATTAAAACATAACTAAACAATATTTATTATATTTAAAAAATATAAAATAATATTATATTAAATAGTAACTATTAATTAATTTATATATTAGAAAATATTATTAATTAATAATAATTCAAAAAAAAATCTATATAAAATGGCAGACTCCAACCCAGCCTCTAATTTCTCTACCATCTCAGATAGAGTGTGTAAACAAAATATGAAAGAAATCACTCAAAAGAAAGTGTTACTTAAAAAAAAATTATAAGACGATATTTTTAGACTTATCAATCTCTCTTTTTTTCTTTAAACTTGAGCACAATGAAAACATGGAAGGGAGATTCCATTTCCCATTAGATATGCAAATTTCTGTTAAAACCCATAGATAGCCTATGAGTCTAAGACAGGACAAACAAGAAACAAAAGTCCTCTATTGACCGTCTTTGCACACTCGATTTTCGAGACATCATCTTTCGGTGGCCTCCCCAAATCACGCTCAACTCAAGTAACACCTCACTACCCATAAAATAAACAAGCATCTTTTCTTCTCAAAATAAGTGAACACACAAATTCATACATAAAATTCTTTAACTTTTCTCCCAACCCAACCACTAATATTAAACTAAACAAAATGACCCTGCAATTTAACCTTGTGATGATCAAGTGTAGCCTTGTTTGTATTTGCGAAAGAGATCTTCCGTTTTGGCATTCCTAAAAGCAAAGCACCCAATCAAATAAACCACAATTAAAACAACAACACTGATCATCAATATCACATTTGCCCTTTTCCATTCCTTCCTAAGATTTGCCAACAAACCAGCTTTGCATGAATCACAACTGTAACAAAGTTGTGTCTGGTCGTTGCTCCATTGAAGACAATCCATATCTGCTGCATTGTTTATTGGACTAATCCAATAGGTTGGGTTCACAAATGTGTATGCACATTGTGTTGGTGGCTTGCAGCATCCAGTCTGAAAATAATCAAACCAAAATATATATATACTAGTAATTGGCAAGTCTATCTAAGACAAATAAACTACACAAATTATAGATCTTGAGAAAATATTTGAAAGCAATTAAAACAAAAAAGTTTTCTATACCTGCATTGGCGTGAGACGTGCGTTAAAGAAGTCCTGAGCCATACGAAAATTCTGGTTCAACTCAGCACACATGTTAGTTTCACTTAAGCAACTTCTGATAACATCCCATTTAAAAGAGCTTCTCACTCTCCTTTTAAGAAAGCCAGAAAAATCATCCAAACGGTATTCCAAATAAGCCCGATTAGGTTCAATCATGCCATGGCCACGAACAGTGACCATGTAAACAAAAACAACCAAACAAACGAGAAGTATAATAAGCACAAGCATTGCAACGAGGTAGAATATCAAGAGACATGGGATTCTCCAAAAGGAACCGATGAAACCAGCGAGGGACACGATTAAGAGAAGAACGCCGAGGATTATTACTGGCCATTGGAGGAACTTGACACACGTGTCTGCTGGTTCGTTTGTTAGCCAGATTCCAGCGGCGATGATTGGGATGGAGAGGATTACGGCGAGGAGGTTTATGAATCCTATGATGTTGTTGCTCATTGCCATGTTTGTTGGAGGAGATTTTAGAGATGGGTGTGGGTTTTGGTGTTTGTTTCAAAGATGGAGAAAAATGAAATGGTGTTGGGTTTGGACATTTCTTAAAAAGGTGTGAATGTCTTTATCTGATTATTTATTGTCGCATGCTTCTACAATTTCTTGTCTAAAAGGTGTTGGGGTTTGTAAAACTTTCTTATTAATGTTGATGTTTAACTAACTTTAAAATTGTTCATTTACTTAAATGATACTATAAATTTATAAAATATTTTATTTAAATTTTTTGGGGTTTGTAAAACTCTCTCTATTTATAAAATATTTTATTTAAGGTGTTGGGGTTTGTAAAACTCTCTCTATTTATAAAATATTTTATTTAAATTTTTTGTACATATATATATAAAAAAAAGAGGTTAACAAGTTAAAGAAATTGTTAAATGCTCATTTTTTAATCAATTCTATAAATTTATTTTTCATATATAAGCACAATTTTGTAAAATATTCCGTTATTTTTAGTTTAATATATAAATTTTAACTTATGTTGTTTGATTAAAAAATATGTAAACAAAAAAGCAATTAAAAAGTACTATTATTTGAACTAATTTTTATCCTTTGATGTTGGTTAAATTGATAACTTTTGCGACAATATTCTAATAAAAAATATATTTTTATCTAAACTATTAATTTTAAAATCTTTTTAATAAGTTCTTTGATCATTTTTCTATGTCTTATTTATTTAATTATTTGATTTCTCTCGATCTGAACATCCATCTTTTCAACATAATCTATCCATTTGTTTAAAAAAAATACAAACATAACTAAATTGTAAATTATTTTAATATTTATAAAATATCTTATCTTAAAATTGAGAAATTTTCTATAAATAACCAAAATTTTCATTTTAATACTGATCTAACCAACCTTCCTCCACAATTTTCAATACATTCATGTTTCAGAAAGAAAAAAATATTAAAGAGGAGACGGAAATTGAATTGGCGCATCCTCTATTTTTATTTTCTAAATTCCAACTACATGTGAATTTTCTTACAGATTTGATATTACATTCAAATTTGTCTCACAATTTATCTGATAAATTCGTTTGGTGGAGGGATCCGTTTAGGTTTTCCATCGGATCAACTTATGTTACTTTGTTAACTGGTTGGTTGGTTTGTCCGCGTTAAATACTTTTGAGGAAAGAATTTTTATGTGGATTTGGTCGTCTAACATTCTTAGTAATATTCAAACTTTTACGTAGAGACTCATCTTAAATAGGTTTCAAACTAAGGATAAGTTAACAAAGCAGAATGTTTTGTCTGGGCAACATAATTTGGTTTGTCCATTCTGTTTAGGTTCGGAAGAATCGCATCAATACTTGTTCCTTTTTTGCCCAATTGTAGTTTCAGTTTTGGATAATATTTACAGTTGGCTCAATTTGACTTTAGAAATCGATAATTTGTCTCAGAAGGATCACTTGTTGCTTTTCAAAAAGTTGCTTAAGGAGAAGTCCTCTAAAAAAAGTTTAAGAATTTTAGGTTGTTAGGTTGGATGTTCACCTCTTGGGCTATCTGCCTCGTATGTAATGATATTCTTTTCAAGGATGAGATTAAAAGAGTGACAGATATTGTGCTTCTTTCTAATCAGTTATCTTAAAATTGACTAGGAGTTAGATACAAAGGGTCTTTCTCATTCGATAGAAATATTTGACTTTCTTTTCCACAATTCTTCTTTTCTTAGTAAGATGTTTCAATTTATCTTAGTTTCTCCTTTTGTATTAGTTTAAGCACACTTTGAACTTAATTTTAATGCAATTCTTTATTTAGAAAAAAAATGAATATATTAAATATTATTCCCTCTGTCTCACAATAGATTTTTTAAAAGATTTTTACACTTTTAAGATAATAATTAATTGTGTTGATTTCAATGATAAAATGAATGTCATTTACTAAAATAATCTTTATTAATAATAAATAGTTGAGTAGTTACATAATTTAAAATATGATAAATAAGGATAAATTAGTGAAAATAAATAATAAATATCATATTTATATTTTAAAAAGATAAATAATTTAAAACAAATAAAGAAAAAAGAACACCTATTGTGAGACGGATGGAATAAGTAAAAGAATTGGTCAGTTTAATATCAAAATTGAAAAAATTGGTTATTTACATAAAATTTTCTCAAAATTGATCTAAACCTAATTGCAGATATTTATTTTAAAAGAAGTGTGAATTGAGCTTACCATTTCTTAAAATTACGAAAGTTTATCATCATATGTTTCCTTCAAATTTTTAATAAATAAATTAGTGCAAATATTAACATATATATTTAAAAAGTTCATATTAAATAATTCAAAATAAAAATATTATTTTAAAAGTAAATTTCTTAAAGTTAAAATTTGAACATGTACTCTAATGTTCAGTCCTTTTTGGAGATGAGGAATGGTAAAATGTAAGCTTTTATAAAAGTGCATTTGTACAGTATAGAAGAAGAGGGAAAATAAAGCGGGAAAGAAAATGGTTGCCAGCAATGAATTGAAAACAAAGTAGGACTATGGTCTATGGTGCAGGATAGGATAAGACAGAAATAGTTACTGACAAAATCATCATAAAGAATCCATATGTCATGACTTATGAGGTCTTTTCAGTATCTGTGTTGACTTATTTCAAACTTTGCCACAATTTTCTTCATCTATGTTCACATTCTTTTTATTTTTTATAGACAGTGTTAATGGCAGGACAATATATAACTTTGGCTCAATATAAGATCTAAAATTTTGATCAAACTTTTCTTTTTTTACACAATTTTTTTATCCAACTTAAATTACTAAAGGGATCCTTAACTATTAGTTAAGCAAATTCATTCATTATTAATTTTGCAGCAAATATATATATATATATATATATATATATATATATATATATATATATATATATATATATATATATATATATATATATATATATATATATATATATATATATATATATATATATATATATTATTAGAAACATTACTATAAAGAATTATTTCATATTCTTTTCTCCATTTCTAAATATATTTTTATTTGTATTAAGAAATAATATTAATAGTAAATATTAAATCATTGTTAAATATTAAATAAATATTAATTATAATTGAAATATTAAATAGTTGAATTATTTAAAATATTTTAATTATAATTGAAACTTTAAATAATATATTTATGGTTGAAATATTAAATAGTTTAAATAGTTAAATATTAAATAGTTAAAATATTTAATAAAGTAATTACTTAATCAACTAAATAGTTGAAATAGACTAAATATTTATTAGACTAGATATTTAATATTTAATAAAATATTTAATAATATACTAAATACTTAATATTTAATAAATTAACTATTAATAGACTAAATATTTAATATTTAATAAAATAATTATTTATTTGGATCTCAACTTCAAGGCACTTCATTTTTATTGGTTGTTAAAGTCTCGCTTTACCAATTATATTAGTTATCTTATAGCAAAGGTATGATTTTCTCATTTTTCTGTTCATTTGATACAAGAGGTCCATCAGTCTTATATTGTGAGAATATATTCATACTATAAACTGTCGTGACCAAGAGTAGATCCTTTGTACATCTCACATCACATGTTATGTTTTTTATTTAATACTAATTCATATATAGGAGTAATTCATGTTGATGAGACAACTAGTATCATTCACTGTTATGATCCTAGAACCCTTGAATTATTTGCTCACCGTGAGTGAATAAATGGTAAAATTATGTTTAACAATCTCACGAGCTTAAGTTGGTATTAGCTTGGTCACGTGATGACTTTTTTCATTTAAACTTGTCTTGATAAAAGGATTATTATGGTCTTGATTTCGTCATCATTTTGCTACTAGTCTTGTATTAGTTAAATAGTTGGACGGTAAACTTTTTGTGTATCCATGTCTCGAAAATGTTTCATGAGGCTATCATGTGAAAAATTGTTAGAAAGATATGATGCATGTTTCCTCACACTACCTATAAAAGAAGTAAAACTCTACATAGACATATTTTTGGTATTTTGATTAATAAACAAAGAAAAATAAAGTATTATACAATCAAATGTGTTTGGTGACCTCTCCCAATGCAATCCCAATGAATGAGGGATAAGAAGGATGCCAAGGTGTGATCCCAAAGTCAATGCATATGATGAGATAACATGAGGGATATTAGGGTAAAAATTAGAGTCTTACACGGTTCATTAAAGGTTCTCTGCTCAAAGGTCGTAGCTCTCAAAGACAACAAGTTTAGACCCAATTTTGGGAACATCATAGATCTTCTAACCGAGAAGGTTGACTATGGTGTTATCACTATAATGGTTCAATACTATGACGTCCCTTTAAGATGATTCACTTTCCCCGACTTTCAAATCTCTCCAACCTTGGAAGACCTCGGGACACTCATTAACCAATCAATCAAAGAATACAACCCTTTTCCAAAGTTGGAAGAAGGATTTTGTTTGACCTAACTCTCACTCGTCTTGGGTATCGACGCCAACAAGTTAGTGTCCAATTGGGGCGTTAAAGGATCTATCAAAGGTTTAACCCAAAAGTTCCTCGAAGCCCATGCTTGGGAAATGATTAAAGAAGGAAGACCCGACTTCTGTAGTGCAACTTTGGCACTTTTGATTCATGGAATTGTCCTTTTCCCAAATGTGGACAAGTTTGTGGATCACTTATCAGTTGAAGTTTTTCTATCAAAGAATCTAGTGCCTTTTTTACTTGCCGACTTTTACCATACCTTTCATACAAGGCATGAGAAGAAGGGAGGTACTTTCCTCTGTTGTGCTCCTATGTTACATTTATGGATGAGGGCCTGCATGCCTCAAAATGGACCTTTTGCTCAAAATAAACTGACATGACCTCAAAGGTTCGCATCTCTCTCCACCAGCTCAATTCTATGGTACAAGAGGGAATGAGACACAAAAAAACGTCATTGTAAGATGTGGAGAGTTCCCTAACGTACCCTTAATAGGAACACGAGTTTGCATCAACTATAACCCTTCTATACTCAAAATACAACTAGGGTATGCCATGACAAATCCTCCCAAGGAAAGAAATTTCATTTCGTTCGTCATCAATATTGTGGAACCGCTCGATTCAAACGTGAAGAGAGTGCTAAAAGCTTGGACAAACATAGTCTGTATTAACCAAGAATGGGGTAAGAAAAACATCCTAGCCAAGGAACCCTACTATGTGTGGGTAAAAGAGAGGGTTGGGGTTGTTGGGATTCCGTTTTTGTTTGACCCTTCCTCATTCCCATTAATGCCCGAGCTCGAGCCTATCCTACAAGAGGACATGGACAAACTTACCAGCCAAATCAAATAGCTTGAGTTGGAGAACACTCAATTGCGAGTCCAACTCAATCGTGCCAAGGAACGTAACCACGTCTTGGAAGATAAGGGTAAGCAAGTTTGTGAAAAAATCGAAGATAGCAAGAAGAGGCTCCGATTAGCCGAGGGACAAAGAGTTTGGGTTGGTGGAGCTCTACAAGGAGCTAATTCTGAGCTAGACTTTTGCAATGACGAGTTAGATTAAGCATTCTGAATTATGAAGGACCTTGATAATACTGTCGAGAGGTCTAACGCCATGAAGAAAGAAGCGAGGGAAGATTATGAGTCCTAAATTCTCGATCTAAGGACCACTCTAAAGGAGTATAAGGACCTTCTGGCCAAGGAACAACTAGAGAGAGAAAAGATTCACCGAAGCTTCTTGCGTGATCAGTTCAACCTTAGAAGAGCTTGCAAGCAAATCAAGAACTTTAATAGGGGTATCTATGACCAAGCCTATGTAGAGTTGCAAAAAAACTGTAGACATTTGGAGGAGCGTTGCCATGGAGTCGAAGTTGCCATTGCTCAAAGGGATGGAATCATCCACAATATCTAAGCCTTTTACAATGAGTGGAGGTACAAATACGCTAAATGACGGTACTGACTAACTATGCCCTTAGAAACTTTCCCAATAAGTTGAAGGAGGCTGATCTGATCATGTGCCCAGATAATACCCCCGAGGAGGTCTATCACTTCACCAAATTCTGCAAGAAGACGATGACCGAACTCATCACTGATATTGAGGCTCTCCGCAAGTCTCAAGAGGTCACTTTTACTGTTGATATCTAGTTAGTCTATTTGTTTCCACTACTTGTATTTTACAACTTCCATGTATTGCAATATACTTTCCCTTCAAAGGATGAATGAAAGCTTCATGATTTTCTATATTGTGTTTTCCTTTATCTGTGATTGTGAATGTAAATCGTCAAGTAGTTCTCGCAATAAACACAAATAACTAAAAAGGAGCTTTGCTTTAACATAAAAAAATATATTAAAAAAATCCATGCATCATTTGAATCTTTCAAAACATAAAAATATAAAAACTCATCCATCCACCTTTTTTTCTGACCAAAACTAATCTCCAAACCTGACTTCCCGGTACGATACACGAGGACACCGACAAGCTATCATGGAACAACTTCAAGAAAACCAAGTTGCACTTCAGGAGGAAGTATCCCAGGTACGGTCCCAAATGCAGCAGTTGATGGAGACTATTCAAGCAGACGCAAGAGGCCAAGAAGTTATGGCAAAAATGCAAGAGGAAATGAGCCAACGTGCTAGTGCTACTAATCCTCCTACCCCTCCAGCGGTCGAGACTTCGACTCCACTTCCTCAAGTTGACCCTCCAGCTAACATTAGTGCACTCGGCTAGACATGACAACATACCCCGTACCCGCGGGTACCCACCTGAATCCGCCCCGAAGTTGACGGGGAAACCCCGCTTTGACTGGGTTTGGGTTCGGGTTTGGGTTTTCCCCGATTATAAAATATGAGGATGGGTCGGGTAATGGGGACACTAGTACCCGTCCCTGAACCCGCCCTGTTTATTTCATTATGTATATTATTATTTATTTTTGATAATTTAGAGTATTAAATATGTGGTCAATGTTTAATATTTTAATTTGAATTTATTATTTAAAATATATGAAATATATGTATGGAATTTTTTTAGATTGTTTTATTTTATTATTTGTAATGTAATTTTATTTTGAAAAAAATAAATATTTCTATTAAAAAAATTAATTTCACTAAATGAATGGTGGGGGGCGGGGATACCCGAATCCAACCCGAACCCATTTGGGACGGGTTTGGGTTTTGATTTTGATTCTCCATCCCCGTTTGGGTTTGGGGCGGGGAACGGGGACTGTTTGAGGATTCAGGTTTGGGTTTGGGGGAGGTAAAAACTGTCCCCGACCCGCCTCGTTGCCATGCCTGCACTCGACGGTATTTCACACAGCAATCCTCGTTCTCATTTTTTTGAAATAGACGACCAACCTGATGCATTCTTCAGCCTAAGGGCTGCTTCTCAGTATGACGTTTTCGGTTCAGCAACCAACGAGGTGGAGAGGAAGGTAAAGGCTATTGAGGAGAAGCTCAAGGCAATGGAGAGCATTGATCTTTTGGGACTTGACGCAGAAGAAATGTGCCTAGTGCCCGGGGTCATCATTCTGGTCAAGTTCAAAGTCCCAGACTGAGAAAAATATAAGGGAAATAGCGACCCTAAGACTCACATTAGGGCATACTACTTATTCCAGTGATGATAAACTATTAATGCATTTTTTCCAAGATTCTCTCAGTGGGGAATCTTTGGATTGGTATATGCAACTTGAGGGCAGCCATATTCACACATGGAGGAAAATGGCCGAGACATTACTCAATCACTATCAGTACAACACTGATATGGCACTTAATAGCACGCAGTTGCAAAATCTGACTCAGAGGTATGAGGAGTCATTCAAAGAGTATGCCCAATGGTGGAGGAAATTAGCTGCTAGGGTACAACCCTCATTGCTAGAAAGGGAACTGATAGACATGTTTATGGGTAACCTGCAAGGCCCATACCTTAACAGAATGGTAGGGAGCACCTTTTCGGGATTTTCCGACCTAGTCTTAGTCGATGAAAGGATAGAAAATATGATTAAGATGGGCAACATCCAAAACTCTGACAATACTTCTGGTGCATCGAAGAAACCTTTTGTTCCCTATGGTAAAAAATGAGAAGGCGAAACCAATGCCACTTCCATCATTCGAACAAGAAATCCCACTTATCCACAAGTATCCGTTGTAGCTCCCGTCCAACCTATTCAACAACAACCATTTATAATTCATATTTAAACTCAACCACAACAACGTTACTAACAACCACAACAGCAACAGTATCAACAACAACCGCAACATCAGCAACCACAGTATCAACAACAACAAAGGCTTCGAAAGCCCGAGAGAAGATTTGACATGGTTCCTATGCCGTATAGCCATATTCTACCATATTTATTAAGGGGATCACTTGTATAACTAAGGATGTTGGGACCCCTGAAATTCTAGTTATCAGACTTTGGATGTCACACTGGTTGTTATGACATCCAATTCTGCACAGACAGGGATTATGCAGAACTTAACAGTAAGTGCAGTAAATAACACAAGTAATTGTTCACCCAGTTCAGTCCAACATGACCTACATCTGGGGGCTACCAAGCCAGGGAGGAAATCCACTATTAGTAGTATCAATTCAAAGCTAAACTCACCCGTTTACAACTTATCACTTAATCCCTACCCAATGCAATTTCAATCTTAACCTAAGATCAGAGTTCCTACTCACTCCCCCTCAATCACCTCAGTGATATTAAAGACACTTTGAAGTCACACTTCAAAAACAACTCTTGATTATGCTTCACAGCTTAAATCAAGATACACAGCACTCACGCTTAAAAGCTTTGAGTGACACAACACTTACAACTCAATGAACACCCTATGCCAAAGCTATCATCTACTTGATAATGACTTGGCTTACAAGATACGTTTAATACTAGACTCATAAAATACAGCTGTGAAGTATGATGGACACACTAAATCTTCACGCCTCAAAATCCCCGAAACTGAATGAAGTAATGCCTTCCTTTTTATATTGCAGCACCTGGGCTTTTGCACCTGTATTTTCCTGAATTTTAGGTCACACAAGTTCCCTCAAATTCAACATTTAGGTTGCTAACAAATAGGCTATTTGTTAGGTTCATTGAATGTAGCTTGGTTGTTGATTTCCTGGATTTTCTCTCAGCTGTTGAATCCCTAAAGAATAGCCTGAGAAAAAGCTGAAACAGAAAACTGAACAACCTACAATTTAGCATATGCTGTCAGGAATGAATGTCACGACATTCAGCTTGACATCAAGGTCCATATGCTGAGTCTGTTTTTCCAGAAAACAGACTGTACAAATTTGCTGACCTGTACATGATCAAAATGACCATACTACAGTAACAGCTTACATTAATAAATGTCAAAGTGTCCAACTTAACATTTACACAATTGGCCTTAAGTTAGTTCTGTTATTCTCTTGAAGAACAAACTAAGTAATATGCTGAAGTATAGCAGAACACCACTCTGCCTAATCTTCAGTAGCTGCTGTCAATGATGAATGTCACAACATCCAGTTTGACATTCAGTCAGTAGGCCTTATGCCAGGTCTGGTTCTTCCTTGATAACCAGACTGCAAATGAATACTAAGTTCTAACAGAACTTCTGTTCCTTAGTATCTGTTGACAGGTATGAATGTCACAGCATTCAATAATCCTGTGTTAGCTAGTCCTGCAGTAACTACAATGTAGTCACACATACATGTCATGACATCAGTCAAGACATTAGTGTTTTACCATATAATGCAGCCAATTAAACACCTACAAACTCCCCCTTTGGCAAATTTTTGGCTAAAACACTTTGATCCCCATAACAGAGTTCATAGCAGCGGAATAATACTAGCTAATACACTCAGAGTGGCAGCACACTCACACACATGGAAGTTAAATAAAAACTTCACATAGCAGCACACACATATTAGAAGTTGCACCTAAACTTCAACATCAGCTGCAGGGGGGGAGGGAAGTTAAATAAAAACTTCACACACATATCAGCATACACACAGAGGCATACAACAGCATACATACAGAAGCTAAATACACACTTCATCACACAGTAGCTGCAGTAGGGAAAACTTCAATCTGTCATGAATGGGAACCTGTTTTAATAAAGTTTAACAATGTAAACTTCTGTTGTCCTGGGGTATCACTTGTCACTCCCCCTTTTTGTCAAAAATGTTGCCAAAGCAACACTTTAATTTACAGATCCACAAATAGTAATTAGAATTACACACATGACAGAAAAACACAAAAGAAGTGATTAATCCTCAGCCTCATCATCAGCCTCCTCATCAGCCTCCTCTTCAGAGCTGGCCTCTTCCTCCTCCTCAGCCATTTGCCCTTCAGCTCCATCCGTGTCCTCAGCAGTAGACTCCAGCTGCAAGATGAGCTGTTCCAGTGCATGCTTTCTAGCTCCCAGCTCTTTGCAGGTCTCTTTGAGGACTGTAATAACTTCAGCTTTGTCTGGTTGGTTGCCAGCTTTGGAAGTCTCTCCCGATGTCAAGACAATGTCAGGGACATGCTTGCCCAGGAACAGTTTGTAGCTGAAAGCCAATGGACTCTCTCTTCTTTTCACGAAGTCATTATCTGTCAGGATGTGTGGAAATTGATTCAGCACAATTCCACATATGAGAGATGGAAAGGCAATGGGTCCCTTCACACTAAAGCTCCCAGCATGCTTCATTGTCTGATCAAATATGTAAGCACCATAGTTCACCTTTGCCTTGGTTCCCACTGCATAGATGAACTTCCCTAATGCCACAGACACAGTTGACTTGTGGTTAGTGGGTACCCAGTTGGCTGCTCCAACTTTGTGTAGCATTGCATACTTAACACTTAGTTGGCTAGCTACTAGCTTCCCTTTGAGAGGCCATTTTCGGACTTGCTTTGCTGTGATGACTTGACAGACTGTATTGTCAGTCACTTCAAGCTCAGGTTGCTCTTCATCCGCTCTTCCCAGATACTGATTTATCACAGAGGGGGAAAAGGTCACACATTTGCCACGCACATAGACCTTTCGAAATTCCTTGGATCTCGCATCAGCACACTCCTCTGACAGATTTACAATAAACTCCTTCACTAAGGTCTCATAGCACTTAGGAAGTTGAGACACAGTTCTTATCAAACCAGCCTCCTTGATGAGATCCACAATCTCTTTACAGTCCAGTGCATTCTGTGCCAGTTCTCTTTCCAATGCCAGCCTCTTGTGGTATACATACTTCCACCTGTTAACACTGGAGGCAAAGTGGAAGGACACATTGTCAATGGGAACTTCTGAGACACTGGTTGCCAACCTACTGGAAGAAGGCTTCTTCCTGGACATGGATGTTGTGACATCACATGGGGCATCAGATTCAGACTCAACCACCACAGCCTTGGTCTTCAACTTCTTAGGCACCTCTTTGCTCCAAGCTTTTGTAGGTCCATAGCTTTTCCTCTTGTGTGCACTCTCTGACCCTGGGTGCTTGTGAGGATTTGTTTCACCAACTTCCTTGGAGGGGGACTTCAGCTCCACTGCCTTTTTCTCCCTTATGGTCCTAACTCTCTTGGCTATCCTAGGGACAACTGTAGCCAGAAGTTCATTGTCTGAGAGCTCATCCACGTTAATCGTTTCAGCCCTAGGATTGTCCTCAACACCTTGAGTAACATTGGCCTTCTCACCTCTCACTTTGCCTGAGGGTTTTTCAACCTTTGATCCCTCATGAGCATCTGGTTGCTCAACATTGTCAGTGACATTTTTCCTCAACACTACAGCTTTATCTTGACATGCAGCAATGTCAGGAATGATTGTGTTCAAGGGAACAGAAACCCCAGGAACATCTCGATTGCCAGATAGTATCTGAGTGACGATAGTTGCAATGGAGTTATGTACATACCTTGACCCTTCCCTTGTGTGTTCATCAAGAGCGATTTCTGATGAAAACCCGGTGACCGTTTCCTTAGGTCTTCTTGCATGGGACGAAGTTGCTGCGTCAACAACTGGATCCTCCCGGGTAGGGTGGTAAGACTCGGTGCTGCGAGAATCAGACATGGTGGTGTACGAGGAGGTGTCGGATTGACGAGCCATGCTGAAAATCAGAGAGGGAAGATGAATCGTTTCTTTGGACGAGGGTTTGCACGAGTGGAGAATGAAACGACTGAATGTGAAACGCTTTATGCAAGAGTAAGGTCTATTAGATTTTGACCACTCAGCGCTCACCATTTGTTTAATAATTTGACTTGTTAAACAGTAGCTAACTAACTTCATTAGTTGCTATAACTTTTCAGACGCACGCATTCCCTTTTTGTCCTTACTATTTTCACTCTTAGTAATGTACAATGTCATGACATTCTGGGTGACATTGTACTCTGTCTGCATCAGGTTCCTCCAAACTAGAGATGACCACCTGCCTCCACAAGCTAGGTACTGAGTTTCTGCAGACGTCAATAACACACCCCTCTGTCTATCCCTTGCTGTCATATCAGTTCTATGATGGTCAATGGGAACCAAGGGCTCATTACTTTTGAGCAGACACTTTCCATGGTCTGTCCTTTTATCTAACGACAGATATGAGACTCTTCTCATAGCTCCCTTGGAAATGCTCTTCTTCACTCCTCTTACCTGAGGGGTATCAAGTCTTCCATGTCCCACCTTCCCTTCCTGATCTCCCTTGGCCAAAAGACACTTGGGAAGGTTGATAGAGTCTTTAGATTTCCATAGATAGCAATTATTTTTGGATCTATCTCCTCTCATCACTTCTTGATTGCACCCATTCAACACCACACATCCTCCCTTGGTAAATTCCACCTTGTATCCTTGGTCACACAGCTGGCTTATGCTTATGAGGTTCACAGTTAGTCCTTTTACCAACAATACATCACTCAATTTTGGAGTTTCTGGACAGTCCAGCTTCCCAACACCCATGACTTCTCTTTTAGTTCCATCACCTAATGTCACAGACTTGGTGTTAGAGGAATGTAGATTCACCACTAGGTATTTCATCCCAGTCATATGCCTTGAGCAGCCACTATCAAGGTACCAATCTTGTCTGATATGTCCCCTTGAAGAAGTGTGAGCAAGGTTAGCAACACACTGTTGATTCTCAGGTGAGAAGTGAGTCTTAGATGCCAGCTGCTTAGGATTGACCTGAGGTGTCTGCTTAGCCGCCCATGTTGGTTTCTTAATGGGGGCATTATGCGTAGACACCTTTTTCTTAGGCCTACCTTGAGGGGTCTGGATTGGATAACCATGCAGCCTGTAGCAGAATGGTTTTATGTGACCGAATCTACCACAGTAATGACATTTCCATCTCTTGAATTTCTTCTTCTGATGATTGTTCATTCTGGTTCCTCGATGTTGTGACTTTGAATGAGACTTCCCTTTGGATTTCTGAACTTTAGCCTTTGGGCGTTTGCGTTCAACTGAGGATCTTTTCCCAAAGCCTAAACCAGATGTGGTTCCAGACTTCTGTCCTGTCCTCAGGATTTCTTCCAAGGTGTCAGATCCCTTATTCAACATTTTGATGGATTTGGTCATTTGGTCTAGCTTAGAGATCAGCAACGAAATCTCACCCTTCAGACCCTCTATGACTTTCAGCTGCTCTAGTTTCTCAGCTTCTAGTTCTTTGATGAGTCTCTTATGCTTTTCTCCTTGGATGCAAACTTCTGCGCTTTTAACACATAATTCTTTATATGAGACAGCAAGCTCATCCAAGGTGAGTTCATCTCCACTTGAGTTATCCTCTGAGGCACAAACACTGGTTAGAGCAGTGACTTGTTTGGCCGATTCTCCTTCAGATCCACTCTCAGTGTCTTCTTCTGACCATGTGACAGATAGCCCTTTCCTTTGCCTCATGAGAAGGGTAGGGCAGTCAGTCTTACTATGACCATATCCTTCACATCCATGGCACTGGATTCCCTTGCCTTGGTTGGCCTTTTCTTCATGAGTTGATCTTTTCTTTATGTCAGACGGGACGTTCTTGACATTAGATCTACCCTGTTGGTTAAATTTCTTTATGAGCTTGTTGAACTGTCTCCCAAGCATGGCTAAGGCTTCTGATATACTTTCATCACCTCCAGTATATCCTTCTTCTGACTCCTCTTCAGCATTAGATATAAAGGCTATGCTTTTCTTCTTCTCAGCATACTCACCTAAGGCCATTTCAAAGGTTTGGAGAGAACCAATGAGCTCATCTACCTTCATATTGCTGATGTCCTGAGCCTCCTCTATGGCAGTGACCTTCATAGCAAACCTCTTAGGCAAGGACCTGAGAATCTTTCTTACAAGTTTCTCTTCAGTCATTTTCTCACCTAGTCCACCAGAGGTGTTTGCAATTTCAAGAATATTCATGTGAAAGTCATGAATAGTCTCATCCTCTTTCATCCTCAGATTTTCAAACTTGGTTGTCAACATCTGAAGTTTGGACATCTTCACCTTGGAAGTACCTTCATGAGTTACCTTGAGAGTATCCCAAACTTCCTTAGCTAGTTCACAATGGTGCACCAGCCTGAAGATGTTCTTAGTGATTCCATTGAACAGTGCATTCAAGGCTTTGGAATTTCCAAGAGCTAATGCCTCTTGTTCCTTGTCCCAATCTTCTTCAGGAATCTGCACACTGACTCCATCTTCATCAGTCCTCGTTGGATGTTCCCATCCCTTGTTGACAGCTCTCCAGACTTTGCTGTCTAGAGACCCTAAGAAGGCTATCATGCGAGGCTTCCAGTCATCATAATTAGATCCATCCAACATGGGTGGTCTGTTTGAGTGTCCTAAATCCTTGTCCATGGTACTAGAAAGTAACTTCCCTAGATCTCACCCAGAACTTCACAAGCAGGGTGCCTGCTCTGATGCCAATTGAAATTCTAGTTATCAGACTTTGGATGTCACACTGGTTGTTATGACATCCAATTCTGCACAGACAGGGATTATGCAGAACTTAACAGTAAGTGCAGTAAATAACACAAGTAATTGTTCACCCAGTTCAGTCCAACATGACCTACATCTGGGGGCTACCAAGCCAGGGAGGAAATCCACTATTAGTAGTATCAATTCAATGCTAAACTCACCCGTTTACAACTTATCACTTAATCCCTACCCAATGCAATTTCAATCTTAACCTAAGATCAGAGTTCCTACTCACTCCCCCTCAATCACCTCAGTGATATTAAAGACACTTTGAAGTCACACTTCAAAAACAACTCTTGATTATGCTTCACAGCTTAAATCAAGATACACAGCACTCACGCTTAAAAGCTTTGAGTGACACAACACTTACAACTCAATGAACACCCTATGCCAAAGCTATCATCTACTTGATAATGACTTGGCTTACAAGATACGTCTAATACTAGACTCACAAAATACAGTTGTGAAGTATGATGGACACACTAAATCTTCACGCCTCAAAATCCCCGAAACTGAATGAAGGAATGCCTTCCTTTTTATATTGCAGCACCTGGGCTTTTGCACCTGTATTTTCCTGAATTTTAGGTCACACAAGTTCCCTCAAATTCAACATTTAGGTTGCTAACAAATAGGCTATTTGTTAGGTTCATTGAATGTAGCTTGGTTGTTGATTTCCTGGATTTTCTCTCAGCTGTTGAATCCCTAAAGAATAGCCTGAGAAAAAGATGAAACAGAAAACTGAACAACCTACAATTTAGCATATGCTGTCAGGAATGAATGTCACGACATTCAGCTTGACATCAAGGTCCATATGCTGAGTCTGTTTTTCCAGAAAACAGACTGTACAAATTTGCTGACCTGTACATGATCAAAATGACCATACTACAGTAACAGCTTACATTAATAAATGTCAAAGTGTCCAACTTAACATTTACACAATTGGCCTTAAGTTAGTTCTGTTATTCTCTTGAAGAACAAACTAAGTAATATGCTGAAGTATAGCAGAACACCACTCTGCCTAATCTTCAGTAGCTGCTGTCAATGATGAATGTCACAACATCCAGTTTGACATTCAGTCAGTAGGCCTTATGCCAGGTCTGGTTCTTCCTTGATAACCAGACTGTAAATGAATACTAAGTTCTAACAGAACTTCTGTTCCTTAGTATCTGTTGACAGGTATGAATGTCACAGCATTCAATAATCCTGTGTTAGCTAGTCCTGCAGTAACTACAATGTAGTCACACATACATGTCATGACATCAGTCAAGACATTAGTGTTTTACCATATAATGCAGCCAATTAAACACCTACAACCCCCACCAGCGGTTCTTCCTCTCGGTTACGATGCAAATTCCCGCTGTGAATTTCATTTTGGCGCTCCCGAGCATTCCATCGAGAATTCTAAAGCATTGAAGTACAAGGTTCAAGATCTTATTGATTCTAAGGAAATTACGTTCACCCCCAATGGGCCGAATGTAAATAACAACCTGATGCCCCCTCACAACAATTCAGCCGTGAATATCGTGGAAGTTGACAATGTATGAAGATTAATGTCATGTGTGGACGAGTTAAAAACACCACTCATCGAGATCAAGAACTCTTTAATGAAGGATAATTCCTTTCTCATCTGTAGTAATGGTTGTGAACACTTTCTGATTAACCCGCAACAATGTAACACTTTGAAGTATGTCATACAACGATTAATGGACCAAGGGATCTTGGTGGTAAACTATTCGTCCATAAAAGAAGATGTGTATACCCTCAATATACCATACGACAAAGTCTCTCCTTTGAAAATTCCATATAACTTATCTCAGTTAACTCTGTCAACAAATCATGTTGCTCCGATAATAATAATAGTTCCCACACCATTCCCGTAAGTTGACACCAAGGCAGTCCCATGGATGTATGACAACTCAGCCTACATCCATAGTCAGAAGATTCAAGAAGAACCATTGAAGTCTGGTGATCCAATGATCAATATCGTGGGCACGGGAGGAATCATGAGAAGTGGAAGGATATTTACACCAGAACCGACTCTGATTGGAACTAGCAATCCTTCAGTTTCCGACAAAGGCAAACAAATTGATGACGCTCAGCAGAGATAAGACCCTGCACCTTCCAATGAAGTAGAAGAGTTCTTACGTATTATCAAGAAAAGCGATTATCGAATGGTTGATCAGCTTAACCAGACACCTCAAAGATCTCAATGTTGTCTTTATTAATGTGCTCGGAGGCCCATAGAGGTGCTTTGGTAAAAAAAAATTAGGACAACTCATGTGCCACAAGAGATCTTTGTGTGTCAGTTTGAGGGGGTAGTTAGTAATATCGCTATTAGCTTAAGTTTGGGCTTCAGTGACGAGGAGATTCTCGCTGAGGGGAGGAATCATAACAAGGCTCTCCATATTTCAATTGAGTGTGTGGATACAGTCCTATCAAGAGTTTTGGTAGACACTGGATCTTCCCTTAATGTGATGCCTAAGATCTCCCTTGCCAAGCTAACTGTTTAAGGACTCATAATGAACCGAACGAGTTTATAGTAAGAGCATTTGATAGGACTAGGAGGACTATAATCGGTGAGGTGACTTTTCCTATGAAGATTGGTCCCCATACTTTCCTTATCACTTTCTTTGTCATGGAAATCTATACAGCTTACAGTTGTCCGCTTGGAAGGCCTTGGATTCATTCAGCTGGCACAGTCACTTCAACACTCCACCAAAGATTGAAATTCTTGGATGACGATTAACTAGTTGTCGTAGAGGGTGAAGAGGATATTGTGGTAAGTCACCTCTCATCTTTTCGTTACGTCGAAGGAGAAGGGGAAATGAAGGAAATCCCGTCCCAATCATTTGAAGTTATCAATGTTGAAATGGTTTGCCCAGCAAGGGATGAATCAAAAGATGTCGAATCTCAAATGGCCTCTATTAAGGATGCCCTAACAATAATAAAGGATGGACACCCCCAAGGGTGGGGAAGAATTCTAGAACTGCCTGCCAACAAGGATCCTACCGGTTTGGGATACAACTCCCAGATTTTGAAGAAGCCCGCGCCGATAGCTACAAAGGGATCAGTGCTCCCGCTATCCAAAAACTTCTCAAGTGATGGATACCTTGATGACAATCGTATCTGTGCTGTGGAAGAAGACGAAGAAGAAGATGTTGGATTGATCTTTGCGAAGACTGATGGAAAGGGTGCCACCAAGTGGATCGAGATTGAAATACCTAAAGTGACCCTGATTAAAATGTAATTTCCAATGTTGTTTTCTTTTCTTTTTATCAAAAGAACCCATGTCAAGCCCAAGGCATAGGGTAATCATTTGTAGGCCTCATAGAATTTCCTTATTAATCATTAATGGAAAAAGTCCATGTTCACAATCAATTTTGAGATCCTTGTCTTTCATTTATTTATTTCACTATTTTCAAAATGACAATTTTATTAAAAAAAATTCTTTTCAAATCATCCTCTTTTTCATATCAATAAAAGCATGAACCTTAAATCGTCCAGATCGCCCTCGACAACCACCAATGATAATTCTGCTACGGTCTCATGGGACTTTGACAATCCGATTAATCAAGCCGATGAAGATTGTGAGGAAGAGGCCGAGCTCCCCGAAGAATTGGCAAGACTGCTCAAGCAAGAGGAAAAGGTCATCCAGTTGCGCGAAGAATTAATTAATGTGATTAATCTTGGGACAAGCGAGGAAACGAAAGAGGTCCGAATCGGATCCGCTCTACAAGACGAGGTAAAGTTAAAACTGATCAAGCTCTTGAAAGAGTATAAAGATGTGTTTGTATGGTCATACCAAGATATGCTTGGCCTCGATACTAACATAGTGGTCCACCATCTACCTCTTAAAGGGGAATGCCCTTAGGTAAAGAAAAATCTACGAAAGACCCATCCCGATATGGCTATGAAGATCAAGGAGGAAGTACAAAAATAGCTCAACACCGGTTTCCTAGAGGTCTCCAATTATCCTCAATGATTGCCAATATTGTGCATGTACCTAATAAGGATGGTAAAGTAAGAACGTGTGTAGATTATAGAGATCTAAATAGATCAAGTCCCAAAGATGACTTTCCTCTACCACACATTAACGTGCCAGTGGACAATACCGCTCAGTTCTCTGTTTTCTCTTTTATGGATGGTTTCTCCGGTTATAACCAGTTCCGCACGACTCAAGAAGATATGGAGAAAACCACTTTCATAACACCATGGGGCACCTTCTGCTACAAGATGATGCTTTTTGGATTGAAGAATGTCGGTGCCACGTACCAACGAGCCATGGTTACTCTCTTTCACGATATGATTCATAAAAAGATTGAGGTCTACGTAGACGACATGATAGACAAATCTCAAACAGAAGAGGAACACCTTATCAATCTAGAAAAGTTGTTTGAGAGGTCGAGGAAATTAAAATTGAGGCTTAATCCCAACAAGTGCACGTTTGGGGTAAGATCCGGTAAATTGCTAGGTTTTATTGTTAGCCAACGTGGCATTAAGGTAGATCCTGAGAAAGTGAAGGCCATACAAGCTACGCCTGCACCCAAAACCGAGAAGGAAGTCCAAGGATTCCTAGGTAGAGTGAACTACATTTATAGGTTTATATCTTCCCTCACGATCACTTGTGATCCAATCTTCAAACTTCTTTGAAAGGATCAAGCCATCATTTGGAACGACGATTGCCAAGGCGCATTTGAGAAAATAAAGGAGTATTTGCAAGAACACCATATGCTGATGCCTCATGTACCTGGTTGACCATTAATCATGTACCTCACCGTCCTCGAAGGATTTATGGGGTATGTCCTCGACCAACATGACGAGATTGGTAGAAAAGAACATACAATATACTATTTGAGCAAGACGTTCGCCGATTACGAGAGTGTAATACCCCAAAATTTACCCTTCACTTTTTCTTGGAAGCATGGGATTGTGTTTCACATTGCATTAGCATCATACTAGGTCATACTCATTGCATACTACATTAGTGACTTGGAAATCAGGGTTTGATTGATCACTCATACCAGAAGGAGCCCACACAAAGCAAGACTGAGAATTGGACTTCATGTTCTATGTATACAAGTCTCAAAGGTCTCAAGGGGTTCCATATGTCTTATTATGGTCCTCGGTTCATCAGTGGAAGATTCAGAGCTCTCAGAGTGTGCACCTGAATTTAATCAGAAATCAAGGTTTCGTGGCTATCCGCAACAGACAATGTTTGGTGGGAAGAAAAGGGGGCTCATTCATGTCATTATTATAGAGGAATCTTGGCCTAGAAAGATCCACAATCATCTCACAAAGATCCAGTGGTAATCAGTGTAATCAGTTCCTAGTCATTTTTGCCCTAAAACTAGGGTTTGGTATAAAATCGGTTTATTTCTGATTCCTTGAGTTAAACTCATTTCCATGTCCCTCCACATGTCCACAAGGATCTACATGCAAAAAATCAGCTCTTTATTTGAGCCAGAGGTGCTTCAATTGATCATTGGAATCGAAAATCAGACAGATTGGGAAAAGTCAACTATGGGGCCAGAAAAGTCAACTCTTGACATTTTGAAAGTGGAATCTCAAAATTCATGCCTAAGGGAGCCTACATGTGAAATTTGATCAAGGTTGGATCATGGATTCATCATTTAATCAAGAGTTGAAAAAGTTACCAAATTTGAAAATAGTTGACTTTCCATTTAAGGCAAGTTTTTATGGTTTTTGCACCCACTTTAAGCCTATATTCCATCAAGATGAAAGCTCCATTTGAAACTTTCTCCAACATGAAAGTTGTTCCTCTTGTCTCAAGCTTTCTAGAGATATAAAGTTTGTTTCATTTGGATTAAAATTGAGAAAGATATGCTTGGTCAAAGTAAGACATTATTTTAGAACACTTCGAAAATTTTCTAAGTCCAACATCTGCAAAATTTGTCAAGACTTATGGACCAGTTTTCTTGCACTTCAAGGCATCTTTTGAAAATACTTTCTTCATGAAAATTATACCTTGACATGTCCTCTTTCACATCCTTTTGTAATCATTCTATTTGGATCATTGGTTTGAAAGATACACTCATCTAAAGTTGGTATCATAGACTGAATTTTTTGACAGCATTTAGGCCAAACTGGCCCAACCATTTTGCAGCTATGTGTAGCGGTGTATTCGTCGCCATATGATTTATCAATTAAATCATAAGCAAAGCATACAATGAAGTTTCGAGTCGCCACCGCACTTTTATTTATCCAAAGGACTGGCTAAAAAGCGAACAAAAGCCTAAGAAGTTTTACACGTAGAAAACTAATAAAAGATCAGAGATTCCGGGTAAGGGGTAAGTTACGCAATGGGAAGGTGTTAGGCACCCACTACGTCCTAGGTACTCCTAGGGAGCCCTTTTCACACTTGTTGTAAAAGATTGTTATTTGTTAAGACATATGCATTGTGCAAACATGAGTGAGATGACGAGGAAAGAATGTACAAGTTTTATTGGGTTTGAGCGGATGAACCCGCTGCCTACGTACCTTCCATCAAAGGTAAGGATCAAAACGCCGTAGTTCGGCTAAAAGATTTCCAAAAGTGAGTTGGATTCAATTTTAAACAATAGCACTGAGGCTTTTCATTATCAATGGGAGAACACTCGACCAAAACCAACATCCACCATGCGAGGATAGCTTCGACGTACGAGAGGGGTTAACCCTATTTTCAGTACGGAAGTCTTACTGTCGACTCACTAAAGATAAGGTGAGGTTTACATCAACCACAATGATAATTGAAACCTACGGCTAATGCATGAAAAGATTAATGGACATGGCCAAAACAAGTGAATGAGTGAAGTTAATCGATTGTGATTATGAAAGTGAAGTCAAAGTATGATTAAGATTAATTCAAAAGAAGTATCATGAAATGGAGTTTGTAAAAAGAGTCAAGGACTTGAGTCCAGGTTTTTAGTTTGAAAACATGAAGAAGTTTGCACAATGTCTATGTCAAGTTTAAGATCAAAGTGTGAAAAGGTTCTAGGACACAATGAGGATGAATGAGTGAGGATGGAAAGTAAAGCTTCTCAGGAGGTTCACTTCTTGAGATCATATAGAGGATGATTCAAGGGTGTCCTTTGGAATGGAAAGTAAGTAATGATGAAATAAACAAACAAATGATACCGGATGCCACTCAATGGTCTTACTCCAATCTCACAAACAAAAGCGGATATCGGATACCAATGGCTGGGTTTACACCAATCTCCTAAAACAGAACTGGATATCAGAGGCCACTCGATGGTCTTACACTAATCTCCTCAAAAAGAAAACAATGAAGAAATATGGAAGTCAACTGCCAGCTTGTGGGACTTAGGTTAACCCCACACATGATCATAGGAAAGCAAATGCCAACTCGTGGGACTTACAATTGCATCCTCTCACAAACAAAGAAAGCAGAACAAGGATGTCAGATGCCAACTTGTGGGACTTACTCTAACACACAGTATGATCCTAGGAAAACAACTGCCAACTTGTGGGACTTACAATTGTATCCTCACATACAAACAATACAACAAGCAAAGATAAGATGAGTGGCCAATGTGATGGACTTATACTCACCTCCATATCATAGGAACAAATGCCAACTCGTGGGACTTACAATTGTCCTCAATGGGTAAACAACAATAGTGATGTCAAACAGACAAAAGAGATGCTCATGCATTAATGGCAATTGATGATGATAAATGCATAACATACAGGCAAGCAAGTGCATATGAAGCAATCAAACAATCAATGAGAATCAAACAGCACACTCTATAGCCAAACAAGGGGCTCACACAAGAGGGTTTGACTATAAAAGTCCACTGTAATGGGTGAAGGTCGCTCTTAACCTTGCCATTGAGAGGCTAAGGTGAAGCAGATGAAAAGGAGATGAGGGGTGTGCCTCATTGCTTCTATCCCTGATCAGGGAGAGCATGTAAGAAAGTGTGGGAGTTCAGAAAGTAGGAACTCTCTCCACATTATTGACTCGATTAGATCTTGGGTATTTATCTCAATGCTTCAACCATGTAAGGGGAGCAAAGAGAGGACACACTGAATAGTGGGGGATAGATTGCTTATCCCTACCTTCCACCAATTGCCTTACTTGAAGGACTTTTCCTGCTGAGGACAAATATAAACAAACACAGGCATTGCCTCTTAAGGAGGGCTTCAGACAGTTTGCCCGGTCAAATAACAGACCGGGTCTCCAGACTACATGAAGAAGAAATATTTATACCTCAAAAGCAAATGCTAAAATAGCAAAGCAAGCAAGTTCAGAGAACTTAAGCAACTAAAGTACCTGAAAAAGTCAAACTCATTAGTAAACAAGTCAACAGTCAAAAGCAAAAGAAAAATGAACCAATGGTCACACAGAAGGACCAATTGTGCAAGGCACAAAGACTCAAGCATATGAGTCACCTACAAAACAAGGATTAGCACAAGCTATACAATCAAACTCAACCAAATTTGAATGATCCTTAAGTCATTGGTGCCTAGCCTGAAACAGATGAACTCAATTGTAAGCTTAGAAGACCCCTAGGACTAGCCTAGGGTCAAAGATGAAAGAAAAAGGCCAAGGCAGCAAGCAATATTCAATCAAAGTCAAACTCAATCATGTAAGAAGCAAACACAATTGGATTCAAACTTATATCATGCATCAAGGTCATTTCATATGCAACATGATGCAAAACATGGCAAGAGAAGCATGCAAAAGTCAACAGCAAAGACTTCATTCAAAAGTCAACTCAAACAATCTCAAAAATCATGAAATAAATCACACTCAATCCTAACATCTAACATGATATACATGTAAAATTTCATGGCATTTGAATGAGAGGAAGGCAGGCAATTAAAATCATGAAGTCAAACCAAATTCAAGTAAGCATGGTGAAAGTCAACAAGCATGGGTCAACTTCAAAAAATCATATCAATTTGAAAACAGAAGAGAAATGAATGAGATTAACACCAATGCAAAGCTTGAGATGTCTAGTTATCACATATGAAGTTTCATGATCATACAATATGTTATGAGAATTTCCCAAAAGATTTGGCAACATGTAGCACAAAAAGTCAACCATGGACTAGGCAGGGAAGAAAAATCACAATCAAATGGAAAATTGCACAATAAATTCCAAGAAAATTCATACATCAAATAGACATACAAGGGATCATTCATGCAAAAAATGGGGTCATTTGGATGTAGGGAAGCATGTGAACAAAATTTGTGAAGATGCATGTTCATGGTATAGCAACAATTGTAACACATGACTTCAAAAAATCATAACTCCCAATCCACAAATGATAAATGCACAAAGTCTATATGGAGACAAAGTTCAAAGTGTCTAGTTTCATCATAAAAAATTTCAAAGGCAATGGATATAACATGACAATTTCACAATTGAAATGGCAAAGGGTGTCATTTTGGCATACATGTCAAGAAAATATTTGTCAGTTAAAAACCAACCAATGAAAAATTAATTAAAATTCACCATTAAATAATAGACTCAAACATGATCAAGTGTAAAAAATTTCATAATTTTTGGGTGAAAAATGAATTGGAGAATAATTATTGAAGTTGGATGAAATATTGGGCAAAACATGAACAAAGGCAAGGCAAAGTGGGGTCAACATGAGAGTCAACCGTGGCATATTTGTAATTCTAGGCTCCACTTACTTAAGCTACTGCGTTTTGTGCATGAAAACGAAATGTTCTCATTGGCCAAAGGCCAATGGAACAGTAGAACAATCAACCAGCTCTCATGTTTCAGGAAATTCATGCAGCAATTAGGGTTTGGCAAAGGCATTCATTCAGCATTCGAGCAATCAATCGAAACAACATCAAATAAGTAGCAGCATGCAAAACATTGATCATACAACAACCCAGCCTCCATGTCAAACATAACAACATCAACATATGAATTTAGGCAATGTTCAGAAGGTTTCAAACTGCAGCAAGGTTCGTGGTTCAGCTTCACCAAAACAAAAAAAAACAACCATCACAACAACAGCATAGTATTTGGTTCATGCAACATCATCCAGCTACTAATAAACATGAGCATGAAAAAAAAATTCTGGACAGGTTTTAAGCAGCAACAGCATTCATCATGCAATCGACCAAAAGTGGAATCCAACAAAAGCACTCAAACAGCAGGACATTGGCATTGCAAACACTCAACAACACAAGAGCTTGGCCAACAATTACAACAGCATAGCATAATTATGGACAAAGTGTTTGGTTTAATCAACAGCAGCATTCATCATCCACATGTTATCATCATGAACAAAAGCAAACAAACAGCATGGTATTCACCATGGTATTACCAACACAAGATCACTTAGCATGGTACACAACAAGGTTCATGTAACTAGGGTTTGGCAATGGCAGCATGCATTCATGGTATCTTCATGCAACATGAGCAAACACAACAGTCAATGTTCATGCAGCAAGAGTTTTAACAAAAGGCAGGGCAATCATGTAATGTCCATACCGCAATCAAACAACAGCAACATACATCAATTCCACTCCAAGGTTCATCAACATCAAACAAAATTCGAGCAAAAACACATAATAACATGGCACTGGTACAGGTTTGTTTATATGACCAACATCATGAGAAAATCAATCTCAACCAAGAGGCCCAATTTGCCTGGCAACTAAACATCATCTCCAAATGGCATTAAACAGAAAAGCAGACACAGTTCAAGGAGATATTCTAGGCAGATCTAATGGATTTAAGAAACAGCAGGCATGAACATTTTCATCGAAGCTCAACATCAACCTATAGCATGGTCAGCAGCATAGCAGCAACAACATGATTATGCAGATACACATAATAACAGCAGGGGCACTTCATGGTATCTCCAAACATTCATCATTAATCAAGGAATTCAATAGCCTCATGCAGAAAAATGACACATGGTGTAGTAACCTTCATGCAATCAAAACTCCAACATGGTGAACAGCAGTGCAACAACAATGTTCATGCACATCCCAACAACAATCAAACATACACATTTATGCAGAAATGTTGGCAAGCTCTAGGGTTTATAACAGCAAGGTTCATCATTAACATCAACCAACAATTGTGAACAAACAAAACATAAACAGAATCCTCAGTAATCCTGACCTATGAAGCACCATTAACATGTACATCAATTAACAGCCAAACACACATAATCATGAGCTCATGTACTGGGCAGGGTAGGGTTTCAAGACAGCAGGGCAACATACATTCGTCATGCTCATATAGCAAACAGCAAAACAACAACATGAGCTGGATTTTTAGAAAAAGGGGTAACAGGGTTTATCAGCAGGGTTTTAACAGTAGAGTTTAGCAGTAGGGTTTATCAGTAAGCAGTCAACAGCAATAAGCAACATTATGAACTCATTCAAAATAAGCATCAAGCAAGCAGCATGGTATCATGTATTCATTACCAATTACATTTCAAATAACATGGCAAATAGCAATGGCTTGGCATGGATTTGAAAAATGAAGGATTTGAAAATTTACCACTGTGAAGAGCAGAAGCAAAATGCAATGCCGTTTTGGTGTTGCAGCCTGATACAAATGCTTACAATGTGATGGAATGATGAAGAGAAACAGAAGAAGCTCCAAGGTTTGAGGATTCAGCAACAAGCATCCAAATCGAGCAGAAAAATGGAAAAAAATGAGAGCAGAGTATTTTCTGTTATGCTTTTGGCTGCAGTCAGTTTTCTAGGGTTGTGGAATTGACAGCAAATGGCCTTTATATCACTTGTTTAACATTACTAAAATAAGTGCTAAGTTGATTTAGCTTAATGAAAACCAATTGCCATTTTTGCTAATCTTGGACAAAGTGGAAAATGGGGGTATGTTTGGCCAAATGGGCCTGCGATGAGGCTGCTAGCAGACCAAATTTCTGCTGCTTTGATTGTACATGTGAAATGCTGTACTTGATTTGCTTTTGTGAAGCCAATTGCCAATTTTGTCAATTATGCATTTTTGTCCAAAATTGTGGTATGGTGATGGAATATGCATGAATTAGGACTTGAGGCAAGTTTCAAATGTGATTTTAAACCTTTCCCAATTGGCCAAAGTGAGAAAAAGTGTATGATTCAAAAAGTCAAAGTTTGGTCAAACTTTGAATTTAAATGCAAAAGGTCCAAAAATGTCATTTTGATTGGCAAGGTTTTAGGTCATGAAGTTTATATTTTTGGAAAGAGGATGAAAAATGTGGTTTGTAGGAAAAAACCCCACCAATTTTGGCCTTATGGTTTGGGAGATATGCTCAGTTGAAGTTCACAAATTGATGAAAATGATTTGATCATATCTTGACAACCACACATGGGATTTTGATGTTCTTGGACTTTTTGGAAATGAGAGAACAAGATCTTCAACTTTCATGTTGGGCAAAAATTCATTTGAAGCTTGTATCATGATGCAAGTTAAGGATCAAGAAGTTTCCATTTTTGGCAATTGAAATTACAGGTCCACTTTCTATTTCTGGAAATATTTCTGATTGGCTTGATTTTCTTCCATGATGTTGATTTCCATGACACATGAGGCCTATTAGGACATGAACAAGCTCCTTCAAACCATTTCCATCCCTCAAATCCAAAGAATCAACCACAGTTGACCAACTTTGACTTTCTAGGGTTTTGGACTTGACTGTGCACTTCTGATGAATTCCAAACCCTAGTTCCTTGAAATCTTGACTTCAAATGATGTCCCAAGACATATGAACTCTTGATGATTGATCATGGTGCCCAAATTCCAAAAGAATGGCCACCATCCACTGTTTTGATTGACTGTTGATTATCTAGGGTTTTGTGCCTGCCTGTGCATTGACTGCTGACCTCTGAGCCTTCAACCCTTGACTTGAACACTTCAAAAAGACCCCCAAGGCATGTGAACTTGTAGGGCAAACCCTAGGACTTTGATTCCTTGAGAAACACCTTTGCTTGATTGGTGGACTGATCTCCTGATCAGTTTGACCTAATTCTTGCTTGCTTGCTCTTGAGGCAACTGAGGACAATGCAAATGTTATGCAATGGATCATGATATGCTATGACCTAATATGAAATGATATGTACAATGATAGGTGCAAATTTGAGGTGCTACAGCTGCCCCTATTCAATCAGCTGGGAACCCGAACGGATGATAGCGATGGCTGTCAGACTTTCAGGGTAAACAGGGATTGAATACAAAAGAACCGTAGAAATTTGCACCGACTGGATATGATACAAAGGGAACCACGTCATTTACCGATGACAAACTGCAAGACAGCTTCAGAAAAGCAAAACCATTTACCGATGGTTGAAGAAACTGGAACCTTGATATTTACCGATATCAACTTCAACACAACCATTTACCGATGGCGGCTGGGGAAAACAAACTTCTGAAAAGCAAACCATTTACCGATGGTTAAAAACTTGATATTTACCGATATCAACTTCAGCAAAACCATTTACCGATGGTTGCTGGGAAGCAAATGATGTTGAAAGGAAGCTAGACCATTTACTGATGGTGGCTTCAAAGCAAACTTGATATTTACCGGTATCAAGGCCATTTACCGATGGCTGCTGCAACTGGGAACTCGATATTTACCGATATCGAAGAAAACTGGGCCATTTACCGATGGCATCTCCGCTTGGGGAGGAACAAAATCTTTGTGGTGATACCAGACAAGACGTTTACCGACGACCTCTGGGGATTTTGATTTTATTGACAAGAGAACAAAGAATGACCAGACATTTACCGATGACTGGGATGAGACTCGATGTTTACCGACATCGAAAGATGATGTTTACCGACATCAAAAAGAATGACCAGACATTTACCGATGACTGGGATGAGACTCGATGTTTACCGACATCGAAAGATGATGTTTACCGACATCAAAAAGAATGACCAGACATTTACCGATGACTGGGATGAGACACGACGTTTACCGTCATCGAAAGATGATGTTTACCGACATCAAAAGAAATGACCAGACATTTACCGATGACTGGGATGAGACACGATGTTTACCGACATCGAAAGATGATGTTTACCGACATCAAAAGAAATGACCAGACATTTACCGATGACTGGGATGAGACACGATGTTTACCGACATCGAAAGATGATGTTTACCGACATCAAAAGAAATGACCAGACATTTACCGATGACTGGGATGAGAAATTTATTGGGGAAAGACAAACAGATATTTGCAACTGAAAACCAGACAAGACATTTACCGACGACCCTACTGGGGATTTCTGTTGGGGATTATCAGACATTTACCGATGACTGAAAGAAATACTCGATGTTTACTGACACCGAAGCAATGGCGTTTACCGACACCAAAAAAATGACCAGACATTTACCGATGACTGGGTGAGACTCGATGTTTACCGACATCGAAAGATGATGTTTACCGACATCAAAAAGAATGACCAGACATTTACAGATGACTGGGTGGAACTCGATGTTTACCGACACCGAAACAATGGCGTTTACCGACACCAAAAATGACCAGACATTTACAGATGACTGGGTGGAACTCGATGTTTACCGACATCGAAAGAATGGCGTTTACCGACACCAAAAAATGATAGAACACACGCGGGTGCTGATATGACACTTACTGGTATCAAGAGATCGGATATCTGGGATATGTCAAAGCAAAGCTGATCACTTGCTGGGGGTCTCATTGGGGAGAAACAAACTTTCTGTCACCATCGGGTGAGGAAAAAAACCTCTGTCACCATCGGGTGAGGAAATAAACCTCTGTCACCATCGGGTGAGGAAATAAACCTCTGTCACCATCGGGTGAGGAAATAAACCTCTGTGGGGATAATCAATTCTGAAATGCTGTCGAAGCAACTGTAGCAGACTTGGTGCTGATGTCGAACAAAAATGATCCGCCTCTGCCGGGGGATACGGTCTAATGGAGCTTCGAACACATGAATGCATATGTTCGAATTTTTCTATGGCGTAATGCTCCATATGGAATGGAAATGCTACGCAGTTTGAGGATGCAATGATTACTATATGCAATGCAATATGATGAGAACTCTGTGGGGAGAGATACACAGGACGACTGTGCTGAGGAATCTTCAAGCTAAATCCACTGGGGGAAACAAAACAACTGCTGGGGAACCAACAATACCATTCCACTAGGGGAAGATAAGGCAGCTCGCTGGGGAGTAAGAAAGCAACTCTGTTGGGGAGAAATGAATCAACTCTGCTAGGGAGAAATACAGGTAGTCTGCTGGAGAGAGTCCACTGAATCTACAAAAGCTTCCGCTTGGGGAAATGACCGCTCTGCTGAGGAAATAACTATTCCGCTGGGGGAGATAAACTAAGAGACTCTCTGGGGATAAGGCCCATACAATCCTCAGATATGAACTCTGCTTCGGGGGATATCTGTTACTCTGCCGGGGACGACCCATACCCTACAAGCAGAAACAACTCAGCTGGGGATGTAGGTATCGACCTGCTACTGAAACCTGTCCAATCCACTGGTGGGATGAACTCTGCTGGAGAAATGATTGCTTCGCTGGGGAAGGCTCAAAACAAAACCAGCTAGGAGAATGATTCTGTCTGGGGAAAAGCACTGCTGGGGAATGCTCACAGGTGACGACCTTACTGGGGAAAAAACTCACAGGTGACGACCTGCCAATCGGAACAAAAGATGCCCCAGGGGGTACATGGACAAGATACGCTCAAGTGTCCTCAACATTCAAAATGATTTTCAAATGTTTTACTCTTTCTGCACGTCATTGTTTAGCCTTCATGTTTTTATATGCAATGTTTATCAAAAATCGGACGTTTTTGCAAACAAAATAGTAAAAGTAAAAACAAGAGAGCAATTTATCTGAATAACGACTTTTATTGATTGGAAGTGTGCCTGAAAAGGCAAGTACATTGGGAAGCAATTCCTAGAAAGAGGTAATTGCGCACAAAAGGAAAAAATAAACTATCCTAATGGCAATGTGAACACGGCATCCACTGTTTCCCAACTCTGTTATAACCCATAGATCATCAGTTTCCTCCTAATTCCTTGCTTTCTGAGAAGAATGACTGGACCGATCACATCTTGCGAGATGGTAGCTGACGAAGCATGACGAAGTACAGATGACTCAGACTGTAGTCTTCGCTTTAATCCCTCTTTTGGCTGGACCGCCCTTTCGGGTTTTCAATCCACCGGGATACCCATTTTTGCCTAAGCCGCCCTTGCGGGTTTTCGACTTACCGGGTGTACAATTTTTTCATTTTTATCCCTAACTTTTGCCCGAACCTTTCTTTCTGTTTTTTGGTTCGCCGGGATGCCCATTTTTGCCTGGACTATTTTGTTCTTTTTGTCCAGCGGGTCAAATTATGCGAAGTATTTTTTGACTACATCTGAGTTGACAGGGGAAGGGAAGTCTTCACCATCCATAGTTGTAAGCATCAAGGCTCCACCGGAGAAAACCTTCTTCACAACATATGGACCTTCGTAGTTAGGGGTCCACTTGCCCCTGTTATCTGCACCGGGAGGAAGGATCCTCTTCAAAACTAGATCGCCAGTTTGAAATGTCCGAGGACGCACTTTCTGATCAAAGGCTCGCTTCATCCTTCTCTGATACAACTGCCCATGGCAAACAGCTGCTAACCGTCTCTCTTCGATAAGGCTTAACTCATTAAACCTTGTACGAATCCACTCGGCTTCGTCCAGCTTGACATCCAATAATACCCTCAGAGAAGGGATCTCCACTTCAACTGGTAGGACTGCTTCCATACCATACACAAGGGAGTAGGGGGTTGCCCCGGTCGACGTACGTACTGAGGTACGGTATCCATGCAAAGCGAAAGGCAACATCTCGTGCCAATCTTTGTACGTAACGACCATCTTCTGCACAATCTTCTTGATGTTCTTGTTAGCTGCCTCTACAGCACCATTCATCTTCGGTCTGTAAGGAGAAGAGTTGTGATGTTCAATCTTGAAATCTCTGCATAAGTCTTTCATCATTTTGTTATTGAGATTCGAACCATTGTCAGTGATGATTCTCTCGGGAACTCCATAACGACAGATGATTTCTTTCTTGATGAACCGAGCAACCACTTGTTTGGTGACGTTGGCATAGGAAGCTGCTTCCACCCATTTGGTGAAGTAATCGATCGCAACCAGGATGAAGCGATGTCCATTAGAAGCAGTTGGCTCTATCCTCCCAATCATATCAATGCCCCACATGGCAAACGGCCAAGGCGAGTTCATGACATTCAACGGGCTTGGTGGTACATGCACCTTGTCGGCATAGATTTGACACTTATGGCATTTCCGAGCATATTTGAAGCAATCGGATTCCATAGTCATCCAATAATATCCGGCCCTTAGCAATTTCTTCGACATTGCATGACCACCAGCGTGGGTACCAAACGAACCCTCGTGCACTTCTTGCATTAACATGTTTGCTTCGTGTCTATCCACGCATCTGAGCAAGACCATGTCAAAGTTCCGCTTGTATAGCACATCATCCTGATTCAGATAAAAGCTTCCAGCTAGCCTTCTCAGGGTCTTCTTATCGTTTCTCGACGCACCCTCAGGATACTCTTGAGTCTTGAGGAAGTTCTTGATGTCATAATACCACGGCTTATCATCAATAGCATTAACAGACTCGGCTGCAAACACATATGCAGGCCTCTCGAGTCGATTCACAGCAACATGTGGCACATGATTCCACCAATGAACCTTTATCATAGAGGATAAAGTAGCCAAGGCATCAGCCATCTGATTTTCGTCTCGGGGGACGTGATACAACTTCACCTTCTTGAAGAACGTCAGTATTCTTCTGGTGTAGTCTCTATACGGAATCAGATGTGGCTGGTTTGTATTCCAATCTCCATTGACCTGATTGATCACTAGAGATGAATCTCCAAATATATCAAGTGTTTTGATCCTCAGATCAATGGCTTCTTCTATTCCCATGATACAAGCCTCGTACTCAGCTTCATTGTTGGTGACGTCGAATGTCAATCTGGCAGAAAAAGGTATATGGGCACCTTTGGGATTGATCAGCACTGCCCCAACACCATTACCGTTCATATTCACAGCCCCATCGAACATCAGTGTCCACTTGTCATCAGGATCCGGTCCTTCCTCGACAAGCGGTTCTTCACAGTCTTTCGTCTTTAGGTACATGATGTCTTCATCAGGGAATTCAAACATCATAGGCTGATAATCGTCGATCGGTTGTTCGGCAAGATAGTCTGACAGAATACTACCTTTGATGGCCTTCTGAGACGTGTACTGAATGTCATACTCCGTTAAGATCATCTGCCAACGGGCGACACGTCCGGTGAGAGCTGGCTTCTCAAAGATGTATTTGACTGGATCCATCCTAGAGATCAACAGAGTAGTATGGTTCAACATATACTGCCTTAGTCGGCGAGCAGCCCAGGCCAAAGCACAGCAAGTTTTCTCGAGCAGTGAATATCTTGTTTCACAGTCGGTAAACTTTTTGCTCAGGTAGTATATGGCATGCTCTTTTCGACCAGACTCGTCATGCTGACCCAATACACACCCCATCGAAGTCTCGGTGACTGATAGGTACATGATCAGTGGTCTCCCAGGAACTGGAGGAATCAGGATTGGAGGGTTTTGTAAGTATTCTTTGATTTTGTCAAAAGCTTCCTGACAGTCATCATTCCATTTGATCGCCTGATTCTTTCTGAGTAGTTTGAAAATTGGTTCACATGTGGCAGTTAGATGAGATATGAACCTTGCAATGTAGTTCAACCTCCCTAAAAACCCACGGACTTGCTTTTCCGTCTTCGGTTCAGGCATCTCTTGAATAGCTTTGACTTTAGCTGGATCTACCTCAATCCCTTTCTCACTGACAATGAAGCCTAAGAGCTTCCCAGATCTTACCCCAAACGTACACTTGTTCGGATTCAGCCTCAGTTTGAACTTGACCAGTCTGTCAAACAACTTCTGCAGATTTACCAGGTGCTCCTCTTCCGTCTGCGACTTCGCAATCATATCATCCACGTACACTTCGATTTCGTTGTGCATCATGTCATGAAAGAGAGTCGTCATTGCCCTCTGATAGGTAGCACCGGCATTCTTTAGCCCAAATGGCATAACCTTATAGCAGAACGTGCCCCAAGGTGTAATGAATGTCGTCTTTTCCATGTCCTCTGGCGCCATCTTGATCTGGTTGTAGCCTGAGAAACCGTCCATGAAAGAGAATACCGAGGACTGAGCCGTATTATCCACCAACACATCGATGTGAGGTAATGGGAAATCATCTTTCGGACTCGCCCTGTTCAGATCCCGGTAATCGACACACATTCTGACTTTGCCATCCTTCTTTGGCACTGGAACGATGTTGGCAACCCACGGTGGGTAACTGGTAACAGCCAGGAAACCTGCGTCCCACTGCTTTTGAACCTCTTCTTTGATCTTGACAGCCATATCAGGACTAGTTCTGCGAAGCTTCTGCTTGACCGACGGACACTCTTCTCGGAGAGGTAACCGATGCACCACGATGTCTGTATCCAGACCCGGCATATCTTGGTATGACCAGGCGAATATTTCCACATATTCTCTCAGCATCTCGATTAGCCTCCTCTTGACAGAGTCTTCTAAAGCAGCCCCAATCTTGATCTCTTTTCTGGCGTCCTCAGTACCCAGATTGACAACTTCCAACTCTTCCTGGTGAGGTTGGATGACCCTTTCCTCTTGCTTCAGTAGTCTGACCAATTCTGCAGGGAGTTCACAGTCTTCCTCACTCTCCTCTTCAGCTTGGTAGATGGGATTGTTGAAATCATACTGAGCCATAACAGAGTCGTTCACAGTGGGTGCCAAAAGATCACTTCTGCATGTTTAATGTTTTGTTTTTAGAAAAAGATTTCAATAAAGTCACAAAAAACAAAAACATTGCCATTTTTATTGTTTTGAAAAAGTGGAAAAACAGAAAATAGAAAAACAAAGATCTCAAAATTTGATTGAAAAAACGTCCTTTATTTATAAACATTGCGAACATGATGTGGCCCTACAATGAACCACTACGCCCTGGGCGGAACGTAGGGTTTTCATGCAAAATGATAAACAAAAGAAAATTACTCTGTCAGTAGAGTAACTTGGACCACTTCTTCAGCCGTCCAATTGTTGATGACCTCGCCTGGTGCACAAGGGCGGACCCAGACATCCAAATCACAACCACAGTTCTCACCATCAGTAGCAAAGACGTCTCCATGGTTCATCAGCCCAGCGCTGGTGAAGGTGCTCGGACCTGCTTGTACCTGCTCTGCTGCGAGAGGCTCGTACCCAATGCCGAATTTGTCCTCTTTAACTGGCAAGTCAACCATCTTGCCCCAGCCTTCAGCCTTGCCGGAGTCAACAACCTCTTTGGCTTGCTTGTAAGATGATATTGAAGCGCCTGGCTTCCTCTGCTCTGCACAAGCTACACCTTCCAATGCCACAGTCTCAAAGGCCTGGCACAGGGTTTCATGGATCTCGCCATCCACCTCAACATATTTGAATGAGGAGAGATGACTCACCAGAATCTCCTCTTCACCACAGACGGTCACGATCTGACCGTTCCAGACATATTTGAGTTTCTGATGGAGAGTTGACGAGACTGCTCCAGCGGCGTGTATCCAAGGACGCCCCAACAAACAGCTGTAAGCAGGCTGAATGTCCATTACGTAGAAAACGATGTCAAAGGTCTCAGGACCTATCTTCACTGGCAAAGTAACTTCACCAAACACAGAACGTTTGGATCCGTCAAATGCACGCACTATCAGATCACTGGGAGTGAGCACGACTCCCTCGACATCTATCTTCTTCAGTATTTGCTTTGGAAGGACATTCAGGGACGACCCGGTGTCCACTAGCACGTGAGATAGAACAGCGCCCTTGCACTCCATAGTGATGTGCAAGGCTTTGTTGTGATTACGGCCTTCAGGCGTCAAGTCTAGGTCAGTGAAACCTACACCATGCCTGGTACTCACGTTTGCTAGAACACCCTCCAGCTGGTTGACCGATATCTCTTGCGGGACGTATGCCATATTCAGCATCTTCAACAGAGCGTCCCGATGTGCCTCAGAACACATCAGCAAGGAGAGTATCGAGATCTTCGACGGAGTCTGGTTGAGTTGATCAACAATCTTGTAATCACTCTTCTTTATGATCTTCATGAACTCCTCAACATCTCTCTGGAAAGAACCCTCAGCCTCCTTCTGAGCCGGTTCTTCGTCAACCACTGCTTGTTTGCCCTTAGCTCTTGCGGATGACTCAGCAGCAGTGTCTCTCAAAGGCTGAGGAGCAAACAGTCGTCCGCTCCTTGTGAAGCCTCCCTGTCCTCCGACATTGTCCACCACAGGACTTGTAACAGCAGGGATCCTCACAGGAGCACTGATCGTAACTGGCGTTTGAACAACCGACCTTGTCTGGTTACCAGCCCTCCTATCTCGGCGATAGGCATTGTCATAACTCCAGGGCACAGCTCTACTATTTTCATTCTGCCTTCTGCCAGGCGCAACAATAGTAGCAGGTGCTCTGATGGTTACCGGGGTAGGAATTGTAACCGGAGTATTGCTGGTGGTGGGTGTACTGACAGCCCCACGTCCTCTTCCTTCAACCGGCTTATAAAAAATGGTGACAGTAGACACTGCCCCATTATCTTTGGTAGCACGGCTAAACTGCAAACAGCCTTCGTCCATCAGACTTTGAATTCCAGCCCTCAGCTGGTCACAACCATCCATGGCCTCTGAACAGCCCAAACAATCTTCTGAACAACCTGGGTCAACACCCCCCTTTAGCAATCGGTCCTTGACGACCAACAGAGACGTCTGAACATCTTCAACATTCACAACCAGATCTTCAGCTTCTCCATCTTCAATGTTATTAACCCTATGCCCACCATGCTGAGGCATAGGATTGTTAACCACATTCGGAACCGGAGAGAAGTTGATTGTCTTGGAATCAATCAGATCCTGAACCTTGTGCTGAAACGCCCGACATCTTTCGGTATGGTGGCCTGGTGCCCCAGAGTGAAAGTCACATCTTACATTCGCATCGTAGCCGGGTGGCAGCACAGTAGGAGTTGCCATCGTACGCAACTCTACAAACCCTAGCCGGAGTAGCTCGGGTAGTAGCTCTGCGTACGACATGGGCAGAGGGTCAAATCTCCTATCAGGATTCAATCTCTGTCTCTGCTGAAAAGGACGTTGCTGCTGTTGCTGCTGTTGTTGAGGTCGTTGCGGTTGTTGTGGTTGTTGTTGAACTCTTTGTTGTTGTTGTGGACGTGGTTGTGGTGCAGGAATGGTCACTGCAGCTATTGGACGATACTGGTCCCTGTTTGTATTAGCTCTGTACACACCCCCTCTGTGCTGTACAGCATTGGTCTCTCCTTCTCTACGGCGAGGTGCCCCAGAGAAGGGTTTCTTTGATGACGATGAGGAACCAGTATCGTGGATCCTCCCAGCCTTGATCAGGCTCTCAGTTCTTTCGCCGCAGATTACGACGTCAGAAAAGCTTCCGAATGGGCAGCTTCCCATCCGATCCATATAGACACCTTGTAGAGTGCTAATGAACATGTCAGTCAACTCCCTTTCCAGCATAGGGGGTTGAACTCTCGCAGCTAGTTCGCGCCATCTCTGGGCGTACTCTTTAAAACTTTCATTGTTCTTCTGACATAAGCTTTGTAACTGAGTTCTGGTTGGAGCCATGTCCATGTTGTGCTTATACTGCCTGAGGAACGCCTCACCCAGGTCTCTCCAGCACCGAATTGAATCCCGCTTCAATTCCATGTACCAATCCAAGGATGCCCCAGATAGACTATCCTGGAAGAAATACATCCACATCTTCTCATCGTCTGTATATGCGGATATCTTTCTATAGTACGCCTGCACATGGGTGCGAGGACAAGAGGTACCGTTGTATTTGTCGAATGACGGTGCCTTGAATTTATGCGGGATTCTGAGTCCTTCAACCAATCCCATGTTGGTAACGTCAAAACCGAGAGAGTTTTGACATTCCATTGCTCTGATTTTTTCAGCAAGGGCCTCCACTTTGCGATCTCTCGCATCATTTCTACCCAACATGTTGTCGTCTTCGCTGAGCATAGTAAACAAATCCTCTTGTCTGTCAACAATTGGAATTCTGTTACGGACCGGAGCATGGATGACTCTGGGACTAACAACATCCGGAGCAATCGGTTGACCGTCGACTCGGATACCCCTCAACTCTTCACCCACAGCGTAGTTGTTGACGGGAATAGCAGCGGCAGGGACCTCAGGAACTGGGTTTCCTTCTTGCAGAGGCTGGTTGGGCGGTGGCAATGTAGCTTCTTGCCTCTGGACCATTGCTCGTAGCTCTTCTTGGCCTTGTGCGACCCCTTGCATCATGTGAATGAATTGGGCCATGCTTGCCCTCATTTCTGCCAACTCGGCTTGTACTTGATCCATGTTGCGTTGATGGTTGAGCCTCGTTGAGTAGCGGTGCGGCCTTTGGTCAGCTATCCTGTCTGGACACAGGAATCAAAGTGAGAAGACGGCCTGAGAACACCTGTTATGCAAATGAGATGAGTATGATGCATGCAATGCTTGTGCAAATGCTTTGTTTTCAAGAAACCCTTGGGGTATTATTAGCAATATTTTTGAATATTTAAACATTTTTGTTTGCTAATGGAAATATTTCATTCAATATATTGAGACAAAGAAATACAGCATTCTTGATTTATTACAAAGAGAAAAGGTAAATGACATCCTATGGATCCCTAGAAGCTCGGGACGGTGGAAGACGGGAAGTGCACAACCTCTTGATCTCCCTCTCATAGGCAGCCTCCATGTCAGCTTTCTCTTTGGCAAGTCGATCATACTTCCTCTTCCAGAATTTGGATGACTGAGGAAGCAGAGAAGTCCAAGTGTCGTTCGGATCGTCGATCACTCGGTGCTCGAGAAACTCAATCATAGCATCCTTCTCCTTGAGCTGCTGCAGCAATTCCTCCCTCTCACGGATCCAGGCACGCGAAAGGTCCTCCTCTCTCAACTCCTCTACACGTTGGGTAGGGAGGGTTGAAGGCCCAGCCACATCCAACAGTGCAGGTCCTGGATGATCGTACGGCATCAGGTAGGTTGCAGCTCTCTGTCTGACCCAAGAAGTATAGGGCTCCAAAGCAATGCAGTTCTTTGGACCCAATTCATTCCTACTTTTCTTGTGAATACTGCGCCAAGCACGGACAAATCTGGCTTTCAGGCCTTGGGGATCTTTACCCTCCTGAAAGAACGCGCCTTCTAACAGAATGTTATTAGGTTTATCCTTCAGGGGGAACCCAAGCTGACGTCGTGCAAGAATAGGATTGTAGGTAACCCCACCACATGTACCAAGAAGAGGCACATTAGGGAATTCCCCACAATAGTCGATGATCTGAACGGTATCGTACACGCGATCATACCAGGTGATATCATCATTGGTGAGAGACATGAGTCTCTGAGACCACCGTAGACATCCCTTATTCTCCTTGAAAGCGACTGTCTGCGGCAAGTGCGAAATAAACCACTTGTACAGCAGGGGTAAACAGCAGACAATGACTCCTCCATTCTTCATGTTCCTCAGGTGCATGGAGACATATGTATCACCCAACAAGGTCGGAACTGGATTAAGGACTGCAAAGATCCTAATGGCGTTCATGTCAACGAACTTGTCGAAGTTGGGGAACAGCACCAACCCATAGATGAGTAGCACAAACAGAGCCTCAAAGGCGTCCTCACTCATGGCCTTCCCATAAAAAGTAGCTTGGGAAATGAGGAACTCGGAAGGAAAACCCTGAATTCCGCCTTTGGTAGTCAGGTTAGCTCCAATCAGATCTTCATCTATGTGCAACAGACTAGCAATCTCTCGAGCAGATGGAATACTCTCTAGGCCACTGAACGGCACTTGATCCAGAATCGGAATCCCAATGAGGTGAGAGTATTCTTCCAAAGTCGGCAGTAGCTGGAAGTCTGGGAATAAGAAGCAACGATGCAACGGATCGTAGAACTGAGCAAGAGTACTCATCAACCCTTCGTCAACCTGAGTGGTGAGCAGAGGCAGAAGCTTCCCATAGCGAGCTTTGAAACCCAAAGGATCTAATACATATGATGTCAGATTCCTTAACTCTTTTACATCAGGCTGCTTGAAGCTGTATTTCTTTGTATGTCTTTTTGGTTTTTCCATTGTCTGAAAAATTTGCAAATAAACCCCTTAAGTTCCTTGAACATTTTCTTTTTCTGATGATGACATGTATGCGGATGAGTGCATGAATGTATGAATGCAACAAACACACTCAAGAATCAAGCAAGTCACACCAAACAAAGGTCGTGGGAAAGCTCTATGTATCCCTAATATCAATCATCCATTTTGGTGGATTTAGGTTTTCACCTTATCGACACCCAAGTTCCATTGATATTAACGGTACATGAACCGGTTCAAACATCCCTAATATCAACCAGCCGCTTTGGTGGATTTTAGGTTTTGCACCCGATCCGGGATCCATTGATATTAACGGTGTTTGAACGACTCAACCACGAATCAAGGGTTTGTTGAGAGTCACGAGCATGGGGTCTCAGTTAAGAACCACCCAAAAGGAGTGTACTAGGGTTTAAACCTGCCAGACATGTTCTATCAGAGGTTCCCATAATCATCGTTCCATCTTTCGAATATTATCGGAGGAACGAATACTCGTATTCCGAGAATATTCTCAAGAGAAACTCTTATGAGTGTAGTATCGCGTGACAATCGTATCAGAACTGACATCTGAACGACCTCCGCACTACGGTCCTAAAAATAGGCCAAGATGGGTTTGTTAAACTAAGGTCCTTGGCTTCTGCGGCGCATGATTGAAAGAATAATGCCTAACCACAAATGACTTGTGTGACATTATTAGTTCAACATGACCTCCACCAAGTGAATGGGCTCGCAAGTCAACTGGCTAAGGAATACTCCACACCAGTCGACAAGACTATGCCATTCTCCTATCCTAGAGTGCACTCGAGTTCGGGTATAGAACTCATCTCACAGACCACCAAAGCAAACAGCAATGTACATCAAGCAATTCACACATTACAATCAATACAGTGATCCCAAATGGTACAAGAATAAATCAAATAACAAATAACAATATATCACAACAAAGGTGAAAAGTAGGCACTACCGCCAAGGAAGCTATTTCTCCCCAGTGGAGTCGCCACTTTTCTGTAGCGGTGTATTCGTCGCCATATGATTTATCAATTAAATCATAAGCAAAGCATACAATGAAGTTTCGAGTCGCCACCGCACTTTTATTTATCCAAAGGACTGGCTAAAAAGCGAACAAAAGCCTAAGAAGTTTTACACGTAGAAAACTAATAAAAGATCAGAGATTCCGGGTAAGGGGTAAGTTACGCAATGGGAAGGTGTTAGGCACCCACTACGTCCTAGGTACTCCTAGGGAGCCCTTTTCACACTTGTTGTAAAAGATTGTTATTTGTTAAGACATATGCATTGTGCAAACATGAGTGAGATGACGAGGAAAGAATGTACAAGTTTTATTGGGTTTGAGCGGATGAACCCGCTGCCTACGTACCTTCCATCAAAGGTAAGGATCAAAACGCCGTAGTTCGGCTAAAAGATTTCCAAAAGTGAGTTGGATTCAATTTTAAACAATAGCACTGAGGCTTTTCATTATCAATGGGAGAACACTCGACCAAAACCAACATCCACCATGCGAGGATAGCTTCGACGTACGAGAGGGGTTAACCCTATTTTCAGTACGGAAGTCTTACTGTCGACTCACTAAAGATAAGGTGAGGTTTACATCAACCACAATGATAATTGAAACCTACGGCTAATGCATGAAAAGATTAATGGACATGGCCAAAACAAGTGAATGAGTGAAGTTAATCGATTGTGATTATGAAAGTGAAGTCAAAGTATGATTAAGATTAATTCAAAAGAAGTATCATGAAATGGAGTTTGTAAAAAGAGTCAAGGACTTGAGTCCAGGTTTTTAGTTTGAAAACATGAAGAAGTTTGCACAATGTCTATGTCAAGTTTAAGATCAAAGTGTGAAAAGGTTCTAGGACACAATGAGGATGAATGAGTGAGGATGGAAAGTAAAGCTTCTCAGGAGGTTCACTTCTTGAGATCATATAGAGGATGATTCAAGGGTGTCCTTTGGAATGGAAAGTAAGTAATGATGAAATAAACAAACAAATGATACCGGATGCCACTCAATGGTCTTACTCCAATCTCACAAACAAAAGCGGATATCGGATACCAATGGCTGGGTTTACACCAATCTCCTAAAACAGAACTGGATATCAGAGGCCACTCGATGGTCTTACACTAATCTCCTCAAAAAGAAAACAATGAAGAAATATGGAAGTCAACTGCCAGCTTGTGGGACTTAGGTTAACCCCACACATGATCATAGGAAAGCAAATGCCAACTCGTGGGACTTACAATTGCATCCTCTCACAAACAAAGAAAGCAGAACAAGGATGTCAGATGCCAACTTGTGGGACTTACTCTAACACACAGTATGATCCTAGGAAAACAACTGCCAACTTGTGGGACTTACAATTGTATCCTCACATACAAACAATACAACAAGCAAAGATAAGATGAGTGGCCAATGTGATGGACTTATACTCACCTCCATATCATAGGAACAAATGCCAACTCGTGGGACTTACAATTGTCCTCAATGGGTAAACAACAATAGTGATGTCAAACAGACAAAAGAGATGCTCATGCATTAATGGCAATTGATGATGATAAATGCATAACATACAGGCAAGCAAGTGCATATGAAGCAATCAAACAATCAATGAGAATCAAACAGCACACTCTATAGCCAAACAAGGGGCTCACACAAGAGGGTTTGACTATAAAAGTCCACTGTAATGGGTGAAGGTCGCTCTTAACCTTGCCATTGAGAGGCTAAGGTGAAGCAGATGAAAAGGAGATGAGGGGTGTGCCTCATTGCTTCTATCCCTGATCAGGGAGAGCATGTAAGAAAGTGTGGGAGTTCAGAAAGTAGGAACTCTCTCCACATTATTGACTCGATTAGATCTTGGGTATTTATCTCAATGCTTCAACCATGTAAGGGGAGCAAAGAGAGGACACACTGAATAGTGGGGGATAGATTGCTTATCCCTACCTTCCACCAATTGCCTTACTTGAAGGACTTTTCCTGCTGAGGACAAATATAAACAAACACAGGCATTGCCTCTTAAGGAGGGCTTCAGACAGTTTGCCCGGTCAAATAACAGACCGGGTCTCCAGACTACATGAAGAAGAAATATTTATACCTCAAAAGCAAATGCTAAAATAGCAAAGCAAGCAAGTTCAGAGAACTTAAGCAACTAAAGTACCTGAAAAAGTCAAACTCATTAGTAAACAAGTCAACAGTCAAAAGCAAAAGAAAAATGAACCAATGGTCACACAGAAGGACCAATTGTGCAAGGCACAAAGACTCAAGCATATGAGTCACCTACAAAACAAGGATTAGCACAAGCTATACAATCAAACTCAACCAAATTTGAATGATCCTTAAGTCATTGGTGCCTAGCCTGAAACAGATGAACTCAATTGTAAGCTTAGAAGACCCCTAGGACTAGCCTAGGGTCAAAGATGAAAGAAAAAGGCCAAGGCAGCAAGCAATATTCAATCAAAGTCAAACTCAATCATGTAAGAAGCAAACACAATTGGATTCAAACTTATATCATGCATCAAGGTCATTTCATATGCAACATGATGCAAAACATGGCAAGAGAAGCATGCAAAAGTCAACAGCAAAGACTTCATTCAAAAGTCAACTCAAACAATCTCAAAAATCATGAAATAAATCACACTCAATCCTAACATCTAACATGATATACATGTAAAATTTCATGGCATTTGAATGAGAGGAAGGCAGGCAATTAAAATCATGAAGTCAAACCAAATTCAAGTAAGCATGGTGAAAGTCAACAAGCATGGGTCAACTTCAAAAAATCATATCAATTTGAAAACAGAAGAGAAATGAATGAGATTAACACCAATGCAAAGCTTGAGATGTCTAGTTATCACATATGAAGTTTCATGATCATACAATATGTTATGAGAATTTCCCAAAAGATTTGGCAACATGTAGCACAAAAAGTCAACCATGGACTAGGCAGGGAAGAAAAATCACAATCAAATGGAAAATTGCACAATAAATTCCAAGAAAATTCATACATCAAATAGACATACAAGGGATCATTCATGCAAAAAATGGGGTCATTTGGATGTAGGGAAGCATGTGAACAAAATTTGTGAAGATGCATGTTCATGGTATAGCAACAATTGTAACACATGACTTCAAAAAATCATAACTCCCAATCCACAAATGATAAATGCACAAAGTCTATATGGAGACAAAGGTCAAAGTGTCTAGTTTCATCATAAAAAATTTCAAAGGCAATGGATATAACATGACAATTTCACAATTGAAATGGCAAAGGGTGTCATTTTGGCATACATGTCAAGAAAATATTTGTCAGTTAAAAACCAACCAATGAAAAATTAATTAAAATTCACCATTAAATAATAGACTCAAACATGATCAAGTGTAAAAAATTTCATAATTTTTGGGTGAAAAATGAATTGGAGAATAATTATTGAAGTTGGATGAAATATTGGGCAAAACATGAACAAAGGCAAGGCAAAGTGGGGTCAACATGAGAGTCAACCGTGGCATATTTGTAATTCTAGGCTCCACTTACTTAAGCTACTGCGTTTTGTGCATGAAAACGAAATGTTCTCATTGGCCAAAGGCCAATGGAACAGTAGAACAATCAACCAGCTCTCATGTTTCAGGAAATTCATGCAGCAATTAGGGTTTGGCAAAGGCATTCATTCAGCATTCGAGCAATCAATCGAAACAACATCAAATAAGTAGCAGCATGCAAAACATTGATCATACAACAACCCAGCCTCCATGTCAAACATAACAACATCAACATATGAATTTAGGCAATGTTCAGAAGGTTTCAAACTGCAGCAAGGTTCGTGGTTCAGCTTCACCAAAACAAAAAAAAACAACCATCACAACAACAGCATAGTATTTGGTTCATGCAACATCATCCAGCTACTAATAAACATGAGCATGAAAAAAAAAATTCTGGACAGGTTTTAAGCAGCAACAGCATTCATCATGCAATCGACCAAAAGTGGAATCCAACAAAAGCACTCAAACAGCAGGACATTGGCATTGCAAACACTCAACAACACAAGAGCTTGGCCAACAATTACAACAGCATAGCATAATTATGGACAAAGTGTTTGGTTTAATCAACAGCAGCATTCATCATCCACATGTTATCATCATGAACAAAAGCAAACAAACAGCATGGTATTCACCATGGTATTACCAACACAAGATCACTTAGCATGGTACACAACAAGGTTCATGTAACTAGGGTTTGGCAATGGCAGCATGCATTCATGGTATCTTCATGCAACATGAGCAAACACAACAGTCAATGTTCATGCAGCAAGAGTTTTAACAAAAGGCAGGGCAATCATGTAATGTCCATACCGCAATCAAACAACAGCAACATACATCAATTCCACTCCAAGGTTCATCAACATCAAACAAAATTCGAGCAAAAACACATAATAACATGGCACTGGTACAGGTTTGTTTATATGACCAACATCATGAGAAAATCAATCTCAACCAAGAGGCCCAATTTGCCTGGCAACTAAACATCATCTCCAAATGGCATTAAACAGAAAAGCAGACACAGTTCAAGGAGATATTCTAGGCAGATCTAATGGATTTAAGAAACAGCAGGCATGAACATTTTCATCGAAGCTCAACATCAACCTATAGCATGGTCAGCAGCATAGCAGCAACAACATGATTATGCAGATACACATAATAACAGCAGGGGCACTTCATGGTATCTCCAAACATTCATCATTAATCAAGGAATTCAATAGCCTCATGCAGAAAAATGACACATGGTGTAGTAACCTTCATGCAATCAAAACTCCAACATGGTGAACAGCAGTGCAACAACAATGTTCATGCACATCCCAACAACAATCAAACATACACATTTATGCAGAAATGTTGGCAAGCTCTAGGGTTTATAACAGCAAGGTTCATCATTAACATCAACCAACAATTGTGAACAAACAAAACATAAACAGAATCCTCAGTAATCCTGACCTATGAAGCACCATTAACATGTACATCAATTAACAGCCAAACACACATAATCATGAGCTCATGTACTGGGCAGGGTAGGGTTTCAAGACAGCAGGGCAACATACATTCGTCATGCTCATATAGCAAACAGCAAAACAACAACATGAGCTGGATTTTTAGAAAAAGGGGTAACAGGGTTTATCAGCAGGGTTTTAACAGTAGAGTTTAGCAGTAGGGTTTATCAGTAAGCAGTCAACAGCAATAAGCAACATTATGAACTCATTCAAAATAAGCATCAAGCAAGCAGCATGGTATCATGTATTCATTACCAATTACATTTCAAATAACATGGCAAATAGCAATGGCTTGGCATGGATTTGAAAAATGAAGGATTTGAAAATTTACCACTGTGAAGAGCAGAAGCAAAATGCAATGCCGTTTTGGTGTTGCAGCCTGATACAAATGCTTACAATGTGATGGAATGATGAAGAGAAACAGAAGAAGCTCCAAGGTTTGAGGATTCAGCAACAAGCATCCAAATCGAGCAGAAAAATGGAAAAAAATGAGAGCAGAGTATTTTCTGTTATGCTTTTGGCTGCAGTCAGTTTTCTAGGGTTGTGGAATTGACAGCAAATGGCCTTTATATCACTTGTTTAACATTACTAAAATAAGTGCTAAGTTGATTTAGCTTAATGAAAACCAATTGCCATTTTTGCTAATCTTGGACAAAGTGGAAAATGGGGGTATGTTTGGCCAAATGGGCCTGCGATGAGGCTGCTAGCAGACCAAATTTCTGCTGCTTTGATTGTACATGTGAAATGCTGTACTTGATTTGCTTTTGTGAAGCCAATTGCCAATTTTGTCAATTATGCATTTTTGTCCAAAATTGTGGTATGGTGATGGAATATGCATGAATTAGGACTTGAGGCAAGTTTCAAATGTGATTTTAAACCTTTCCCAATTGGCCAAAGTGAGAAAAAGTGTATGATTCAAAAAGTCAAAGTTTGGTCAAACTTTGAATTTAAATGCAAAAGGTCCAAAAATGTCATTTTGATTGGCAAGGTTTTAGGTCATGAAGTTTATATTTTTGGAAAGAGGATGAAAAATTTGGTTTGTAGGAAAAAACCCCACCAATTTTGGCCTTATGGTTTGGGAGATATGCTCAGTTGAAGTTCACAAATTGATGAAAATGATTTGATCATATCTTGACAACCACACATGGGATTTTGATGTTCTTGGACTTTTTGGAAATGAGAGAACAAGATCTTCAACTTTCATGTTGGGCAAAAATTCATTTGAAGCTTGTATCATGATGCAAGTTAAGGATCAAGAAGTTTCCATTTTTGGCAATTGAAATTACAGGTCCACTTTCTATTTCTGGAAATATTTCTGATTGGCTTGATTTTCTTCCATGATGTTGATTTCCATGACACATGAGGCCTATTAGGACATGAACAAGCTCCTTCAAACCATTTCCATCCCTCAAATCCAAAGAATCAACCACAGTTGACCAACTTTGACTTTCTAGGGTTTTGGACTTGACTGTGCACTTCTGATGAATTCCAAACCCTAGTTCCTTGAAATCTTGACTTCAAATGATGTCCCAAGACATATGAACTCTTGATGATTGATCATGGTGCCCAAATTCCAAAAGAATGGCCACCATCCACTGTTTTGATTGACTGTTGATTATCTAGGGTTTTGTGCCTGCCTGTGCATTGACTGCTGACCTCTGAGCCTTCAACCCTTGACTTGAACACTTCAAAAAGACCCCCAAGGCATGTGAACTTGTAGGGCAAACCCTAGGACTTTGATTCCTTGAGAAACACCTTTGCTTGATTGGTGGACTGATCTCCTGATCAGTTTGACCTAATTCTTGCTTGCTTGCTCTTGAGGCAACTGAGGACAATGCAAATGTTATGCAATGGATCATGATATGCTATGACCTAATATGAAATGATATGTACAATGATAGGTGCAAATTTGAGGTGCTACACTATGGAACCTGAACTTTATGGCCATTTTTCACCTCTTTCCACTCATTATTTCAACTTGTGTTCAACATAAAAGATGTTAAGCTCCATGCCCTCTTTCTACTGTTTTCATTGCCTTGCCATTTGGTTACATATTCATCAAGATACAAGGTCTTAAAGTCACCCTGTTGGACTATTTTTGTGCTGCACAAGCCAAACCAAGTCAGACCACCAAAAATGACCAACACACTTTTTACCTCATTTGGCCATTTGCTTTTGGTTCATTCACTTAAGTTTTGTCACATTTAGCCATTTCTTTTTACACCTCATTTTTGCACATTCTGTTCATGACTCAAAACCAACATTTCAAGCCCATTAGCCATCATTAAACCCTACATATATAAACATCAAAAACCCTAATCAGAATAGAGGCTGCTATTTTCAAAGGAGGCAAGGCAAGGAGAGAAAGATCAAGTGTCATCCCATTTCCATTTCATAAGTTTCTTGAAATTTCAAAGCTTCCATTTTTCTTCCATCCTCTCCAACATCAAGAGGCAGTGGACCTTGCATCCACTAGGTAAGCTCTAATCCATTCTCTCCCATGGTCTTGTTCATTTTATTCCATGCTTGTTCATTTCTACTTTCATGCTTACCATGCTTACTTCTCATTGTTGTCCACTATGCCATGCTTTTTTCATGCTCTTTTTTCCATGTTAATATATGCTTTGCATGTCCATGAACCCTTCAATATGAGACATTGCTTTTAAGTTGGATTTTGTAACATTTATTTTTTGTGAATCCGGGTTCATGAAGCCCCCTGGTTGTTCTCTTTTCTACATGTTAGAATCATTATTTTTCATGAAACAAAGCACCATTGTGTTCTACATGCTCCAAACTCAAACTTTGATTTTTACATCATCTCATTTGGAGCCCTGAGTTGTGAGATATGTTGGCTGGAAGTTGGAAGAAATTTCACTCGCGTTTGCTTTTTTGCATGCATGGTTGTTGGCTTTGTTGTGTTTGCATGTGAGAGAGCACGCGTGGCAGGCTGTACAGCCATCAGATCGCGTGCCTCCATTCGATCCTGGTCGTGTGCATTTGGTTTTGTCATATATGACTTAAAATCCAGCTGACCAGTTGATGCATGTATTACATAGTTATTTAATAAAACGTACACATTATTAATGTCACGCCTGGTAAATTAAACATCCTGGACTGGGCTTTCAAGCACTGCTGTTCGCACCCTCCTTGCCTGGCCCATTTCACTTTCTTCTATTTCATTCATTTATTTCCATTTTATTTCTTATTTTAATTTTCTGTTTTGTTTAATTAATAAAAAATATTTTATTTATTCATAAAAATACCAAAAAATATTTTTTACTTTCCTTAAAGTTTTATTAAATTTATTTAATTTTTATTTTTATATTTTATTTAATGTTAATATTTTATTTTAATTATTTGTTTTAAATAGTCCATTTTAACACACATTTTTTCATTTATTTTATTTTCATGACTTAGAATTATTTTTAACTTCTGATTTTTGGGATGAGGGTTGATCATTGTCTCATGGTCAACCTGACCTTTTATTGGAATTTTATTTCCCATTTTTAATTTATTTTGGATTTATTTTTGACCTAGTTTGCTTGGTTGACTTTTCATTTGACTTCTGTTTTTATTTCAATTAATTTATACATTAATTCTCATTATTTTTAAAACCTTTTTGGGGGATGATGATGTCCTGGAGCCACCTCACTTAGTTTAATTTTTCATAATTTATTTGATTAATTTACTATTTATTTGACATTTTTTAAGTTGACTTGACTTTTCGGTTGACTTTTCCATGATTGATGTTTGACATAGGGATTGCTTAAGGCAATTCAAGAGATCTTTTGATCCTCCCTTGTTCATCTCATATGCCATGTATTAGAGGCTTTTCGTCTTGATTTTATTTGATCCTTGCATCATTTCCCGATTAAATTATTCATTGATTCTTTGTGTGCATAGTTTCACTTGTCTGATTCGTCTGATATTTTCTATACTTGTTTCTTTCATCCATGCTTCTATTGTTTGATTGTTTAACATGTTTATACTTTCCATACATTGTTTAACGCTCATTCATTTCATTCTTTGATTATTTGATTTGATCATATACTTGTTTAATTATCTGATTTGTCTGATTAAACTGTGGCCTACTTGTATGGTGCATGAGGCATTTATTCTTATTTGCTTGATTGCCATGAACAATCCCCATTCATAACAAATGTATCCCTCTCTCATGAAGTGTATAATGTTTATTCTTTAATTCTTTATTCATCTGTTAATACAAGAATTAAAACGAACAATCCGATAACCATTTCAAAACAAGATCAAAACCTCGATCCAAAGTCGAGTGATCATTTTCAAAACTTAACAGAACCAGCACGTGTTCATCCATCCTTTTGTAAGTCAATTGCTTCATGCATCGCCATTTCTCTTGTAAGTCGATTGCTTCAGGCATCGCCATCTACCACTTGTAAGTCGATTGCTTCACACATCGCCATCTACCCTTATCCTCACTCCTCTCCTTGCTCCATTCGTCGATTCTTGTTCCGTTTAGGTAACACCTATTAGGTAGAACCCTTTTGTATGATAACATAGGTAGTATTCCCTCATTCTTTTGTATGATAACATAGGTAGAATTCCCTTATTCTTTTGTATGATAACATAGATAGAATTCCCTTATCTTTTGCATGCTAACACTAGGTAGATGTTCCCATTAGTGAATCCTCACTCATAGGCTCACATTGCATGACAACTCTAGGGCAGAGCTTCCCCATTTTTAGACCTTCTGTGCGTCTCTGATCCTGTGGCATGTAGTCCATTCTATTGCAAAGAGGTAATTGCCTAAGACTCGATTCAGCGAGCTGCGACACCTGCTGCTAGGAAGTGAATACATTGCCCACTCTCCTTTGACACAACTGGTGTCCTCCTTTGTAAGTCCATGTTCAGATGGCAACCCCTATGTAGCCGAACTACGACAACTCTGATTCTCATGTTCAGATGAGATACGTAGGCATAAGATGCGATGTCTTGCCGAGTTCTTCTTTCCTTTTGACTGACAACTGACAACTAATCCTTGTTTGCTTTCGCCCTTGTTGCGATTCTTTTCTCTCACCCTCGTTGCGATCGAGACCTTTCCCTTTCTCTTGCCCTAGTTGCAATCGAGACCCTTGTTCTCGTAGTTAGCTGAACTACGTTTTGCTCTGATTCTCATTACAGATGAGATACGTAGGCATAAGACGCGATGTCTTAGCGAGCACACATCTCCTTCACCTATAGGTAGCCGAGCTACGAAGACTCTGATTCTCATATTCAGATGAGATACGTATGGCGACATCCGTGCGAGTCATTTTCTTTTAACCCTTTCTTTTAGTAAATAGTACATTAGATATTACACACACCCTTTAGACAAGAACAACAAGAGTGGATCCCGTAGAGTACTACGGATGCGTAGGGGTGCTAATACCTTCCCTTTGCATAATCGACTCCCGAACCCAAGATTTGGTTGCGAGACCTTGTCTTTTCCTTTCCTTTCTCTAGGTTTACTTCGAGCGTTTCCTTTCCCTCCTTTGGGATAAATAACGCACGGTGGCGACTCTTCTGTCATTTCTTTTTCGCCGGTTGTTTTTTCGCATTCTATATTTTTTAGGCTGCGACAGAGAGTAGGTGTTCGATGCTTGAAAAGACTTGTTGTGCACTAGCATGGGCTGCCAAATGTTTAAGACAGTACATGCTCACTCATACGACATTGTTGATCTCTAAGATGGATCATGTCAAATACATCTTTGAGAAGTCGACTCTAACTGGTAGAGTATCCCGATGGCAAATGGCTCTAACTGAGTACGACATCCAACATGTCACTCAAAAGGCCATCAAAGGGAGTGTATTGTATGACTATCTTGCATAATAGCCCTTGGAGGACTATCGGTTTATGAGTTTTGAATTCCCCGATGAAGACATCATGTTGATTAGGGATTGCAACATCCCCAATCTCGACGAACGACCCGAGCCTGGATCCTGATGGACCTTGGTTTTTGATGGAGCTTCTAATGCTCACGATAATGGCATTAGGGAAGTAATCACTTCTCCAACTAATTTCCACCTCCCCCCCCCTTCACTGCAAGGTTGTGTTTTGAATGTACAAACAATATGGCCGAGTACGAGGCTTGTATCTTTGGTATTAAAGTTGCTATCGAATTAAGGATCAAAATCCTGGAAGTCTATGGAGATTCAACCTTGGTAATCAGCTAAGTCAGGGGAGATTGGGATACTAGATATCATAAGCTCATTCCTTACAAAGAGCATGTCTTGAAACTAGTCCTCTACTTCGATGAGATTACATTCCACCACATCCCTCCAGAAGAGAATCAACTAGCTGACGCCTTGGCAACTTTGGCATCCATGTTTAAGGTCAAGTGGAAGAATGAAGCACCATCTTTTCACCTCAACTACTTGGAAGAGCCTGCTTACTGTTTGGCAGCAGAAGATGAAGTTGACGGTCATCCTTGGTTCTACGACATCATGAAATTCTTAGAGAACCAAGAATACCCTTTGGATGCATCCATCACCGACAAGAAGTATCTTCAAAAACTATCATCCAAATTCTTCTTAAGTGGAGGGGTATTATACAAGAGAAATTATGATTCGGTTCTGCTTAGATGTGTGAACAAGCAATAAGCAAACCATATTATAATGGAAATTCATGAAGGATCCTTTGGGACGCACGCCAGTGGGAACAATATGGTAAAAAAGATCTTAAGGGCCAACTACTATTGGATGACCATGGAGGTTGACTGTCACCTCCACGTCCAAACATGCCATAAGTTCTATATCTATGCCAACAAGATCCATGTGTCACCAACGCCACTCAATATCCTAACATGACTGTTGGTCTTGTGTTGGCAGCAATTTTGGTAAAACCTAGAGTGTTCACAAGTTGTCACATGTGTTGTCTTGACATAAGATAACATGTACCTGCTGGATGTTTAAAATGTGATTATGTAGGATTTTACTGAGATGTCAGACCCGATATCATGACATCTATATACATAACATTCAGTCTGAATGTTATGTATTATGTGATTGTGTTTTTAATGCAAATCTGTGTATGATTGATGAGATGATTGAACACGCTATCAATCAGTAATTACAACGAGATTAACTTATTTTCCAAAGAGATCTAATCAACTGTCATGAGAAGATATGAACGGAAAATAGTTTTAGGGTTTTATGATGTCCAAGCCCAGCCAAACGCTTCTATAAAAAGGACATGGAAAACCTGATTTGATACACAAGAAATAACGAACGAAATATTGAGAGAGAATAAGGGTTTTAGTCTTGTGTGGTCGTGTGAATTGTGAGCCATTCAATTCATCCATAGATGATTGAATTGGTCTAATTTTTGAGTTGTAATTTGTCCACTCTAAGCTTTTAAGAATGAGTATGTGTTTACTTGATTGAAGCTTTTAAGTAAGATTAAGTATGTGCCTTTGAAGAGTGTCTTCTTTTCATTGTAATTCTTGTTTTATATCACTGTTGTGATTGAGGGGGAGTGAGTAGGATCTCATATCTAAGAGTTCTTAGGTAGAAGTCACATGGGTAGAGATTAGGTGAAAAGACTGTAACTTGAAGTTGTTTACTGAGAGTCTTTGAACTGATTCTATTTAATGGATTTCCTTCCTGGCTTGGTAGCCCCCAGACGTAGGTGAGTTTGCACCGGACTGGGTTAACAATTGCTTGTGTCTCTTGCATTACTGTTCTTTATCTGTTATCCTGTTTGTATAGTTCAGATATTAGTGTCGTGACATTACCTTCGACATCTCATATCTGATACCAGAATTTCAATTGGTATCAGAGCAGGCATCCTGCTCTGGTTCTGGGTGAGATCTAGGGACGTTACTTTCTGGTACTATGGAAAGAGATGGAGGATCTGTTCACAGGCCACCTATTCTGGATGGATCCAACTATGTCTACTGGAAACCTCGAATGGTAGCCTTCCTAAAATCTCTGGATAATAAGGCTTAGAAGGTTGTTTTAACAGGCGGGGAACATCCAGTTATTACTAAGGATGGAAAAGCTACAACTGATAAGAAGGCTGAAGAACAATGGACCAAGGAGGAGGATGATCTAGCCCTTGGGAACTCTAAAGCATTGAATGCTAATGGAGTAGATAAGAATATCTTCAGATTGGTAAACAACTGTGAGGTGGCTAAAGATGCTTGGGACATTCTCAAAACCACTCATGAAGGCACCTCTAGAGTGAAGATGTCTAGACTGCAGTTGCTCACTACCAAGTTTGAAAATTTAAGGATGAAAGAAGATGAAAATATTCATGAATTTCATATGAATATCCTTGAAATTGCTAATTCCTCAGGAGCCTTGGGTGAGAAGATGTCAGATGAAAAATTAGTGAGGAAAATACTCAGGTCACTCCCTAAGAGATTTGCCATGAAAGTGACAACCATAGAAGAGTCTCAAGACATTTCCAATATGAGAGTTGATGAGCTAATTGGATCCCTCCAAACATTTGAGATGGGAATGTGTGATGGATCTGAAAAGAAAGTCAAAAGCATAGCCTTCATGTCAAACACTGAGGAGAACAAAGAGGAAATTGGTCAAGATATTGATGAAGATCTGGAAAATGATGTAGCAATGATAGGAAGACAGTTCAACAGACTTCTGAAAAAGATGGATGTAAGGTCTAAGGCTAATGTCAAGAACATCTCATCTGACATCAGTAAATCCAACAATGCTGGAAGAAGAACAAGATCAGATGAAAAGCGCAAAGAAGGAAAAGAAGTTCAGTGCCATGAATGTGATGGGTATGGACACATTAGAACTGAATGTGGAACCTACCTCAAGAAACAGAAGAGGAGTCTTGCTGCCACTTGGTCTGATGAAAGTGAAACAGAAGAGTCTGCAAATCTTGTGACTTCCTTGACTGGAAGATGGGGTTCTGATGAAGACTCAAGTGATGATGAAGTAACCTTTGAAGAGCCAGCCACTACCTACAGAAAGTTGTGTCACAGAAGTGCAGAAGTGTGTCAACAAGTTGAAAGCCAGAAGAAGGTGATAACACAACTGGAGAATGAGAAGGTATAACACTTGGAAACCATCTCTAAATTAGAAACTGAATCAGTGTTTCTGAATTCCAAACTAGATGAGATGACAAAGTATGTCAGGATGCTAAACAATGGATCTGAAACCTTAGACAAAATTCTCCAGACTGGACAAATGACAGGAGACAAGTCTGGCACTGGGTTTAATGAATCTAAATTTGAGTGCAACCACACTGGTAGCAAATCTAAACCCAAGTGCAGTCACACTGGTAGCAAACCAGAGATGTCACATCATATGTCACAACATCATAAAGGAAGACAGCAGAAGGGGAAATATCAAGGATGAAGATGTCATTACTGTGGAAAATATGGCCACATAAAACCATTATGCTATAAGTTGTATGGCTATCCTAGTCCTGCTCATCATCAACCTAGACCTAAACATCACATACCTGTCAACAGAAAACAATGGGGTCCTAGGACTGGTGTTACAAGCCTGATAGCTCACACTTCCTTCAGAGTTTCAGCCAAAGAAGACTGGTATTTTGACAGTGGGTGTTCCAGACACATGACTGGAAATAAAAACCTGCTAACTGGCTTTCATCCTCATGCCACTAGCTATGTAACCTTTGGTGATGGAGCAAAGGGTGAAATCAAGGGAATTGGTAAGCTTAATTACCCTGGAGTTCCTAATCTTGACAATGTCCTGCTTGTTAAGGGACTGACTGCAAACCTAATAAGCATTAGTCAACTATGTGACCAAGGTTTAACTGTAAACTTCACAAAAGATGAATGTCTGATTACTAATAAAGAAAATAAAGTGATCATGAAAGGAGTTAGGTCTAAATACAACTGCTATATGTGGAGTTCTCAAGAAACTGGTTATTCTTCAAAGTGTTCTCTAGCCAAAGAAGAAGAAGTGAAGATATGGCATCAAAGATTGGGCCATCTTCATCTTAAAGGAATGAAAAGGATTATATTTGTTGAAGCTGTTAGAGGAATTCCCAACTTGAAGATTGATGAAGGAAGAATTTATGGAGAATGTCATATTGGAAAACAGACCAAGATGTCACATCAGAAGCTCAGACATGACATCACTTCCAGAGTATTGGAACTTCTCCATATGGATTTGATGGGTCCTATGCAGGTGGAAAGTCTTGGTGGGAAGAAGTATGCTTATGTAGTGGTGGATGACTTCTCCAGATACACCTGGGTTAATTTTATAAGAGAAAAATCTGATGTATTTGAAGTTTTCAAAAATCTTTGTCTAAGACTTCAAAGAGAAAAGGGAAGTCAAGTTATTAAAATCAGAAGTGATCATGGGAAGGAATTTGAAAACAACAAAGTTGTTGAATTTTGTGCATCAGAAGGAATCAGTCATGAGTTCTCATCTCCCATTACTCCCCAACAAAATGGTGTGGTAGAAAGGAAAAATAGAACCCTCCAAGAATCAGCCAGAGCTATGATTCATGCCAAGAAATTGCCCTACCACTTTTGGGCTGAAGCTATGAACACAGCCTGTTATGTTCACAACAGAGTAACCTTGAAGAAAGGAACTCCTACTACCTTATATGAAGTCTGGAAAGGGAGAAGACCCACAGTCAAATACTTCCATGTGTTTGGTAGTAAATGATATATCCTGACTGATCGTGAACAAAGAAGGAAGATGGATCCCAAAAGTGATGAAGGAATATTTCTGGGCTACTCAACAAACAACAGAGATTATAGAGTCTTCAATTCAAGAACAAAAGTAATGATGGAATCTATCAATGTTGTGGTTGATGATCAACAGACTGATGTCACAGACGATGTTGAGACATCTCTAACTGATCCTCCAGCTGATGTCTCAGACAAAAATAATGAGAGTGAACCTCCTCAAGCTAAACCTGAAGATGACAAAATCAACAAGGGACCCTCCATCAGAATTCAGAAGGATCATCCCAAAGATCTCATTATAGGAGACCCAAATAAAGGGGTCACAACTAGATCAAGGGAAGTGATCTCACATGGCTACTTTGTGTCCAAGATTGAGCCTAGGAATGTCAAGGAAGCCTTGACTGATGAGTTCTGGATCAATGCCATGCAGGAGGAGTTAGGTCAATTTAAGAGGAATGAAGTATGGGAATTGGTTCCTAGATCTGAAGGAATAAATGTCATAGGTACAAAGTGGGTGTATAAGAATAAATCTGATGAACAAGGGGTGGTTACTAAAAACAAAGCAAGATTAGTAGCACAAGGACATACTCAAGTTGAAGGAGTGGATTTTGATGAAACATTTTCCCTTGTAGCTCGCCTTGAGTCCATTAGACTATTGCTCGGAGTGGCATGTATTCTGAAGTTCAAATTGTTCCAAATGGATGTAAAAAATGCCTTCTTGAATGGCTACTTAAATGAGGAAGTATATGTTGAACAACCTAAAGGATTCACATATCTAAATCTTCCAAAGCATGTGTACAGATTGAAGAAAGCCCTTTATGGTTTGAAACAAGCTCCTAGGGCTTGGTATGAGTGACTCACAGTGTTCCTCACTAACAATGGATACAGGAAGGGAGGTATTGACAAGACCCTATTTGTTAAGAATGAAGGAGGAAAACTCATGGTGGCTCAAATATATATGGATGATATTGTGTTTGGTGGGATGTCAGATCAGATGGTCGAACATTTTGTTAGACAAATGCAGTCTGAGTTTGAGATGAGCCTTGTTGGAGAGTTGACCTATTTTCTTGGGCTACAAGTCAAGCAGATGGAAGATTCTATCTTTCTATCTCAAAGCAAATATGCCAAAAACATTATTAAGAAGTTTGGCATGGAGAATGCAAGTCATAAAAGAACACCTGCTCCTACACATTTGAAAGTCTCCAAAGATGAAAATGGTGTTAGTGTAGATCAAAGTCTATACAGAAGCATGATAGGAAGTCTGCTATATCTCACAGCAAGCAGACATGACATTGCATTTGTTGTAGGTGTTTGTGCTAGATATCAAGTTGTACCAAAGTCAGTCACATAAACCAAGTGAAGAGGATACTGAAATATAGCAATGGCACCAGTGGCTATGGGATGTTATATACTCATGGATCTGGATTTATGCTGACTGATTACTGTGATGCTGACTGGGCTGGGAGTGCTGATGATAGGAAAAGCACATCAGGAGGATGTTTCTTCTTAGGGAACAACCTGATATCATGGTTTAGCAAGAAACAAAATTGTGTGTCCCTATCCACTGCTGAAGCTGAATGCATAGCAGCAGGGAGTAGTTGTTCTCAACTGGTTTGGATGAAACAAATGTTGACTGAATACAATGTCACACAAGACGTCATGACATTGTACTGTGACAACCTGAGTGCTATAAATATTTCCAAGAATCCTATTCAGCGCAGCAAGACAAAGCACATTGATATTCGCCATCACTTTATTAGAGAACTAGTGGAAGAGAAAATCATAGCCTTAGAGCATGTTACTACTGAATCGCAATTAGCTGACATATTTACAAAGGCTTTGGATTCTAATCAATTTGAATGTTTAAGAGGGAAATTAGGTATTTGTATCCATGAGAATTTATAGCAATTAATTTGGAGTGGAAAAGGTAATAAAAATATTGTCTGCCCACTTAAAAGAAAGTGCCCCATTTATGGTAAATCATTACCTAGTATTGGAACTACCATCTATAACATTTCTACACGCAACCTTAGCACAACCACTTTCATCTTCATCAAACTGTATCGACCATCTCTGCTAGGGCAACAAAAATTCTTTCACAAGCTCAACAAGATGTCACAACATCCTTCATCTTCTGGTTCGAAACCTACTCACAAAGCAAGAACACCCTCCATGGATTTTCTTCATGAAGACATTTTGGAAGTTGTTCCCCTTTCAGTCATTCCAGGCGACGCCCCTGGTCCATCTTCCACTGCAGGAAACACTCAAGGTAACAATTCTGGTAACCCTCCCTCTAAGGATGACATGCATTATACTGATCGTGTCATTAGGAATCTGGTCACGAGGATCCTAAATGAAGGACACTCAGTCAAGGGAGTTTCGAATCCTCTGTCTAGAAGGGACCCCTCACCTGAGGTAAAGATGATGATTCATCTAGGTCAGAGAAAGATATTGCTGCAGAAGGATTGTGTTCTTTAGGGAAAACCGTGCCTAGTAAGAAACCTGTAGAAGCTTCTCAGTCTAAGAAGCATGACTCTGCTGAGAAGGTGATTAATTTGGAAGAAGAGAGCTCAGATGATGAAGATGAAAGCTTACTTCATCACTTGGAGCCAAGGGTTGCAAAAATAATGAAGACCAGGAAAGGCAGGTCTGTGGCTGAGATGATGACAGCCAGAACTAGTAAGAAGGCTACTGTTGTAGGTCCTTCAAAGTCATGGAGTAAAATGGAAGTAAAGAAGAGAAAGGTCAGAGAAAGTTCTGATTCAGAGGATGATGTTGAAGACGATGTCCCAGACATCTCTCCTGTCAAAAAGCAAACTGTTAGAAAATCTCCAGCTAAGGTTGTTGTTGTGCATCTGGATAACATTTCCTTCCATCTAGAAGATGGTGCAACCAAGTGAAAGTTTGTAATACATAGGAGAGTTGTTGTAGAAAGGGAACTAGGAAAGGATGCTGTGGAAGTGAATGAGGTTATGGAGTTGATCAAGTCTGTTGGTTTAATGAAAACAGTTAGTGCATTACCCCAATGTTTTGAAGGTCTTGTTAAGGAGTTTGCGGTGAACATCCCGGAGGATATTGCTGACAAGAACAACAAAGAGTTTTGCAAAGTGTTTGTTAGAGGAAGGTGTGAAGTTCTCCCCAAATGTGATCAATAAGTTCCTAGGAAGAGGAACAGAATGAGTTGTTGAATTAGAGGCCAAGCAAAAAGCATCTCTCTGCTGGCAAATTAACTATAAAATATGCTATCTTGCATAAGATAGGGTCAGCCAACTGGGTACCAACAAACCACATCTCAACCATCTCTAATGCTCTTGGAAGGATAATATATGCCATTGGAACCAAGCTCAACTTTGATTATGGAAGGTTCATGTTTGAACAAATTGTCAAACATGCTTCCACAAATGCAGTGAAGCTACCAATTGCTTTTCCCTCAATAATTTATGGGATAATTCTAAGCCAGCAACCTGGTATTTTAAGCACAAGTGATATCCCCAGTAGAAGAAAGCCTCCATTATCAGTTCATTACAAGTTATTTGAAGGCAGTCATGTCAATGACATTGTCATGACATTTGCGATGAAGAAGCCAGCCTCTCAAGGTGGCCTGATTGCTGAATTGAAAGAAACCGGTAAGGAATTGGAGACTGGGATTAGGGTGGCTAAGCCTAGGAAAGAAGCTTTAAAGGTTCTAATTAATAGCTTGGAGCAAGGAGATATGGATAATGTTGGTGAAGCCAAGGAAACAGATGCCCACACCTCAAGTGAGAGGTCTGATTCTCAAGACAAATCTAGTGGCAGTTATGGATCTGAAGTTGAAGAAGATGCTACCTCCTCAGACTGAGTTGTGGTGAAGATGGTCCCCCCTGTTATAATGATGTGTGTTCTGGATGCTTGGATGTTGGATTCTTGGATGTTTTTTGGCAATCTTGTTTGATGCCATGATGTAATTTTTGGGCTCTTTGTGAGTTCTCTGGATTTATGATTATCTGAGCTCATGTAGCTGTGTATAATTATGGTTGTGTAACATCTTTTAACATTTTATATGTTATAACATTCTATGTGACATTCTCTGCTGGACTAATTGACATTTATTTTGTCTAATTGGTCTCTTTGGTCTATTTTGACTAAAAAGGGGGAGAAGTTAATACGTGCTGAAGTAGCTAGGCTAAACAGATGACAGCTGATGTTGAACAGAATAATGTTCTGTGTTGTACAGGTGATGTTGAAGGAGATGTCACAGGGTGATTCTGAATGTTACAGGTGCTGTTGTTGTTGAAGGAGATGTCTGTGTTGAACAGACTTAGGGGAGAAGAAGCACTTATGTGTTTATTGTGTGTTTATTACTAGTTGCTATTATAGCTAGTAATTATGTGGTTATTTCTTCTGCTGCTACTTAATTGCTGATATGTTTTTTTTCTTGTGAACAAATGGACTGATATATGTTTTAGCCAAAATTTGCCAAAGGGGGATTTTGTTGGTTCTTGTGTTGGCAGCAATTTTGGTAAAACCTAGAGTGTTCACAAGTTGTCACATGTGTTGTCTTGACATAAGATAACATGTACCTGCTGGATGTTTAAAATGTGATTATGCAGGATTTTACTGAGATGTCAGACCCGATGTCATGACATCTGTATACAGAACATTCAGTCTGAATGTTATGTATTATGTGATTGCGTTTTTAATGCAAATCTTTGTATGATTGATGAGATGATTGAACACGCTATCAATCAGTAATTACAACGAGATTAACTTATTTTCCAAAGAGATCTAATCAACTATTTTGAGAAGATATGAATGGAAAATAGTTTTAGGGTTTTATGATGTCCAAGCCCAGCCAAATGCTTCTATAAAAAGGACATGGAAAACCTGATTTGATACACAAGAAATAACGAATGAAATATTGAGAGAGAATAAGGGTTTTAGTCTTGTGTGGTCGTGTGAATTGTAAGCCATTCAATTCATCCATAGATCATTGAATTGGTCTGATTTTTGAGTTGTAATTTGTCCACTCTAAGCTTTTAGCATGAGTGTGTGTTTACTTGATTGAAGCTTTTAAGTAAGATCAAGTATGTGTCTTTGAAGAGTGTCTTCTTTTCATTGTAATTCTTGTTTTATATCACTGTTGTGATTGAGGGGGAGTGAGTAGGATCTCATATCTAAAAGTTCTTAGGTAGAAGTCACATGGGTAGAGATTAGGTGAAAAGGCTGTAACTTGAAGTTGTTTACTGAGAGTATTTGAACTGATTCTATTTAGTGGATTTCCTTCCTTGCTTGGTAACCCCCAGATGTAGGTGAGTTTGCACCGAACTGGGTTAACAATTGCTTGTGTCTCTTGCATTACTGTTCTTTATCTGTTATCATGTTTGTATAGTTCAGATATTAGTGTCGTGACATTACCTTCGACATCTCATATCTGATACCAGAATTTCAATGACCTTGGCCTTTTGCCATGTGGGGCATTGACGTGATCAGACGCATAGAGCCAATTGCCTCGAATGGACACCGCTTCATCCTTATAGCCATTGACTACTTCACAAAATGGGTAGAAGCAACCTCATACGCCAACGTTACCAGACAAGTGGTGGCTTGATTCCTCAGGAAAGAAATCATTTGCCGTTATGGGGTCCCTAACAAGGTCATTACTGATAATGGATCTAACCTCAATAAAAAATGATGAAAGAGCTATGCCAACATTTCAAGATCGACCAGCACAACTCATCGCCTTATAAGCCTAAGATGAATGGCGTTGTTGAGGAAGCTAACAAAAACATCAAGAAGATCGTGCAAAAGATGGTGGAAACCTATAAATATTGGCATGAAATGCTCCCGTTTGCATTACATGGTTATCATGCCTCAGTATGCACTTCCACTAGGGCAACTCCCTTCTCCTTTGTGTATGACATGGAAGCAATCTTGCCGGTCAAAGTAGAGATTCCTTCCTTAAGGATTTTGACCGACGTTAAGCTTGATGAAGCTGACTGGGTAAAAGCCCGATTTGACCAACTAAACCTCATTGATGAGAAGCGCTTGGCAGCCATATGCCATGACCAACTTTATCAAAAATGCATCAAGAGGGCACATGACAAGAAGGTTTTCCACCGCAGCCTAAAGGCCAAAGACCTCGTATTGGAAAAGATTCTTCCAATTCACACTAACCCAAGGTCAAATGGGTGCCAAAATAGGAAGACCCATATGTTGTAAGAAAGGTTTTCTATGGAGGAGCCTTAATCCTTGCAACTATGGATGGTGAAGATCTTCCATCCCCGGTGAATGCGGATGCAGTGAAAAAATACTACGCTTGAAAGAAAAAAAGAGAAATTTTGATAAGTTGAAAACCCAAAAGGGCGACTTATGCAAAAATGGGTATCCCGGTAGACTGAAAACCCGAAAGGACGGTCTAGACAAAAGTTAGGGATTTAATGAGAGCAAGAGGTTACATCCCGCAAGGAATCCTTCTTCATTCCCTGGAGATTCAATTATGTGGATCCCCCAACGAGTCAATCCTATCACCCTCCTTCTGAAAGCAAGATCAAAGGATGGCCGAAGACGTAAAGACTATAACGGAGTTGGAATTTGGTGGAAACCCGAGATGTTTCATTGCCATTACAATTATCATTTTCTTTTTGCAATCACCTATTTTAGAAATTAGCTTCCTTTGTATAAAATCACCCATTTTGGGACCACTTATCAATAAAGTTAGTTCCCTTATATGTGCTCAATATTTTTACTTTCCCTGTTTTGTCTACGAAATATGACTTTTTCTAAATAATATTACATTGGAAATTTTTGTTAAAAAAGGTTATAAAGGAGACAACATCAAATTACATTTCTTTCAAAAATTTGCTAAAGGTAACCAAAGTGCATTTGGTGTCCCCAACCTGAGGACACCACACAGTCCCTTGGACTTGGCCAATCATTTCTTCCCCAACAGGAATTCTCAACCATTACACTTAGTGCTTGCTTGGATGTCGAGCTCCAATTTCTCAAGTACCGGAAAGTCAACACACTTTCCCCAATCACCTTTTTAAGCTCAATCACCATTGTATTCTCCAGATACGCTCCCCCGCAAAGCCCAATCATACTTGACATAACTTGCAAACCCTGCATTTCATATATTCCCCTGTGAAAGCCCAAACACGCATTGGCATACATAACATCACATCATAAGTATCTCCTTAACTTACTCAAATTATCTCAACAGGGTTCGAAATTTCCCAACCGTTGTTAGGAACTTTCCCCAGTAGAATCAACATTCATCCTTAAAACATTCCCCCAAGTAGAGCTTCGCATTTCATTCGTTACTAGGAATCATTACTAAACTATTTCATTTTATTTTAAGTTTCCTCAGAGGAGTAAGGTATTCTAGCCTTTGCTAAGAATCGTCAATGTACTTCTTCTATCCCAAGAAAGCCATCACCATATTTTCCCCTTTCCCCGAAGAGTCAGGTATATTTAGTCGTTGTTGAGAATCGTCACTGAACTTTCCTTGTTTTCAGACAAGAGGCATTTTAGGCTCATTCCCCAAGCCAAGTCATAAATTCATAGTAGAAAATCATCTTTGAATCTATTCCCTATCATTAGTCAGGTATTCTAATCTTTACAAGGAATTGTCACTAAGATGCTCCTTTTCCCAGTAGATGTCAGGTATTTTAGCCATTGCTAGGAATCATCACTGGCCTTCTGTATTCTCCTTAGCAGAGTCAGGTATTCTAGCCGTTGCTAAGAATCGTCACTGAACTGTTTGATCTCTAGTCGAGTCAGGTATTCTAGCCTTCGCTAAAAATCGTCAATGTACCTTCATGGAAAGTTGTATCTCCAGTCGAGTCAGCTATTCCAGCCGTTGCTAGGAATCTTCATTGAACAACCTCTTTTCCGCATAGAATCAGGTATTCTAGTCGTCGCTAAGAATCCTCATTGTGTCTTGTCATTTCTCTCCAACTAAGTTAGATGTCCCAGTCGTTGTTAGGCATCATCATTTAAAATCATTTATCTTCTCCACTAAGTCATATATTATAGTGGTTACTAAGAATCATCTCTGAGTTTATTCATTTGATCCCCAGTAGATGTCACGTGTTCCAGCTATTGCTAGGAATCACCATTTTGTTTTTTCCCAACCGTTGCTAGGGGCAGTTACCCTTTCTCTCCTCCCCTAGTGAAGTTTTCTTCCCTCCACCTTCTCGAGGTTTTGACATCAAACTTACCATATTAAGGAGATACTTATGATGCATACATCGCATTGCATGCATAATCATCATAACCATGTATAATCCCCAGCAAATCCTAACACTATCATCCTCCGGCAGGGAAAATTTCTGGTTACTCCTATTAGTATTTAATCCTCTCTTACCTTGAACACATTGGAAGTTGTCATTATCCATATATTCAGGCCGGAGAAAATTAAATAGGGGCAGCTGTCATACCCCAAAATTCACCCTAGCCTCATACAACTTTCATCTGATCCATGCCCCTATTAAACATACATACATTTATTGTTCCATCACCATAATAACATTAACATTCATAACTAAAGGCATATTGCATGGACTCAAGGCATAGTGTTTACACCTGAGAGAAAAATGGAGTTTTCCGGTTAAAGCTCTAAAGAAAATACCTGCAAAAAAAAAAGTAAAAAAAATTGTTTACCCTAATCATGATAATCGATTACACATGCGCAAACAGCAGCAGTAACTCTGTTTTTTACACAAAGTGACTTTTGTTTCACCCACTTACCCACTTACTTTCCCTATAAATAGAGACAATATTTCTCTTCATTTAACATGCTTTCTAGCCCCTAAAAGTTCTGAAAAATATCATTCAACCATCTCTTCTCTAAACCTAAGACAAACAAAAAATCTTTCTCTCCCAAAAGTCACCCCCATCAACTTTTTTCCACTTCACCCTTTTTTGCTCAAAACTTCTCACTCTCTAACACTCACAACTCAGCCCCTTTATTAAGTCTCTACCATAAACACTTTCATCTCAAACCCCTTGCTTCATATTCAAGCTCGACACCATTTCAACCTAGCTTTTTCTTCACATTTTTGGGTAATGATTGTAACCTAAACTTTTTTACGTTTTTGGTTCTGTTTTGTATTGAAAAATGGTTGGTTGTTCTTTGTTGATCTTTTGAGAGGGTTTATAGTCAAGCTTGCAAAAAAGGATTAACTTTGGTTTACACACTTTTTTTTTAGATTTTTGCTCTTACTACCTTTTTGTGGTTGCTTTTTGTTTGTTATCATTTGCTCTTATTATGGACTTGTTGTTACATTTGTTTGGTTAATGAGGTCTATTATATCATGGTCATGGTTGTTTAGGGTTGCTTAAATATTCAATATTTCAAACCTATTAATGATTGATCATTAGATCATTCATGATACTTTGAGACATTGATAGATTACCTCTATTTTAAACATATTTGAGTCATTTGATGAATAGATGAAACCATGTTCTCTACATTAACTTGCTAATCCATTTTCTTATTATTATTCTACTAACTACTCTTCACTAACCACTAACTACTAACTTCTAACATTTATACTATTGCATTTTACTTCTTTGCAATTTATTTTATTGTTCATTTTATTTCATGTACTTTATGTTTATGTTCATTATTTACTAATTCCTAACATTTACATTATTGTACTTAACTTCCTTGCAATTTATTTTAGTGTTCACTTTATTTCAAGTACTTTATGTTTATGTTTATTGTTATCTAACCACATCATTTACATTATGCCAATTTATTTACTCTTTTACTATCTTGCTACATAAAAAAGGAGTAAAACAAAAGAAAGAGAACAAATCATAATTGTTTAAAATATTGGTAGATAAATTTAGGGTTGTATAACTTTCTTTGTTACAAATCTATTGTAAGGTGATTATTGATCATTTTCAATACTTTACATCAATGATAAGTTATCCCTTAATGTGTCATATTTTGAGTTTTTAACCTATGGAAAAATAGTCCTCAAAATGTTCATTTTGCACATATTACTAACCATTAATTATACTTCACTAACTTTGTTTATCATTACCTTTGTTATTATAATTTTGGTACTACTAACTTGTTATTTATTTTAATGTCATTTATATCCACTAACCATTATTATTGTGATATTGTCATTCTTTATCTTGTAATTTACTTTTATGTCATTACCTTGTAATTTACATTCAAGTATTCATTACCATCATCATTGTATAAACTCATCATGCATGTTATTTATTTTATTGTCATCAAACATTAAAAACAATAAAAACATGATAAAATGATAAGACCAAAAATATTCACTCCACTCTTAATCAACTTGGAATTATAGGATTTCATTTTAGGATCTTTGCTTGGAGGCCTTTTCCTTATCTTTGTCATACACTGTAAATGTTGAATTTTTATCCGTAACTTACATGCATGTCATAAAAATAGCATCATGGCACCACCTTAGGGGGACATATTTATAAGACCATTATCCTTTGGTTAACTTAGGTCACTTTTTGCACATACAAGGCTTTCTCTTGGGCTACCTTACAATAATATCCTTTATTTTCTTGTTAGTTACTTTGCATGTATATTGTATTAGCCAAATTTCATAATTAAATAAGCAAACCCTTGATTCAAGGTCAAGAGACATTTTCATAATCAAATTAGAAACACTTAATAATTACGATTATTAATGTGCGCCACGAGCCTTAAGTGGTGAAGAATGAGTAAGAATAGAGCATTCTTATTTTTACTCTGATTACTTTAGACTCAAGAAGCTTGGCTTGTTGTCTAGAATAATCACCTCCGCCCATAGACTTTAGTGCAATATAATCACAAACATTTTTCTCATTAAACCCTTATTCAAGGTAAAAATAATACAACTCATCAAACTCATTTTTGTGCCTTAGGGCATCATCCCAAAAACCCTTTTCTCAAAGGAAAAATGAACCAACACACAAATATTTTCTACTCTGAACTACGGAACTCTGATTCCTCATTCCCGAATGAGTGATACGTAAGCACAAGAGCCCCAATCCCTGGAGAGCACTATAATAACAAAAACGCCCCCTTTTCACACATATTCTTTTGAAAATAAAAACAATGATAGATAAATCCAATGTATGTAAAACAACCCAAATGGTTCCCATGGAGTACCATGGACGTGACGGGTACTAACACCTTCCCCTCGCATAACTGACTTCCAAACCAAAATCTCGGTTACGCGACCGATTCCTTATTCTCTTTTAGCGTTTCCCGTTCGCGTCTTTTTTCCGAGGGTTTTATCGACTATTTTTCCTCTCCTATCCGATAGAGGCACACAAATAAAATTCGGTGGCGACTCTTCTGTTTTGCCTCCCTTTGGCATCTCTTTAGTCCCGGTTTCGTTATCGTGAAATCCCGATAGCGACAGATGTTTATCATTAACCTAGATCTAGGGTTTCCCTGAGGACCAAGGGCATCTTTATGCTACATTAACTAGTGATTACCATTTCTCTAGGACTCAAAGTTATGGAACCCTAGTTCTTCATATTTTGCACCTATGAATGGTGTGGTTTGCATCATGAGATTGGATCTGATTTTGGATTACAAATTTCATATTGATCAACCATGAAATATTGACTTTGACTGGTTAAATCTTTTTTTAGGTTTTTTTATTAGACTAGTCCGCTATTTGCTTGGTTTGAATTCAAGGCCATGCATTGTGGTTCATTCAAGATTCATTTTCAAGTTTCAAGGTTCATGTTCAAATTCAAGGTCAAGTTTTATTCAAAGCATTCAAGTTCAATTCAATTTCAAGTTTTCAAATGCAATTTGGAGAGAAAAATGTGTTTCTTAAAATGAAAATCACGTGCTACAATTCAAGGGTCGATTTCATTTCAAATCACCCAAAGTTCCATTACAAGAAGTTCAAAATCCAATTCTACACAAAAATAGACATTGTTGACTTAAAGTTGAATTTATTTAGTTGACTTTTTGGTAAAATAGTTGACCAAAGTCAACTAACTATCCTAAATCCTAAAAAATGGCTATTGGGTCCTCATCCTCATAAGCCTTCTCTCCTTGTGCCTCCAGGTGCTTCCATGATATTAATTTTCTTCATTTGTGTCAACCTTCATGCCTTGTCAATATTGAACATGTTATCTTATGCCTTGCCATTAGTTTATCTATGCCATGCCTAACCTCCAAAACACCAACCATGCAAAATCAACATGATACAAAATTAACATACAATCTCTAAGTAAAATCCACAAGTTCATGCATAATTCATAGTTTTTCTCCAAAATTGACTTGAGTTTTCACACAAATTCCACAAATACATTGATTCAACAATTCCAATAATGCAGCAATATTCAACAGCCTGTACATTTTCATAATAATAGTTCATTCAACTTTAAGCCAAACTAGCTTTACAAACAACCCTAATACATCCTGCATAACCAACTAATTGCTATCACTACTAACCTCTTAACATTCAAAACATGTGAACTAGTGATCTAACCGTTTGTAAACAAAATCCAGGCCATGACAGTAGTAAGCTCGAAGCATCCAACATGACTAACCTATACATAGCAGTCCATTAATACTTTCCATAATAGCCAATCCTAATACTAACCATCCTACTTAACATTCAAACAATCCAACAACTTATACTAACATCCTACACTAACTATCTAAACTGTTTCCAATCAATTAAGTTCACTAATAAACTAACTGCACAATCTAATTATAACTAACTTCCTCACATAATTCTAACATCAAACTAATTTCTTAACTGTTACTAACTACTAACAGTTCTAACTAACTTTAACCTTACTTCACCAACTAACTTAGAACTAACTCATAGCAGAGACAAACCTCCAACTCACATCATGCCTAGCTAAACTAATAAAACAAATCATTATAACTTCAATATAATTCAAACTCACATTCTAAATTCACTAACTTACACCATAACTAACTCCAACTTAGTAGCTAATTCCAACTAACTTCAAACTCTAACTAACAAATTTTTCTACTTCTAACTTTTTTCAAACTAACCTTCCTAACAGTTTAAGCTACAACTTAACTAATTTCATCTTCTAACTAATTCCATTTCCAATAACTAATTGAAATCACAACTTCTAAAGCCACTTTAACATAATTTAACACTGTTAAAACTATCAACTAACTTTCCTTCCAAATCCTAACCATAACCCCTTCCCTAACATTCCTAACAACCATTTCCCAATCTACCCGAATATGTTACACAATCATCCTCTATATAACAGTTCATCACTCTTCAATCATCTCCATGAATCATATTCCACTAAAAATCACATCCTATAACACTCAACAAAATCTATAAAATTCATCTCTCAATTCTCTCTGAATCTCACTTCACCTCTCTCTGCAAATCACACTCCACCCTATTTTGTTCTCCACCAGTCTACATCATTCTCATGCATACAATCAACAACAACCACAAAACATTATAGACTAGGGTTTGAGAAGAAGAAGAAGAAGAATTATTGTGAAAGAACAAAGGTTGGAGGATCAAGATGCTTACCTCTGGTATTCTTTTTTTCTTCATCTTCATCGGCTCCAATTTGCAAGTAGGTCTTCAATTCTCCTTATTTTTTGCCTCAATAGCATTGCCACGATGTAGCTTAGCTTCCAATGAGCCAAAACCCTAAGGTTTGGACTCCATCTCCCTCATAATCCCCATTTAATTGCTAATTTCGTTTCTAGAGTTCATATTTTCTTTGCTTCAATTCAGATTAGTGGTAAGGAATTCAGGAATATTTGTGTGAGAATGAGAAAGAGGGAGGGTAGACGAATGGATTGAGCTAGGTTAGATGTGGTTTGGACCTCCGCTGCCACCGGAGAGGATTTCCACTGCGGCGGAGCCAAGGTTCAGGTGAGGAAATTGTTTGAAGGAAAAAGAATTGAACATGAGGGAATTATGAAGTGAATGGGATATGTTGGCTTCATCCTCATCTGCATTTCATGGTGGGCCTCAAGGCCCCTTGGCCCAATTGCCTTGTTGTTCACACCACTACTCAAGCCCCTTTGTTGACACGATACACCCCAGTTTTCTTATTTCTTTTTTTAACCTTTTCTTTTTCTTTTTAATATTTTTTAGTTAATTCTTTTTAATGTATTTTTGCTAAGTCTTTTTAATTCATTTCAATATTTTTAATACATTTCATCATGAAAAGTAATTTAAAAGTTAATGGTTAGAACTTATTGATTAATTAGGTTTTAATTAATGCTTAGTTCATTAATCCACTTATTGATAAAAAAAATCATACATGTTAGATTAATCAAGATTAGTTTTAGGATATTTTCATTCATTTTTTTAGAAAATAATACACAAGTTAATATTAGGTTAATTTAGCATTTAATTGATTAGTTAATTCTATATTAGATTTAAGAATTTAATATGCTTCTTAAACCTTCATTTTCTTTGTCATTCTAGATTTAAAAATCCGTGTGCTTTATATCTTGATTCATGCCCTGATTGATTGATCAAAGTCTTATTTGATCAATTAACCACTTCATTTTATATGATTCTCATATCCAGTCAAGTGATCATAAGTCTCTTAATCATTTAATGGAATTAAATCTTTGTACTTGCATCACATTGGAGTCTAAATCAAACACAAGTTCAAGACATCATGCAAGGTCTCAAGGCTGAGGACTCTGGACAACAAGCACAACAAAAAGATTCATTTTCAACATTTTCGGTTATAACGCGAATTGTATGCCACGAGCATTAAGTAGTGGAGAAGGGATGGGAGGGAGTATTCCTATCCTCATTCTGAATATATTTGGATACGGGATGCCTGACCCAGTTGTTCAAAGTATTCATCTCTATTCATAGACTTTAGTACAATTCAAATTGAATAATTGTCAAGTCTTCCTCTCCACAGACAACCTCTTAACACTGCAACAATCTTCATCAACAATACACTTCTCTTTGGATCAAAGACACACTTCCTTTGGACTTCCATACATTCTTTGGGTTAATCACCTTATGGTTAAAACACCCACTTTTGAACCAAACCCCTCTCTTTAGGTTAATCACCTCTTATGGTTAAGACACCATTCCTTCTCATACCCTTCTTCTTCGTGCATTACCATATGAGCTCCATGCTCAGGAAACTTTCTACATTGGTTAATTGTTAGAACAAGATTTTGGTTCTACAATATATCTCTAGGTTTTGATAATAACAAAGAATGAAACAATTTGGTACCCTAATAAAATTCTCTAAGTGTGCAGGGTTCTAAGGAAAAATAAATCTAATGAAAACAATATGTGACAACTAACGAAGTCTAGAATAGCCGATCCAAAAATAAACAAATCATATCTGACTCCAAACACAAATGGTTCTGATAAAAGAACATACAAAATCTGTCATTAAAGTTCATCTGCAGACTCTAGAGACTCTGCATCTGAAGACATCTGAAGATTTTACATCTGAAGACTCTGATGATTTTACATCATAAGACACTCTATCTGAAGATCAGTCAAGCTGACTCTGAAGACTATTCAACAAACAACTATCTGGAGAATACAAGCACTTCTTAAAGACTCTAAACTCCGCTCACTCTGATTCACGCCCAACAGATCATCTGACTAAACAAATCCAGAAACTTAACAAATAAGTATTCTAAGCATGGTATGGATCTATATATGGATAATATTGACAGCACTCTAAGACTGCTATAGAAAGGACAAGAAAATTAATTTCATTAAGTCCCATAATTGGCAATATATCAACATCAATACTCTCTCCAACGGGATCATGTCTAAGCATTATATAAAGGCCTCATTATCATCATACCAAGAGACGAAGCTCTCACACAAGAATTCCACTATACACCTTGAATCACATAACTAAATTCTTGTCATTGTATAATTCAGTTATCACACACGAGTTGCTGCTCATAGTGTGATCATTGATCATCTGTTTGTAATTGTGTTTATCTTGCTTATCTTGAAGCACCAAACACACTCTTATAAATCTCAATAGTTGTTGTATTTCCTCAAGTGACTTGTGAAGTCTGTAGACTTGAGAGGGCTAAGAGATTGTTGAACTCTTAGATGTTTGTTGTAATCTTTATAGATTATTGGATTAAGTCCTTATTAAAGGCGAAATCACCTTGGCCGGGTGGACTAGAGTAGCTTTGACTTTCAAGCGAACCAGGATAAATTTTTGTGTTGTTTACGATTACTTTTGTGTGTGTAGCATTGCCAAAAGTTTTTATTAAAAGTGAAAACAATTCAAACCCCCTTTCTTGTTTTTCTCTACCTTCATTAATCACCGTCTATCGGTTAAAATACCATATTCTCATTCTTTGGGTTAATCACCACTCATTGGTTAACAAACCCTACAACTCATGCATTGGTTAATCATTGTCTAACGGTTAAAATACCACATTTTCATTCTGGAGTTAATTACCATTCCTTGGTTAACATACCTTCATGCATGGTTAGTCACCGTCTATCGGTTAAAACACCTCATCCTTAGTTTACACACTCTTTGGTTCATACACACCTATCATATTGGTTCAAACAACATAACCTTTAGTTCAAACAATACAACACATTCCTCATTTCACAACACATTTCACACCATTTTCCTCATTTCACAACTCTTTTACACTTCAAGTAACTCTTTTACTGTTCAAGTAAGTTATCTTTCTTTTTTCTTGTAGCCAACCAGCTCTTTCTTTTTCTTTTATCACACAAATCCTTTTGCAAAACAATTTTCTTTATTTTTCATAAAGAACTATTATAATTTGTTCCTTAGCCGTTAGACTAAAAACTTAGAGCATCCGAACAAGGATCAGAATCAGCTAACTTCTACACACTTCTAGGATAAGATTATAACTGTTCCCTAAAAGCAACCCAACACATCTATATTTTCTACCACGAACTACGGAGCTATGACTTTCTCAGTGCACTATGAGAATATGTAGGCACGAGGGTTCGAATCCTTGGCGAGCACACTAATTAATAATTTTTTCCCTTCTCGTAAGTAACCTTTAGATAATAACACTCATTCAAGCAAAGAACAATCAAAATAGTTCTCATTGAGTATAACAGATATGAGGGATGCTAATACCTTCCCCTTGCATAATCGACTTCCTTACCTTATTTCTCTTCTCTTGGGTTTTATCGATATTTACCCTTTCCTTCAGGAATAAATAAAGTTCAATGGCGACTCTGTTATATCTTTGAGCGTGCGATACGCTCATGTATTTTTCACAGTGCGACATCTTGGTTCATGGCAAATGTAGAAGCTTACTTTTCCGAAGTTAAGCTCAGATGTTGTCAATAAGCTAGTGAAGATGCCAAGAGTGAAGAAATCAAACAAGCTATTTTTAATATGGCTCCATGGAAACACCTAGCCTAGGGGCTTTTTGGTAGGCTTCTATCAAATTCCATGGTCCTTTGTTGGAGATAGTATTTGTAGGTACATTGAGGAGTTATGGAGCACACCTAATCGTATGCAATAGGTGAACCAAATACAAATTTGCTTAATTCCAAAATTTCCTTAAGCAACTCTCTTTTGAGCAAGTTAATATTAAACAGACTAAAGAGTTGTATTGATATGATTGTTGGGCCTTTTCAAACTGGTTTTATCCCAGGAAGGAGTATCCATGAGAATATTGTGTTGGTGTAAAAAGTGGTGCATAGTATGAAAATAAAATAGGGTAAAATTGGCTACTTTGTTGTAAAGTTAATTTGGCAAAGGCATATGAAAACTTGAGTTGGAACTATTTGCATATAGTGCTTGAAAAAGTTAGCTTCCCTAGAAAATTAATCCAAGTAGTAATGGTTATGATATATTCAGTTTTTATGAACATTAGAAAGAACGCTAAGGAAACTAATTACTTTAATGTTGCGAAAGCTCTTCACCAGGGAGATTCAGTTTCTCTGTATCTTTTCATCCTCTGTATGGAGAAATGATCTAATATGATCATGGAGTCGGTCGAGAATGGAAAATGGGTTGGATTCAAAGAAAGTAGGAGGTATCCAACTATATCCCATCTAATGTTTGCAAATGATCTGTTGCTTTTTGAAAAAGCTACCACTAAGCAGATGATTTGTGTTAAGGAAGTTCTTAATAAGGTTTGTAATATGAATGGGCAAATAGTCAGTAATGACAAGACAAGAGTCCTATTCTCGGTAATACTCTGACTCATATAAGAAGATAACTAACTATTAGTATGTTTGGACATAAGGAGATTAGAGAGTTGTGGACTTATCTGGGGGTACCCATTACGGCTAGGAGCCCTAAAAAGTAAGACTTCACGAACATTCTAGAGAAAATTAAGTTGAAACTAATGAGATGCAAATCTTAACATTTATCTTTTGCCTGTAGAGCAATGTTGGCTAAGGCGATTATTGAAGCAATTCCAACATATATCATGATGATTTTTTCATTACCAAAGAAGTGCATCAAGGATATTCAAAAACAGCAGCGAGACTTTTTATAGGGACATTTTGATGATCAGAGGCATATTCACGCGATCAAGTGGAGTATTCTAATGCAACCCAAAAGCATGGGAGGATTGGGATTCAGAAACTTGGTGAACATGGACAATGCTAGCCTAATTAAGCTTGGATGGAAACTGATGGCAGGAGATAACAACATATGGTGTCGAGTAGTTTGAGGAAAATACGATAGGGGTAACAATAACTTGGAAAATATAACTGCTAAACCACATGACTCAAGCCTTTATAATAATATTTTGAAAATTTGGCCTATTATGAAGGATACTACATATTGGGACATTGGAAATGGAATGGCAGTCAATATATGGAACGACTATTAGATTAGACTAGGAAAAATTTGACAAGTTGCGATAGAAGATATTTGTATGCACCAGGTGGAAAGAACGGTGGATCTGGTGGATGGCAATGAAGAGTGGAACATGAGTCTCCTCAATAGATTATTTGGTCAGGACACCATTGCATAAATCTGAGAAATACATCCTTCTAGGCTTGATAATGGTGATGATGTTTGCGTATGGAAAGGAACAACTGATGGGGTTATTTAAGTGTCTACCGCATATGAGATTATAAGGCAAGGGAATGTGTGAAGTGAAACATATGCAACATGGAATCATATCTGGAGGCTGAAAACACCGAAAAGAATAAAGATCTTTGTTTGGTTAATTAAGCATCGACGCTTGACTACGAATGATTATTTACATCAATTGAATTTATGTGCACCATGGTGTGTTGACTTCCCTGGTATAGTTAAAGATATCCTTCACATGTTACGTGATTGTAAGAGAGTGAGAGACGTTTGAATAAACCATATGTTTAAAAGGCACTACGGAGACTGTATTATATATAGAGAGATTACAACTAATTCCATGTTATAGTTATTGTGGGACTATTTTATATATAAATATTCTTAACACTCCCCCTCAAGTTGGATCATATATGTCACATGAGCCGAGTTTATTATACATGTAATCCACTCGAGAACCCCTATGAGACTTTGTAAACATATTAGCTAATTGTTCTTTGTATTTTACGAAATATGTGATGATTTCTCATGATAGTATCTTGTCCTTTACATAATGACAGTCTATTTCTATGTGCTTGGTGCGTTAATGGAAAACCGAATTAGATGCAATGTGGAGTGTTGCTTGATTATCACATATGAGTTTTGTGCTCATAAGATCTCATATCCTAAGTTATAAGAGTACATTTTTCAGCAATGCAAGCTCCTTTGAGGTTGCTGCCATATCATGGTATTCAGCTTCAGCACTAGATAATGAAACTATATTTTATTTCTTGCTTCTCCATGAGATCACATTACCTCAAATCAGAACACAATATCCGAATGTGGATCTCCTATCCAATGGTGATCCGACTCAGTTCGCATCTGAATAACAAAAAATTTAGCATCATCTTTATCTTCATATAATTGTCTTATTTCTAGTGTATTCTTTATATATCTAAGAATTTGAATGACTGCATCCCAATGACTATCACAAGGAGCATTCAAAAACTGACTTACAATTCTCACCGCAAATGTAATATTCGATCTAATGACTATAAGATAGTTGAGTATTCCCATTCCCACAAGCCATTGATATCTTTATGGGTCTTTTAATGCCCCCCCCCCCCCCCCCCCCGACCTGGAAGAATCTTGATGTTGGGATCCATATGAGTATTAACAGAATGACAATCAAGCATATACTAGTTTCACTAAGAATGTCTAAGGTATAATTGTGTTGGTTGATTGAAATGTCGGATGAGGATTGGGCAACTTCAATACCTAAGAAGTATTTGAGTGCACCCAAATCTTTTATCTGAAAGTTTTTGAAAACATGAGTTTTGAGACGCTGGATACCCTTAGTATCGTCTCTAGTGATAACAATGTCATCAACATAGACCACAAGAAAGATGTGATGACCGGTGGAGGAATGAAGTAAGAAAACATAGTGGTTTGCTTCTCATATAGTCATACCGAAATGTATCAAGGCAGAGCTGAAGTGACAAATACAAGCATGTGGGGACTGTTTCAGCCTATAAAGGGACCAATGAAGCCGACAAACAAGTTTAGAATTTCCAAGAATAGTAAAACCTTGAGTTTGATCCATATAAACTTCCTCCTCCAATTCTCCGTGTAAAAAGGAATTTTTAATGTCCAACTGATGAGCCGCCGATGATGAATATTAGACATTGCAAGAAAGAGACAGATTGAACTAATCTTAGCCACTAGAGAAAAAGTGTCACCATAATCAAGACCAAATATATATATGTATATCCTTTGGATACCAAATGGGCTTTGAAATGATCGAATTGACCATTTGGTCCAACCTTCATTGTATAAACCCATCAATATCCTACTGTAGTTTTGTCTGGAGGTAAAGTAACAATGTCCCAAGTGTTATTTAAATGTAATGCAACCATTTCTTCCACCATCGACTGATGCCAATTAGGATAAGTTATAACTTCACTTATAGACTTAGGAATAAACACAAAATCCAAAGTAGGCACAAAAGAGACATGGGAAGTAAAGAGACAGTCATAATTTAAAACACAAGCATATTTAGGATTAGGATGACGAGGTCAGATACCTTTTCATAATTCTATTGGAAGGTCAAGTGCAGGTGACGTAACTGGAGGAGTAGTTGGAGCAAAAGATGGTGTTGATGGATCAATATCATCTCTAACCTCTGATGGATGGGGTGTCTATCGCTTGTAGACATGTAATATAGGTCTAATGTGTGTGGGAGTTCTAGAAGGGATATCTCGAGCATCTAAAGTACCATTCTCATCTAGTAACACATGGGCAAAGAAAATTGTGAGGTTTCAAAGAATGTGACATTGGAGGAAACAATGTTGTTCCATTGAAGTTTGGGACAAAAACAATGATATCCTTATTATATACATGAGTAACCTAGAAAGATACATTTGAGAGATTTGACAAGAAGTTTGTCTTTACCTGGACTAAGGTCATGAACAAATCATGTGCAACCAAAGACGCGGAGAGGAATTTGGTAGATATCATATTGCGGGTTAAAGATAGAGTATGGAATTTGATCTTGAAGGACCGGTGAAGGAATTCATTTGATAAGGTGACAAGCTGTGAGAAGATCATCACCCCAAAAATGAGAAGGGACATTGTGGTGAAGTAAAAGAGTTTGTACAATTTCAACTAAATGACGATTCTTTCGTTCAACCACACCATTTTATTATGGTGTGTACGCGTATGATGCTTGATGAATAATCCCCTGTGATATTAAAAAAGATCGAAACTTGGATGACATATATTCATGAGCATTATCAGTGCGTAAAATTTTAATGGAAGTGTCAAACTTATTTTTAATTTCGGCATAAAATTATTAGAATATATGGAAGACATTTGAACGGGTTTTCATCAAAAAATAACCAAGTACATCGTGAAAAATCACCGATGAAGGTTACGAAGTAATAATATCCTAAAATTGAGTTGACACAATGAACCCCAAATATCATAATAAACTATAGTAAAAGATGACACAGCACTTTTATTTACTCATTGGTAATAGGCGTGACGAGTATGTTTGCATAATTGACATGACTATTGTAACACCCTAAACACTGATACTTATATATTAAGCATTACACGATAATGTAAGGTCTCGCTAACGACAAAACCTTTAAAAAAAAACATTTAACAATCGATGAAACATTGCAACGGAATTACTAACATCATTCAACACTTGTCATCGCACGCTTATCTTCACTTAGGGTATCATTGCGGTGATATCGTTCCTATTTCGATTTAAATAAAACAGTCACAACAAGATATTTAGTGTCAAACTTCCACTTAAATAAGATATTTAAAAAAAACAAAGTTCTCATACAACTCTCAACAAATCCAACATAGAACAAATTAAAGGTTTAAACTCCATCAAAACATAATAAGCAAAAAAAAGTCCCAACCCCGATGTTACATGATCAAAGCAAAACTTATAAAACAAAGATGAAACTAAACAAAGTAACTCCAGGAGCTAACTTCCACTTACAACAACAAACTTTACTCTTAATTATCTGCAAGATATCCATGGAGGACAATATGAAAGCAAAGGGGGTGAGAAATAACAAACCAATATAAATAGTATAAAGAATGTTAAGGTAGAGAATACACGTCAAGCACACATTCATTACACAACCATCAACAACATATTCTCACACCCAATCCATGACAATAATTACATAATCACATCCAATCATCAACATCACGAAAAATAAACAACATATGCAATCATATATGCAGTTGTACTCCACAACTGACTCATTATGCATGCGGTACCATTCATGAACACTCAGGTTCATCTCGCTCCTGATCCCCGCCATAGGACCAAAACACACCAAATCGTTACCATCACCATAGATAATGCTTCACCAATTCCCACCTGAAACCGGCTACTCGCTCCTAATACCCACCATAGGACCAGAGCACACCAAAATTGGACCAAATCCCGTACACCATAATGCATGACTCTTAACAACATGCATTATCACAAAAAAGTTAACCAAAAGGATCCTCATACACATCTCACCATTTATACAACACATCATTCATCATATGCAATAATCAATTTATGTTACAATATCAATAAACAACAACAAACATCATCAATTCATCAAACATGACTTCATAGGCATTCATTCATGCTACTTCATCGAAACAACAACACATCATCATATCAACATAACAATTCGCTAACCGATCATACAAGTCATCATAATCATCCCCATAATAGGTAATTACTATAACCCAAGAATTTCATCAAGCACTACCATGAGGCAGCTCTGTGCTCTAGCTTTCTAATGCTTCAAACGTCGTGTCATTTGGACTGACAGATCAAAAGATACAGCCAAAATTGTTGGACAACGCAACAAAAACAAAAGCAGAATTTTTCACCATTTGGCTTATGAAAATTGATTGTCATTTGGTGCAATCGATTGTCACCAAAACATGTTTCACTACTGACTTCATAAAAAATCACTTTTCTGGGATAAACAATTGATTTTCATCTGGTGCAATTTGCAATGTTATTTCTTTTAAGAATTTCAACTAAGCCAATCGATTGTCACTGTAGTTTGTTCCCCAAAAATTCCAGTTTTCATCATACGATCTCCACCCCTCTTATCCATAAACCTTCATAGATGTCTCCAACTAATTTTTCCAAAAATCTATTGATTCACAAATGAATTTGACAGAGATTCATGTTAGCATAATCATTAATAGGCAAAATTACATAGAGGTCCTTTAAGTTATTTTTTTGTAACATGTCGGTCCTTTAAGTTTTTTTGTAACAACTTGGTCCTTTAAGTTAACAAACGTATTGAATTAGGATCTTACTTTATGTATTTTGGATCCTACTTTATGTATTTAGGATGCTAATTTATGCATTTTGTTGTAACTTTAAGTATTTTGGGTGATTGGTTTAGTCAAAGATTCAAGAAAAGGGTAACAATGTATGCATTTGTTAACTAAAAAGACCAAGTTGTTACAAAAAAAGCTTAAGGGCCAACCTGTTACAAAAAATTAACTTAAAGAACCCTTGGTGTAATCATGTCTCATTAATATAAATAACACTTATTTCACTATAATACATAGCAATCTCACCAATAATTTTAACATCAAGTTCATCATCAATCATAAATAAAATCAAGCTTTCACATCTTCATCAATGGCATAACCTCAAACATGCATACTCATGATTACCCAAACATGGATTCAAGTATAACAACATATATAAACACAATTTCAATCAACCAATTTTCAGAATTTCATCATATAACACATCATCAAACAAAACCTAGAACCCTAATGAGATTAAGGACTTCTCATCTCTACCCCGTCATGCAATACACCTAGATTGAATGCCCTTTCTCCCCATTACCTTAGACTTCCAGAAATTTATGATGGATCAAGCAACTTCTATGGCTTCCCTCTTTAAAATCCTAGCTTTTGCTCTTTCTCTCCTTTTGCCTCTTTTCTACGTATGTCAGATATTTCCTCCAAAACCTAGCTTTCTCCCTATTTTTAGAATATCTAGTACATTGCCACTTTGTTTAATTATGAATTTTGCCCAACTTAATACTAACTTCTCTAATCCCACCACCTATTTTCTCAAATTATCACAAATGACTGAATTCTATCATTTATTATTTATTTAATTAATTCGAATAAAACACTATATATTCTAATAATTAATTAAAACTCTAATAACTTCTAAATAACTAAACCCACATCTTACTCTCTCCATACCTCTATTCCAAGAATACTTACCCCCCACAATCCCACAACAAAAACTTAAAAACACCAATTAATTAAATAAAATTCAAATTAATTCAATTAAGTTAATTAATCGAATTCAGGGTGTTAAAACTCTCTCCCATTTAAGTAAATTAATTCAAATTAATTCAATTAAGTTAATTAATCGAAGATGACCGAAGCCCAAGCTCCGATGGTGTGTTGGCACGCCTCTTGACCATCTGATCATGTTTGAATATTTTAATCTGAGTCATTTCTTTTAAATACCATGTGTGTGGCGCGTTGACTAAAGCGCATCGTGGATAGGACACACTTGGCCATCAGATCTCTCACCTCAATTAATGAGGGAGATCTGATGGCCCTCGTTTTTTTACAATTTATTTTTATTTTTTGAATTTTTATTTAATCCATTTATTTTGTTTAATTCATAGAAATTTCATTTTTAATCAAAAAAATATGGGACTTTCACAAAAAATATTTAAGTATTTTCCTCTTCCATATTTTGAATTAAAATTATTTTTTGGATTAATTTTGATATTTTTCATGAATTAAATATGTTTATGCATATTTTTAATTGTTTAAAAATATTTCTGACTTTTCAAAAATAGTGAAATTTTTTGTCTAAGGTCCTTTGACCTAGGATAAACCCCTTGGCCATTTATTTGGTGTTTTGAAGGGATTTTAGGTTTTGTTCAAATTAAAATGCATTTTAATTCATTTTTAATGTGATTTTTAATTGATTAAATGTTTTAAAATGTTGTTGATCCATTTTTATTGTTTTGTGATGTTTGACTTTCTGTTTGGGCCTTGTTCAAGGTTGATTTGGCTTTTGTTGAATCAAAACCATTGGATTTAGGGGATTGATGAAATGTATATTTTATCTCCCAAAATGAATGGATGGTTTTGATTTGATGAAAATCCTCCCTTGGTCAATTTGTGTTCCTATCTTCCCCTCCCTCTTCATCTTCATCCTTATTTTTTCCCATTCCCTCATTTGAACCATGAAATCTCTAATGTCTAAAGGCTAATTGATTCATCAATGACCTTGTGTCAGATGAATCAATACAAGTATGACTGAGATAGGTCCCTCCCTCTTGATCTTTTATTTTAGTGTGTGACATGTTTTAGGAGTTTGGTTCTTCATGTCAAATCTCTAACATGAATTAACACCTAAATTTTATTGTCCGACCCAAGATAGTTGTGACTTCTACATAAGTCCAATTACGATTGCTTAACATAGAGCTAAATTTGACCCTCAAGACATATTATTTGTGTATTTTGATTTTGTTTGTGGTCTTAGGACCCTAAAACACTTAATAACAACAAAAAAAATACTAAAAAAACATCTGGTGGACTGATGATCTTGATCTGAACTTTTGGACTTATGATTAGGCAACATTCCCTGTGCAAAAGGACTTGGCCAATGTCAATATTTTGAGACCAAGCTATTGTGAACTGAGCCTTCATCTGGTGCAAGCCTTGAGATTTATTTGAATTCATCTGCTACTTTATCTTTGTGCTTAATTCTTATTTTGATCTTGTGTATGATGTTTTGCTCTGAGTTGATCAAGGAATATTTCATCTGATACATGAGAAGACAAAGAAGACAGCTAGCTTTTGGATTGCTTGCTTGGATGTGGCTATCTTTATTTGATGCCTTAATTTTCATGATGTCTGAATATTGTTCATTGCTAATTGATCATTGCTTGATTAAAGTCCAAAGGAAAAATTGGGTTTCTATATGACATTCTTGTCTGTTGGATTGCATCCCATTGGTCATATCTTTTTAACTCTTAAATTTTAATTTTGTGCTTAGGATAATCTCTTCATCTCCTCACACTTCTTTAATTTCAAAATCTCCCCCCCCCCATTTTTCAAAAACTTCTCTGCTTGTGATTTTAAACGTAGACTTTATATTAATGATTAGAAACTTTGGCCTTATGCCATTGAATTTTTAAACTCTTTCGTAAATCAAATTTGTAAATAAACTTAACCACATTGACTTAAAATTTTCAAAAAACAAAAAGAACCAACAACTTCATTCAAACTTTTGGCCCTTTATGTCTTTCTTATTAAACTTTTGTTAAAAATAATTCACCAACTTATTTGAAATTTTTACCACGAACTACGGGGTTTTGACCCCTCATTTTTATATCGGTACGTAGGCATAAGACCGAAGGTCTTGTCAAACACAAAAATATAATCAATGAATTCTTTTCTCATCCCCACACTCTATTTTTCTCAAACATCATTTATACCAAAACACATGTACACATAAAAAAGGGCTCCTTAGGAGTACCTAGGGCACTTTGGGTGTTAACACCTTCCCTTTGTGTAACCAACCCCCTTACCTATAATCTATGGCATTTTATTAATTTTGATTTGAAAACTTCTTATCTTTGGGGTTTGTTCGTTCTTTTCCCTTTTCCTTTGGAAACAATAAAAGTGCGGTGGCGACTCTGGTTTTATTGACGTCAAGTTTATTGATGGTCATGAATTTACCGCTACAACGGGATAAGCGGAACCTTAGAAAATATGGTAGAATTGATGTCTCCTATGAGAGTTGATGACTTGAAATGGAAAACTAAGTACAAATTTGGAAATAAGGCAAGACGACGACACCACGATGGAAATCGCGACGGAAACCGCGACGGGAGGGGCTGCCAGATGCACTGTCATGAGGTCCAGGCACAGAAGTAGAAGTGGCGTGTGAGGGCGCGTGGGAAGACGGACGACGATGGGATTTTGAGGACTCGCCGATCTGGAATTAGCGATTCTGGTGGTATAGATATCTCGTCAGAAGGACGTCAAGAGTGGCGACGCTAGTGGTGGTAGTGCCGATTGTGGCAAAAAAAGTGGCGGTATGATGAAGATCGGAATGAGTCACCCAAAAAAATTCTCATCGGAATACAGTGGGTCAACCGGGTAAAGTACGTAAATCAGTTGAATCTCAACAAGCTCTGATACCATATTGAATTATAAGAGAGTGATAGACGTTTGAATAAACCGCGTGTTTAAAAGGCACCACAGAGACTGTATTTTATATAAAGAGATTACAACTAATTACATGCTATAGTCGACGTGAGAGTATTTTATATATAAATGTTCTTAATAACTATCAAGAATTTCTGGTGCTCTATCATTAGAGAAGCCTACTAGACTGCGATTTCCGGGGCCAACCTTCAGGATTTGATTAACTTAAAATATCCCAAATGGGTACGATTATGCTGGTTCTATGAGGTGGGAGAATTTTTGGCAACTTCTTGCCATACCTTGTGGTTTTGGAGGAACAAGAGGAAACATGATGAAGAATAATATATTATGCCAATTAACTTAACTCAATCTATTAGGGAGAAAGCTAAGTTATATATGGATAGTGCAAAGTTCCACTGCCAACTTTCTACTAGCAGTCAAGTCCTCACACACATTCAATGGAATCTGCTAGAGGTAAATTGGATTACAATTAAAGTTGATGGAGTCGTGAACAATCATAAGATAGTCAAATATGGGGGAATGCTTCATGACCACACCGGTCATTGGTACAGAGGTTTCTCCAAGTTCATTGGTAATTGCAGTGTTGAGATTGCAAAGATTTGAGGGTGTTTGAGAGCCTAAAATTGCCTTTTGAAAAAGGTTACAACAAGGTTTAGTTGCAGTCTGACAACAAGAATTTTTTTAGAATATTAATGGTAGAAATGTTAATCTCGCAATGATAGAGGACTTTTGCAGCAAATCTAAAGTTTGATAGCAGTTGATATCTGTTTCATGTACATTTATAGGGAAGTCAACTGAGTATGGCGAAACTAAGCTTACGACATGATTCAAAATCTATACTATAAGAAGATTGTCTTGAAGAATTGATTTCTTTGATTGATAATGATATCTTTAGGGTTACTACCCTTCTCTTAGTTCTTTCTTGTTGGGCTTACATCATTCATATTTATGAGTTAAGAGATAAGGTATAAAGACATTTTTAGAAAATAATTAAAACACATTGAAAGTATTTTGTAAAAAACAACATTTTAAATTGTAAAAAAGCCGATAAATATTACATAAACCCATATTCATTATTACTTCTTATCTACTACACTCCACACTTCTTCTTCTTTGAACTCGCAGCACCAATGGCCACTTTAGAATCAGCCATAACCGTTTTCGCACCTCACCGTTTTTCAAACAACTACCGTTTCCTCGCTAAATCACCTAATTCCGTTAAACTCCAAGTCACTTCTATCTCTTCTTCCATTTTCTCCCATAGCCACAACAAACTTCACTTATCTTCTTTCAGAACCCAAACACCATGCTTCGCTTTACAAGAGGTAACAGAAGCAACAATTGAAGATGAAAAAACAGAGGAAACGGAGACATTAAACTACTTTAAGAACAAGTTTGCTGTGTTTAACTTACCTTGGTCACTGTCCGCGCAAGACATCAAAGAACTCTTCGCGGGATGCGGAACCGTAACCAGCATCAAGGTTGTTTCAAAATCTGTTTGTCAGCTTTGTTTTAATTTTTTGAATCTAGGGTTTTGAATTTCAATTGTTTGTTGTTATTCAATGATATTTTTTTCATACATTTCATGTTATTGTTACAATGTTTATGTTGATTATTGTAGATTAGATGATTGTGTAATTCTGAGAAATGGGTTATGCTGATTATTGTAGATTATAAAAGGAAAAAATGGGAGGGGAAAAGGTTATGCATTTCTTACTATGGATTCTGAAGAAGGGGCTCAGGCTGCTGTTGAACAATTTAATGGTCGTGTAAGTTGATTCAGTTTTCAATTTTATGTTGTTTGTTCTAAAATGCATGTTTGTTGTTTCTACTTTTTTAGTGTTTTCAAATTATTACCACCGTTCTGTCTGGTGTCTGTGTCTGAATCTGTGTTTCATAGCTTGCATCCGGTGTCTAGTTAAGTAGTTATTTTTTATAAGCCAACATGACTTGGATGCTTGGCTGACACTCAACCATGGGTTGATACTTAAGGACACATATTTTATAACAATTTGTTAAAATATTTTCAGAAAATTCAATATCAGATAGAAAAAAAAAAGGTTTAAACTTGAAAAATGTTGTCAAAAGACGTGAATTGTGATGTAGTTCTTGCTCTGCTTGTCCTTGTGCTTCCCACACATGTATGTTTTACAAGATAATATAAAATCAGATAAGATAATCTCGACCATGCTTATGCCCATGTATGAACGGTTAAGATTAACACGTTTTATACTCTCGTTTATTAATATGATATGTGTCATTGTGTCCTATGTTTTGGATACTATCCATGTTAGTGTGTTTGGTGTCCACGTCTGTTTTCGTGCTTCGTAGTATTGCTGCCTAGACCTAGTACTTTCAAAAGACTATGAAGGTTAGTTATTTGAGGTTCAAATGAGAATGATATGCCAAAACATATGTTCCTTTCTAAATATGTTGTTTTAAAACTACGCATAAGGAATAGAGACGGTGTGCAAAGTGAATGGAAAATGAATATGAAAATATTGCTTTCCGTATCTGATTCAGCTTCTATTTGGCTATAATTATTTTGACATCCAATTGTGTGGTTCAGGAAATATCAGGCCGGATAATAAGGGTAGAGTTTGTAAAGATGTTCAAGAAACCTTCTCCTCCAGTCCCTCCTCCAAGTCCGGCTCCTAGGGAAGCAGCTCATGTAGTTTATGTATCCAACCTTGCGTGGAAGGCAAGACCTACACATCTTAGAGACATCTTCACTGAGAATTTCAAAGCGCCAGTTTCAGCCAGGGTTGTCTTTCAAACCTCTGCTGGGGGATCTGCTGGGTATGGATTTGTTTCTTATCATACAGAGGAGGAAGTACAGGCTGCCATTTCAGCTTTGGAAGGGAAGGTAGTTATCATCTCATTATTCATGGTCACTTGCTTATGCTATTTCTTTGCAGATGTTGAATGATTTTCTATTCATGACCGATCTAAATTATATGTGTCTCTCTTTAATAAACAGTTTGATATTAATAACTTTGATAACGGTGCAAAAAAGTTTTAGTTATCAATTGTTGTCTCACGATGTTTTAGGAAGTACAATAAAATCGTGTCATTTTGAGATTGTTCGGTGCAAGTGTGAGTGGTTAAAGTTCCACATTATCTTGCCTATGAATGGGTGGAACGTTGGGTTTACAAGAGAGATGGTCCATTTTCCTAACACCTTAAGGTTTTGGGTTGAGAAGTGGCGTCTCCCTCTCTTGTGGTTCTGAAGCATTAGTCCTCTTAGTGCTCCCGACTCTTTCGGACTCCCCAACCGAGATATGATCGGAAGACCGTGTAAAACCTTTAAACTTTTGAAATTATTATGCTTTAACTTCAACCAAACCAATAAGATTAATACCTTGTGATGAAAAAATATTTATCTGTTACCCATCCCTTTGCAGGAGTTACAGGGACGACCACTTCGCTTAAGAATAAGTAAAAAGAAAGTTAAAGCTGAGAATGAAGGTGAAAAACAAGATGCCGATGCTCAACTGGAAGGTGAAAACCAAAATGCCGATGCTCAACTAGAAGGTGAAAACCAAGATGCTGATACTCAACTGGAAGAATCATAAATACTAATTTTTCATGTACTAATTTTTGGACATGGTTACGGTATGTGGATCGAGAAGTAACCTCTTCATGCTGGGATTTTACCTCTGCATGTATACTACACAAAGGACGATTTCTTGCATCCACATTCTTTTTGAACTAGGTTGAGTTTGACACATCTTTAAATTCTGGGTTATTTTCAATATAGTTTTCCGAATAAATCTCAAGTCTGATTTTCCTTTTCGCTCCCAATTTTAACGGTTTTTGTTAAGTATGATGAAAGTTTTAATATTGTCAATCAAGAATTCAAACCAAGCACATTGTTAGACTAAGATTTTGTCCAGCAATTAAGAGCTTTTGTTGTGGTATGGAGTAATGAAAAATTCATATGGGACCACCTGAATTCCAGACATATTTATGATTTTCTTTGATTTCAAGAGTTACAGAAAAATAATAAGAATGAATAAAGAAAAGATTCAATGACTTGAGAACCAAGTCCTAATACTAAAAAAAGTGACATGAAGGTGTATACAAATGAGGGTTGTCTTTATTTCTGCTGTTGTCAAAAGACTCAAAAGGAAGAACGTTATTGGCTTTTGTGCATATGATTATGTCTCTACATAACACGAAAAATGGTCCTAGTCTAACGCATAATGTCAGCCATAATTCAAGTTAATGATTTCAACACAAAATTCTAGTTTTCTTTTATGTAGTAGAATCTCATAGAACTAACTTTATTACTTATTGATATTCCTTAATTCTTTTAAATTATTTTTTTCTTAAAGTGAAACTATGTAAATGGATCAAAGCATGTCAAACATGATATTAATTTTCATTATCTTCCGAAATATTCTCCCACTTTGGAATATTATATTTTGTTAATCAAGGGCCACAAAATGGCTAGATCCAAAGTTTCAATTATTCTAACCATATTATATAAAATGGAGGGTATCATTTGATTTGAAAATTCCTAGATAATCTCAAATCTAACAAAATTTTGTGGCTTCGGAGAGAAGAAAGTGAAGTTGAAAAGTGAAGAATAGGTTGCTCAAGGTGTGAGCAAATATTGGTTGATTAGGTGATTAGTGACTACTATATATTTGACTATAATAACTTGCTTTAAAATGCATCATATGTCTTATTTACATCACCTTTATTCTTTCATGAACATATTCTATTTATCAAGTTGACTAAATATATAATTAAGGTTATGATATTCTTAACGATTAAAAGTCGATAATATTACATTGAACATCATCATCACAGTTCAAACTATGTCACTCACGTTGTATGAATTTCTAATAGTTTTTGATAAAAGAAAATTATTGTATTTTTCTAAATTCTTAACCAACATCACCAATTAATCACCACCATCTCCATAGTCTAACAAATCATTGTATTCAATAAAGATAAAACTAGAGACCAATTAAAGCTATGAAAAAAGAAAAAGAAGGTAAACAAAAAAAAAGTTAAAGTATACTCATCACCATCCCATTTTCTATACCCTTTTCCTTGCTTTCCATCTAAGCCCTTTGACACTTTTTCCATGTTCTCTTTTACCTTGTTAGGGACTTAAATTCTCTTGTATGCTACTAATAATTTTCATGTCATAAAACCTCTCATACTCTAAGCCATCACATTTTAGGTGATAATAACATTACTTCTACATCTTCTATATGTTTGCTTACTTCACAAGCTTCTCATAACTTCTATACTTGCTTCTACGTTTGTCTTTAGGTCCTATTCTTTAGACTTTTTTATTCTATGAAGTTTTAATTGCCATAGAAGTAGAAAATAGAAACCATGATGTTTATAGAACTCCTCTTGTGAGTGATAGTATATAATATATACTTCATCTTCAAGTTTAGGTGCAAATGATTGATGCGTAGCGTCTGTGAGTGCTGTAAACTCTAGGTATTGTATTGTATTTGATTCGTATCGATAAAAAAGAGCTAAGGGTGGTTATTTTTTTTGCTATGGCTTCTCTTGGAAATCCAAAAGCTTGGGTTCCATATATGAACAACAAAGATTGTTCTCAAGGTTTTTGTAGCTTCTATTGTCCACAATGGTGTTATGCAATTTACCCTCCACCTCCACCTTCTCCCTTTGAATTCCCTGATGATGATTCAAGTTCAAATTTCTCTCCTCTTGTTATTGCAATCATTGGAATCTTAGCAAGTGCTTTTCTTCTTGTCACTTACTACACCATAATCTCCAAATACTGCGGCCGAAGAGGATCATTGTCTCAAAGCGAATCACGCGAAACAAATGATGAACTCGAAGACAATCATCACCATAACCACTCAATCCATGAACCATGGCATCTTACAACAAATGGCCTAGATGAAGCTTTGATTAAGTCAATTACAGTTTGCAAGTACAAAAAGAATGATGGATTGGTCGATGTAACGGATTGTTCGGTATGTCTCAACGAGTTTCAAGACGACGAAAGTATTCGACTTTTACCTAAATGCAGCCATGCTTTTCACCTTCCTTGTATTGATACATGGCTCAAATCTCACTCGAATTGTCCTCTTTGTCGCGCTACCATATTCGCCTTCAATGCTTCGAGTTCAAGTGCTGCAACACTTCATTTAGCAGCACCGGTTACCATCGAACAATCTTCAAGGAATGAAGTTTCTTTAGAAAATCAACAATTGAATGAAATTGTAGATGTTGAAAGACACAATGAATTTCATGAAGTGGAAGAAGTTCCGATTCCTAAGACTCAATTTCGCGCTCTAAGCGATATAGGAAATTTAAGAGGAAGGCATAGTGTGATTGAGATTAGAGACAATGAAGACTATCATGAATCGATTCGAAGATCGGTTTCTATGGATCATTCATTTCAAAGTGGTATTTCAGTTATTGATGATGCTAATGTTATGCATATGAATGAAGAGCAAGATTGTTCCCAAGTTGAAGGTTCATCAAAGAGAGTAAGAGATGAAAGTGAAAGTAGTAAGTGTAGTTATAGAAGAAAGGTTTTGCACTGTGTTTTGAGTCCAATTGCAATGAAGAGATCATTTTCAAGTGGAAGATTTTTCCTTAGTAGAACTGGTAGAGGAAGGCTTGGAATTTTGCATGTTTGAGAAGTTTTCCTTTGTAATTTTCTTTTACTCTTTACTTTATGAAAGCATCATGATGTAGTAGAAAATTAAAGATTGAACAAATTTTTGTGTGAAGATCTATAATTAACATGATTGAATCTTGATATGTTATATATTAGTGAATGAAAGTAAAACAAATGTAAAAATATTGTGTGTATGCGATGCGAACTACCCATAACAAGTAGCTTCCGTTTATGCACATGACAGAGGTGGAAATGATGAATGCTTTATTCATTAGCTGCTTTTGCTACCCAATTACCAGACCATGTATATATGTGTGTGGAATTGATTTTAGATACACATAATGTGTCAAATCATTGGCAACAGAATTAAAGTGTTGCTAGAAAGAATAGTAACTGTATTTAACCACATAGCGGCACATCTCAAATGTTATTCTAGAAAAATGTCACCATTTTTGTGATGTATTGCCATTTTTTAATATTTTTTTTATCCCCATGGCGGACATTCTAAAAGTACAGTTGGAGTCCGCCATTTAGGATTGAGTTTTTTTTTTTAATTCTGAAATAATTTTAATTGATTAAAATTATTTTTTAATATTAAATATTAACTAAAATATATATAATATTAATTAATTATTTTTTTTAATAAATTAAATACATTCTTTCATAATATTTTTAATAAATATTTAATATTAATTTAAAAATAATATTTAATATAATATTAATTAAAAAAATATTTTAATTAAATACATTGTTATATAATATTTTTAATAAATATTAAATATTAAATAAAAAATAAAATAAAATATTAATAAAAAAAATATTTTAGTAAATTAAATATTGTTACATAATATTTTTAATAAATATTAAATATTAATTAAAAAAATTAATATTAAATATAATATTAATTAAATAAATATTTTAATGAATTAAATATATTGTTACGTACTATTTTAAAAAAATATTAAATATTAATAAAAAATAATATTAAATATAATATTAATTTAAAAATATATTAACAATGTTACATTCTTAATATTATTAAAGTATAATTGAAAATTACAAGAAATTAAAAAGAAATTAATTTCTACGTTGATTGAGATCTTCATCGATGAAATGACTACCGGTTCCACATCTTGCACGAACTCAAACCCGATGATCACGACCTAATGGTTGTGTTGAGGTAGGTACAAGAGGGACTGATGTTGTGGACGAATAAGTAGTGATTTCAAAAATGGATGGTTGGTCACGAAAAATTTCGAATGCTTCAAAATTCTCGAAATCTATATTTGAAGAAAAGTTGTTTAATATTTGTGCAAATGAGGCGGGGTTTGAGTTTGAAGGTTTTATGGTTGCGATGTAATAGTCGCTCACATCGGTGGTTGTTGATTGTTGATGGGTGTTTGAGTAATCAAAATTAGGTGGTGGGATGAGTCTGTAGTTTTATGGGGGATGTATGTATGGTTGTTGTTGGGTTTGAGAAGGGTAGTTTGTAGGGTTTTGTGGTGTGTGATATGGGTAATTAGTTGGTGTTTGTTGTATTTGTGTGTAGTAGTTTGGTTGTTGGTATGAGGTGTGTTGTGTTTGGGCTTGGCAGTTTGGTTGATGGTATTGAGTGTATCGTGTTTGTTGTTGGAAGGGTTGGGTATATTGAGTTTGTGGTTCATATTGGGTGGAAGTCGATGTTTGGGTATAATGTTGGTTGGGAGGGATTTGTGTTTGGGGGTTTGTTAATTGTGGTCGTGGTGGAGTCGACATCTGTGATGCAGAACAATGCTGACGGGGGTCAATAAGTAGTTGTTCTATTGATGTGTATTGTAATGGAAGATTTCGAAGCCAATTAAAATATTCTTCGGTTGACTTCAATTCTCCCTGAAACGTTACCCCAGTCAAACACAGTTGGTGTATGTTTTCCCAAAGTTGTTGTTCATTTCTATTCAACATTGTGTAACTATAATTCCATGACTCTTGCATAGTCATGGTATGTTGTTCTTGGAGGGATTTAGGAGGGTTGGGTATGTCTTGATAATACCCAAATTGCAATTTAACCCTATCCGATTGATGCATTTCAACGATCCAAAAGCACAAGATAGGTGTCGTTGCACTCCAAGTCAAATTGTCATCATTCTCCAATGAGGGATATCCAAGATATGGCCTCCATATAAACTGTTAATGTATAAAAAATATACGTTAGTGTACCATTTATTGTTTAGGTAGTTTAAAAAAAAAGTAGAGACACTAATATTACCTTGGTTGGCGACATGTGATCGAACATGACACGGTAACCGTCAAGGTAATGGCGAGGATTTTTAGAGCAATTTTTCTTCTTGTTAGTTGAAGCCCATCTAAAAAAATTGAGAATACATTGAAAAATTAACATATTGAAACACGTAAATTTAATATAATAGATTTACATGAATAAATTTAAACTTACATGGATGCATATGGGTGAGTTGGTACGACTGAACTAATTGGTGCTATAAATGGGAATCGTGTAAATCCCCATGTTTGTAGCAGAATAACACCTCTCATTCCATCAACATCAATGTTAACTACTTTACACATTTCCCTATATAGAAATGCTAACACAACCTATCCCTAACTATATTCACCACACTGCCGCAAATCCTGAAGAAATGGTATCCACATACTATGTACATCTTTGGTCGATTTATCAAGGAATAAGGTAAGTGCAATGCACAATATATTATACATTCTTGTATATATAATGAGTTCGTCATGGGAGGAATTTTCAGATATTTCAGTTTCTTCAAATATTTGTTTTAACCAAGAGATGCAGACACGTCTACCTTTAATGTGATTTTCTGGTGGTTGACGACCCAAAAACGTGGTCCGAGTACTTGCACTAATCTCGGATGGTCCTACAACGGCTCTACCATTGACGCGTAGACCCTACATCTTCTAAAGTTATGGTGCACTCACCGGTTGGAAAGTGAAAAGTGTGTGTTTCAGGTCTCCATCGTTCAAGTAGAGCATATATAAAACTTGTATCAATTACGATATCCTTCAGTTTTGCGACGTTTGCAAAACCAGAAGTTTCCAAAAAAGGACGTATAATACGTGGGGCATCAACTAACTTATGGTTTCGGGTTCTAAACGCTCTTTTGGGTTCCACCTGATACATGCATTGAAAATAATAAACAAAATAATAAATACATAATATATATTTATTTTTAAAAATATAACAAAGAATATGTTATACATGATAAATAAATAAAACCGTAAATAAGTATCACTTACTAATGCTTGAATGCTATCATTAGTTCCCATATGTTTATCACCCATCCAACATGGGATTTTTACACGTGCATGGGTCCTTCGTCCCAGATGGCGCACCCCAAGTAAATTGTTTCCGCGTGCAGGAGTCCTTCGTCCCAGATGGTGCACCCCAAGAGAAATATTTTCATGTGCATGGGCCCTCCATCTCAAACGGAGGACCTCTTCTACCTTTTCAGAAGCTAGTTCAGCTCCGATATTTCAAATGGCAGAGCTAAGCTGCATAGCTTACACGTACATTTTTGCATGTTTGTTGTATATAATTGAACCCATAATTCTCAAAATTAATCAGAGACACAATGGCTCAAAACAATATCATAGTCCAAGTCCATTATAATGGAAGTATTTTACCAGATGTCAATGTCGGGGTCATATTTCAAAACATAAACATACATTAACTCAAAATACACCCCAGATCCAATTACACGCATTTAAAAGAAAGACTCGAAAATAAGCTCCAACAATAAATATTTGATATTTATTATCGATATCGATGTTTTAATGAAGGCGATAACAGTGTCACTTATACAACAACGAAAATAGAAGACGACAATGACGTCAAGTTAATGCTCCAGTGCCACACGACTTACAATTTGTCAAGTGTGATTGAATTATACGTGTGTTTACTAGACCACAATGAGGGGCCATAAGTAACGTATCTGACGCAATCTTCTCAATCTCATCAATATCAAATGAGTCAGGAGACTACGTTAACGTTGACACCAGATCCAACAACCACTCAAAATGAACCTTTTTCCCAGATGAGGATGTCGGGGATGATAGTGACTATGAAGAAGCGCGGTATGTAAATACGCAAAATCTTTTTAGTGGGGAAAGTGGCAACTCTCACAATGACATCGCCGTGGTGCATCAACATGAAGTGATGGACCTATGCAATCCACCACTACACATGAGAAATCCCACATACTTACACGACAAAGATGCGTTAATATTTGAAACCACAAAGCCACTTCAGGTAGAGGGGGGTTGTTTGGCATGGAATTTAATAGCAAAGAAGGATGTGTATTAGCCATTCGGAAATTTCACATCAGAAATTATCTTGATTATTCTGTTTATAAGTTTGATTCTAAACGACTCATTATCAAGTGTGTTAACAAGGAATGCACCTTCAAATGCGGAGCCTATGTGGGGAAGGGGAGTGGTACGTGGGTGATCACTAAGGTTAGTGGTCTGCACACCTGCATGTCTTCTACAATGTCTCAAGATCAAAGAAAACTTGACTCCAATATAATATATGACAGTATCAAATCTCTAATCAACAGTGATGCCTCGCTAAAAGTGAAACATATCATCGCTCATATTCGGGAGACACTCAACTACATAATCTCTTACAAAAAGGCATGGATTTCAAAGAATAAGTCTATCGCTTCTATTTACGGAAACTGGGAGACTTCATACAATGACCTGCCGTAATGGTTGTTGGTCATGAAAACATTTCTACTAGGTATTATAATAGAACTCGAGACCCTTCCTGTATTTTCAAACGAAGGGACACAAATCAGTGATGCTAGAGTTTTTCACCATCTTTTTTGGGCTTTCCAACCATGCATTAAGGGTTTTGCATTTTGCAAACCGGTAGTTCAAGTAGACGACACATGGTTATATGGAAAATACAGGGGAACTTTGTTAATGGATGTGGCACAAGACGAAAATAGGAACATATTTCTAATAGCTTTTGCATTGGTAGAGGGTGAAACTGGTGAAGCATGGAGTTTTTTTCTTGAGAAATCTTAGAATGCACGTTACACCACAACCCAACCTATGTTTGATATCAGATCGACATGAGTCAATAAAGAATGCCTATAATAACCCAGATAATGTCTGGCAAAACCCTCCCTTATCACACGTCTATTGCATCAGACATATAGCGCAAAATTTTATGAGGGAAATTAGAGACAAGGAACTTCGCAAAAAAGTTGTTAACATGAGATTTTCCTAAACATATCTTTGTTAAGATATCTAACAGTAACTTCTATATACTAATTTATTTTTCATTTTCATACACATGGTATGCATTAAATGAGTCAACATATGAATACTACAGGGGAGAGATACGTAAAGTTAACATAGAAACGTTACAATGGGTAGACAATATTCCAAGAGAAAAATGGACGAGATCATTCAATGGAGGGAAACGATGGGGTCATATGACTACCAACCTTGCTGAATCAGTGAACTCGGTTTTAAAAGACACACGCAACCTACATATTACTACTTTGGTAAAATCAACATATTATCGATTGGGCACAATGTTTGGGAAAAGAGGATATGATTGGACTAAAATGTTGAGTTCTGGCCGATTGTACATTGATAACTGCATGAAGGGAATTGAGTAAGAGGTAATCAAATCAAATAGTCACATAGTTATACAATTTGATCGTCATAGGTTCTGCTTCCTGGTCCAAGAAACTGTGCATCATAATGACAGCAAACTGACTACCCATTACAACGTCGACCTTAGGAATCTGACGTGTGAGTGTGGAAGATTCCAAACGTTTCATGTCCCTTGCTCACATGTTATTGCAACATGTTCAAGTATAAGACAAGACTATTCTGTGCATATAGCTGATGTGTTCAAAGTTGTAAACGTATTTAAGGTCTACGAGGAGAGCTTCCTTGGGATCCCGATTGAAACAACTTGGCTGCAATATGAAGGTGACACGTTTTGCCACAATGATAGCTTGTGGAGAAAAAAGAAAGGTCGCCCAAACAGTTGCCGGATTAGAACTGAAATGGACAATGTTGAAAAAGAAAAAAAGAGGTGTGGTATTTGTCGAGAAATCAACCATATGCGCAAAAAATGTCTAAACAGGCCTGACCCTTCTACTTAGTTATGTCTGAAGTTTTAGTCTATTCAGTCGTCGTTATATTTCGTGTATTTTCTTTTTCAACAACAACTTTTATTTAGAGCATAACATTTCCGTCTACAATGCATGAAAGGTGACAACATAATAACAACTTCAAATAAAGATAAAACACAACAACTATTACAACACGTTATAACAAATAATCACTCAAACACCTTTTATCGTATTATCCTATTAAACGATAACAAGTAAAACAAGTGGATCTTCAACACCTCAACTAACTTCTTCACTATGTGCAGAAAACATACAACTAACATCCAGATAATTTTCTACACGATCCCAGTAATACATGTATGTACCATCTGGGCTAGCATCCGTCAGAGTTATGTAAGGACAATAATATTCAATTTTCTAACACGTCGAATCAGACCACCTAGCTGTCCAAAACTAGCGTTGATGGCAGAAATCAATTGTCTGAATTTCTATTGTGGATTCAAAGAAACCCTCATGTGCTTATCTATTTTAAAAAACACAATACATTGTTACATAATATTTTTAATAAATATTAAATATTAATTAAAAAAATTAATATTAAATATAATATTAATTAAATAAATATTTTAATGAATTAAATATATTGTTACGTACTATTTAAAAAAAATATTAAATATTAATAAAAAAATAATATTAAATATAATATTAATTTAAAAATATATTTACAATGTTACATTCTTAATATTATTAAAGTATAATTGAAAATTACAAGAAATTAAAAAGAAATTAAAAAGAAATTAATTTCTACGTTGATTGAGATCTTCATCGATGAAATGACTACCGGTTCCACATCTTGCACGAACTCAAACCCGGTGACCACGACCTAATGGTTGTGTTGAGGTAGGTACAGGAGGGACTGATGTTGTGGACGAATAAGTAGTGATTTCAAAAATGGGTAGTTGTTCACGAAAAATTTTGAATATTTCAAAATTCTCGAAATCTATATTTGGAGAAAAGTTGTTTAATATTTGTGTAAATGAGGCGGGGTTTGGGTTTGAAGTTTTTATAGTTGCGATGTAATAATCGCTCACATTGGTGGTTGTTGATTGTTGATGGGTGTTTGAGTAATCAAAGTTAGGTGGTGGGATGGGTTTGTAGTTTTATGGGGGACGTAGGTATGGTTGTTGTTGGGTTTGAGAAGGGTAGTTTGTAGGGTTTTGTGGTGTGTGATATGGGTAATTAGTTGGTGTTTGTTGTATTTGTGTGTAGTAGTTTGGTTGTTGGTATGAGGTGTGTTACTTTTGGGCTTGGCAGTTTGGTTGATGGTATTGAGTGTATCGTGTTTGTTGTTGGAAGGGTTGGGTATATTGAGTTTGTGGTTCATATTGAGTGGAAGTCGATGTTTGGGTATAATGTTGGTTGGGAGGGATTTGTGTTTGGGGGTTTGTTAATTGTGGTCGTGGTGGAGTCGACATCTGTGATGCGGAACAATGCTGACGGGGGTCAATAGGTAGTTGTTCTATTGATGCGTATTGTAATGGAAGATTTCGAAGCCATTTAAAATATTCTTCGGTTGACTTCAATTCTCCCTGAAACGCTAACCCCAGTCAAAAACAGTTGGTGTATGTTCTCCCAAAGTTGTTGTTCATTTCTATTCAACATTATGTAACTATAATTCCATGACTCTTGCATAGTCATGGTATGTTGTTCTTGGAGGCATTTAGGAGGGTTGGGTATGTCTTAATAATACCCAAATTGCAACTTAACCCTATCCGATTGATGCATTTCAACGATCCAAAAGCACAAGATAGGTGTCGTTGCACTCCAAGTCAAATTGTCATCATTCTCCAATGGGGGATATCCAAGATATGACCTCCATATAAACTGTTAATGTATAAAAAAAATATACGTTAGTGTACCATTTATTGTCTAGGTATTTTTTTAAAAAAAGTAGAGACATTAATATTACCTTGGTTGGCGACATGTCATCGAACATGACACGGTAACCGTCAAGGTAATGGCGAGGATTTTTAGAGCAATTTTTCTTCTTGTTAGTTGAAGCCCATCTAAAAAAATTGAGAATACATTGAAAAATTAACATATTGAAACACGTAAATTTAAAATAATAGATTTACATGAATAAATTTAAACTTACATGGATGCATATGGGTGAGTTGGTACGGCTGAACTAATTGGTGCTATAAATGGAAATCATGTAAATCCCCATGTTTGTAGCAGAATAACACCCCTCATTCCATCAACATCAACGTTAACTATTTTACACATTTCCCTATATAGAAATGCTAACACAACCGATCCCTAACTATATTCACCACACTGCCGCAAATCCTGAAGAAATGGTATCCACATACTATGTACATCTTTGGTCGATTTACCAGGAATAAGGTAAGTGCAATGCACAATATATTATACATTCTTGTATATATAATGAGTTCGTCATTGGAGGAATTTTCAGATATTTCAGTTTCTTCTAATATTTGTTTTAACCAAGAGATACACACACGTCTACCTTTAATGTGATTTTCTGGTGGTTGAAGACCCAAAAACGTGGTCCGAGTACTTGCACTAATCTCAGATGGTCCTACAACGGTTCTACCATTGACGCGTAAACCCTACATCTTCTAAAGTTATGGTGCACTCACTGGTTGGAAAGTGAAAAGTGTGTGTTTCAGGTCTCCATCGTTCAAGTAGAGCATATATAAAACTTGTATCAGTTATGATATCCTTCAGTTTTACGACGTTTACAAAACCGAAAGTTTCCAAAAAAGGATGTATAATACATGGGGCATCAACTAACTTATGGTTTCGGGTTCTAAACGCTCTTTCGGGTTCCACCTGATACATGATTGAAAATAATAAATACATAATATATATTTATTTTTAAAAATATAACAAAGAATATGTTATACATGATAAATAAATAAAATCGTAAATAAGTATCACTTACTAATGCTTGAATGTTATCATTAGTTCCCATATGTTTATCACCCATCCAACATGGAATTTTTACACGTGCATGGGTCCTTCGTCCCAGATGGCGCACCCCAAGTAAATTGTTTCCGCGTGTAGGAGTCCTTCGTCCCAGATGGTGCACCCCAAGAGAAATATTTTCATGTGCATGGGCCCTCCATCTCAAACGGAGGACCTCTTCTACCTTTTCAGAAGCTAGTTCAGCTCCGGTATTTCAAATGGCGAAGCTAAGCTGCATGGCTTACACATATACTTTTGCATGTTTGTTGTATATAACTGAACCCATAATTCTCAAAATTAATCAGAGACATAATGGCTCAAAACAATATCATAGTCCAAGTCCATTATAATGGAAGTATTTTTCCAGATGTCAATGTCGGGGTCATATTTCAAAACAAAAACATACAGTAACTCAAAATACACCCCAAATCCAATTACACGCATTTAAAAGAAAGACTCGAAAACAAGCTCCAACAATAAATATCTGATATTTATTATCGATATCGATGTTTTAATGAAGGCGATAACAGTGTCACTTATACAACAACGAAAATAGAAGACGACAATGACGTCAGGTTAGTGCTCCAGTGCCATGCGACTTACAATTTGTCAAGTGTGATTGAATTATACGTGTGTTTACTAGACCACAATGAGGGGCCATAAGTAACGTATCTGACGCAATCTTCTCAATCTCATCAATATCAAATGAGTCAGAAGACTACGTTAACGTTGACACCAGATCCAACAACCACTCAAAATAAACCTTTTTTCCCAGATGAGGATGTCGAGGATGATAGTGACTATGAAGAAGCGCGGTATGTAAATACGCAAAATCTTTTTAGTGGGGAAAGTGGCAACTCTGACAATGACATCGCTGTGGTGCATCAACATGAAGTGATGGACCTATACAATCCACCACTACACATGAGAAATCCCACATACTTACATGATGAAGATGCGTCAATATTTAAAACCACAAAGCCACTTCAGGTAGAGGGGGGTTGCTTGGCATGGAATTTAATAGCAAAGAAGGATGTGTATTAGCCATTCAGAAATTTCACATCAGAAATTATCTTGATTATTCTGTTTATAAGTCTGATTCTAAACGACTCATAATCAAGTGTATTAACAAGGAATGCACCTTCAAATACGGAGTCTATGTGGGGAAGGGGAGTGGTACGTGGGTGATCACTAAGGTTAGTGATCCGCACACCTACATGTCTTCTACAATGTCTCAAGATCATAGAAAAATTGACTCCAATATAATATATGACAGTATCAAATCTCTAATCAACAATGATGCCTCGCTAAAAGTGAAACACATCATCGCTCATATTCGGGAGACACTCAACTACATAATCTTTTAGAAAAAGGCATGGATTTCAAAGAATAAGTCTATCGCTTCTATTTATGGAAACTGGGAGACTTCATACAATGACCTGCCATAATGGTTGTTGGTCATGAAAACATTTCTACTAGGTATTATAATAGAACTCGAGACCCTTCCTGTATTTTCAAACGAAGGGACACAAATCATTGGTGCTAGAGTTTTTCACCATCTTTTTTGGGCTTTCCAACCATGCATCAAGGGTTTTGCATTTTGCAAACTGGTAGTTCAAGTAGATGGCACATGGTTATATGGAAAATACAGGGGAACTTTGTTAATGGATGTGGCACAAGACGAAAATAGGAACATATTTCCAATAGCTTTTGCACTGGTAGAGGGTGAAACTGGTGAAGCATGGAGTTTTTTTCTTGAGAAATCTTAGAATGCACGTTACACCACAACCCAACCTATGTTTGATATCAGATCGACATGAGTCAATAAAGAATGCCTATAATAACCCGGATAATGTCTGGCAAAACCCTCCCTTATCACACGTCTATTACATCAGACATATAGCGCAAAATTTTATAAGGGAAATTAGAGACAAGAAACTTCGCAAAAAAATTGTTAACATGGGTATTTTCCTAAACATATCTTTGTTAAGATATCTAACAGTAACTTCTATATACTAATTTATTTTTCATTTTCATACACATGGTATGCATTAAATGAGTCAACATACGAATACTACAGGGGAGAGATACGTAAAGTTAACATAGAAACGTTACAATGGGTAGACAATATTCCAAGAGAAAAATGGACGAGATCATTCAATGGAGGGAAACGACAGGGTCATATGACTACCAACCTTGCTGAATCAGTGAACTCGGTTTTAAAAGATACATGCAACCTACATATTACTACTTTGGTAAAAATCAACATATTATCGATTGGGCACACTGTTTGGGAAAAAAGGATATGACTGGACTAAAATGTTGAGTTCTGGCCGATTGTACATTGATAACTGCATGAATGGAATTGAGTAAGAGGTAATCAAATCAAATAGTCACATAGTTATACAATTTGATCGTCATAGGTTCTACTTCCTGGTCCAAGAAACTGTGCATCATAATGACAAAAAACTGACTACCCATTACAACATCGACCTTAGGAATCTGACGTGTGAGTGTGGAAGATTCCAAACGTTTCATGTCCCTTGCTCACATGTTATTGCAACATGTTCAAGCATAAGACAAGACTATTCTGTGCATATAGCTGATGTGTTCAAAGTTGTAAACGTATTTAAGGTCTACGAGGAGAGCTTCCTCGGGATCCCGACTGAAACAACTTGGCTGCAATATAAAGGTGACACATTTTGCCACAATGATAGCATGTGGAGAAAAAAGAAAGGTCGCCCAAACGGTTGCTGGATTAGAAATGAAATGGACAATGTTGAAAAAGAAAAAAAGAGGTGTGGTATTTGTCGAGAAATCGACCATATGCGCAGAAAATGTCTAAACAGGCCTGACCCTTATACTTAATTATGTCTGAAGTTTTAGTCTATTCAGTCGTCGTTATATTTCGTGTATTTTCTTTTTCAACAACAACTTTTATTTAGAGCGTAACATTTCCGTCTACAACGCATGAAATGTGACAACATAATAACAACTTCAAATAAAGATAAAACACAACAACTATTACAACACGTTATAACAAATAATCACTCAAACGCCTTTTATCGTATTATCCTATTATCCTATTAAACGACAACAGGTAAAACAAGTGGATCTTCAACGCCTCAGCTAACTTCTTCAATATGTGCAAAAAAACATACAACTAACATCCAGATAATTTTCTACACGATCCCAATAATACATGTATGTACCATCTGGACTAGCATCCATCAGAGTTATGTAAGGAGAATAATATTCAATTTTTCTAACACGTCGAATCGGACCACCTAGCTGTCCAAAACTAGCGTTGATGGCAGAAACCAATTGTCTGAATTTCTATTGTGGATTCAAAGAAACCCTCATGTGCTTATCTATTTTAAAAAACACAATACAACATACAGACATGACTCACAAATATGTGGAACAATTATTAAAGGCAAATTATATCTTCATCTGTCTTAGCCACCTCTATTATAGAACATCTAATAGAATGAAAAAATAATATTATAAAATTGTGTAGGCGTGAAAAAACTGTACTGAAAAATTGTTTGGGCATGAAAAAAATATATTATACATTTAAGTACGAAATATATTATGTAATAAAATATATTTAATATTATTTTTTATTTAATATTTAATACTTATTAAAAATATTATATAACAATGTATTTATTTATTTTTAATTAATATTATATTAAATATTATTTTTTAGTTAATATTAAATATTTATTAAAATATTATGTAACAATTTATTTAATTTATTAATTTTTTAAATTAATATTATATTAAATGTTATTTTTAATTAAAATTTAATATTAAAAATTAATTTTAATCAATTAAAATTATTTAAAATGGGCTCTATCATAGATGGCGGACCTCAACCGTACTTCTGAGGTGTCCGCCATCTAGGATGGAGGATGCCAAAAAAGTATAAAAAAATAACATTACAGAATAAAAATAGTGGCAATTGGAGATATTTTTTTTAGAGGATGATATTTCGGGAATAACATTTCAGGTGTGTGACAATGTGGTCGAATACTCCTATTATTAACGCATTTCAAAACTGCAACCTTGAATAGATGTGTCAGGTTGTCCAGGGTTTAATGGGTGAATGTTCACATTTTCTTCGACCATTCATATTTTGCTCAAAGTCAATTTCAACAATGTGTGGTTTAATGTGTAATAATGAAATGTTACCTAAAAGATGCGTAGAAAATATAGTTTTTTTTTTGTTTTGAAAATAACTTTTGGGAAGATTAATAGAGAATTCTTAGATCTTCATAAAATAACTTTAAAATACTATTTTTTGAATTAATTAATACTGTAATAGATTGAAATTTGTGATCAGATTATGATTGATGTTATTTTTGTGTGTGTGTGTCTTTGATCCGATATTAATAGTTCTATTGGTTTGAAATTTGAAACTTAACTAGTTCTTTATTGTAATGGTGAGATTCTAGAACAGAGATTTATCGGATGTTTGTGGTGTTTTTTTTTCTTTTTTAATTTTTGGAATTGTATTTGTTTGTTTTCTTTAATTTTTTTTTTGGATTCTCGCGTATTATTTTAATATTTCTTCTACTATTTTTGCGTGTATATTAAAATATATTTATTGATAAAGGATTAAAATATATTAAAAATATTAATTATTATAACTATCAAAAGTTGAATCTACAACAAGAATATTTATAATTTACATGTTATTTTATATATTTATAAATAGAATTAAATATGTTTATGCTTTTACTAAATATTTTAAATTTTGTTTTTCTACTTCAAAATATTTTTTTTAAAAAATAGTCTCATTTTTGAAGATTTTTTAAGAGATTAAAAATAAAAATGATAATATTTATAAGGATAAAAAGTTATTTAATTTTTTAATTAAATTTAAAGTTTAAATGTAATGTTTAATGAAATCCACTTTAGAATTTTTAATAAATTGTATGGATATTCCAAATATATAGATGAGTTATTTAAATAATTGAAAAATTAAAATAATTTAAAATTTTTAGTGAAGTTTATTTAAAGAATTAAAATGAATTACTTAAATATAGATGTTCTTAAAACTCTAGATTGTACCGCTTGACTCTAAAGGAAGAATAAAAATTTCATTTTTTTTTTGTGAAAAAAGTATACAAGAAACAAAAAAGGCCCTTTCTTTAATTAAAATAGACCAAAAAATTTATTAGGCCTAAATGACAGGAGGCCCATTTAATTTTAAAGGACAAAAACTCAAGAAATTGGATTTCATACACCATATACTCCCAAAATTATTATCTCAAAAAAAAAAATACTCTTCATTTTACACAAAAATCAACTCTTATTTTATTCTTTTTGAAAAATATATTCTGCTAGTCCAAAAAATATGGAAAAAATATATAAGTTTGTTCACGTGAATTTAAACCATTAGATTATTTGACAAAAAAAAATTCAAAAGTTTTACAATGTTATTATGAAATTCAAACTATTGAAAAATCAAGATTTAATTTGAATATTTAAATCAGAAGTTTTAAACTTATAACTTCTAATATATTCTTTTATAAAAAAAATAGAGTTCAATTACTAATGTTTTCATTATATAAAAATTAAATTATAAAAAATACATGTTACGCTTTTTAAGAATATATAAATATTATGCACCAATACTTTAATAATTAAACTCTCAATTTCTTTTGAGAAATAGAGAGGATCTCAACTCTCAGAGTAGGGTGAAGAATAACAATTATTCAAACCTCAATGAATCTTCTATATGTTGATGCATGTATGCATGTAGCCTAACTCCAAAGTATGTGTGACATGAGTAAATTTCCTACCACCACATCCTCTACTTTTAACTAATATAAAAAAAAATAAAAAAACAATCGAAAAACTAATTAAAAATGATTTAAAAGTTTCATTTTTTTAAAAGATATGTTTTCTTTATCTAGACAAATAAGTTGACAGCCAACTAACATATGAGTAAATGAAATAAAACTTATAAGATATGATAGGTTATGAGTTCAAAGTAGCTTTCATAATAACATATGATTATACTGCCTTCAGCCTCGGCCCAATCAAAATGGAGTCCAGTTCTAATTTAAAAATTGATGAAAATTTTAAAATAATAAATAAATAAATATATATATATATATATATATATATATATATATATATATATATATATATATATATATATATATATATATATATATATATATATATATATATATATATATATATATATATATATATATATATATATATATATATATATATATATATATATATATATATATATATATATATATATATATATATATATATATATATATATATATATATATATATATATATATATATATATATATATATATATATATATATATATATATATATATAATTATAGTAATTAAAAATAATATATAAAAATATAATTATATATTAATAAAAATAAAATTTAATTATAATTATTTTGACTGGGATCAATATTATTTTTTAATGTATTGGATTTTTATTATAGTATTTTTTTATAATATTTTTTATATTTATTAATATTAATGTAAAAAAAATTAAACTTTTCAAAAATTTTGGGCCTCTAAAATTTAGGGCCTGTGCTGTAAAGCCTACTACTCCTGCACAGGGCCGAGCCTACGTGCCTTATGCCAATTGTCCAATTTTATATGCAAATAAGTATGTACATACATGGCAATCCCTAGTGATTAAAGACTGTTAAATAGCTTTAAGGTATATTATGGGGTTGAGAGTTACCTCACGTAGTGATGGGATCAAGAGCTTATTAAACACGTGGAAGGAAACTTATTAGAAAAATAACCAAAAAATATATTATTTCATTCATTTTAATTCATGATTTTATTTTGCTTAGCCCATGAATAGTAAATTAGCATCAAGACTTATATGAAGTAATCTAAAGATTAAAATATTAGATGATCCTGAAATTTTGGTATCAGATATAAGATGTCGAAGGTAATGTCACGACACTAATATCTGAACAACAAATAAAATATAAACAGGATAAAAACAAAGAAACAATTGAACAAGCGACACAAGCAATTGTTAACCCAGTTCGGTGCAAACTCACCTACGTCTGAGGACTACCAAGCTAGGAAGGAAATCCACTAAATAGAATTAGTTCAAAGACTCTCAGTAAACAACTTCAAGTTACAGTCTTTTCACCAAATCTCTACCAGTGTGACTTCTATCTAAGAACTCTTATATATGAGACCCTACTCACCCCCCCCCCCCCCCCTCAATCACAACAGTGATATAAAAACAAATACAAAAGAAAGAAGACACGCTTCAAGGACACATACTTGATCTTGCTTAAAAGTTTCAACCAAGTAAACAAACACTCATGCTTCAAAGCTTAGAGTGGACAAAATACAATACAAAACTCAGTCCAATTCACACATCACCAAGATGAATGAATGACTCACAATACACAAGCTCACACAAGGCTAAAACCCTAAAACTCTCTCTCTTTATCATTCGTCTCTTGTGTATCTAACACAGGTTTTACATGGCCTTTAAATAGAAGCTTTTTGAATGGGTCTGGGCATCATAAAACCCTAATTCTATTTTCCTTGCGTATCTCCTAAGAAACATCAGCTAATCATCCCTTATTGGAAAATAGAACAATCTGGTTTTAAATCAAATTACTCCTTGAATAACGCATTCAATCTCCACATAAACACACACAGATTTGCATGAAAAGCGCAATCACAAGATACATAACATTCAGACTGAATGTTCTGTATACACATGTCTTAACATCGGGTGTGACATCTTAGCTAAATCCTGCACAACCATATTTAAACATCCTGCAGGAAGCTGATATTACATGTCAAGACAACACTTGTGACAACTTGTGATAACTCTAAGTTTTACCAAAATTGATGCCAACACATAGAACCAACAAACTCCCCTTTTGGAGAATTTTGGCTAAAACATACATCAGATCATACGTTCATAAGAAATCAAATAAAGTATCAGTTCAGCAGCAGAAGTAAACATACATACATTACTAGCAAAAATAGCAACTAGTAAACACACATGCGTTTATGCTCAGAACACCCCACCTCCCCCTTCAGCTAGTCCACACCAAGCACCAATCTGCTTCACACAGACAGAACACTTCTCCCTCTTTGTATCAAACATAACATCAAACATCATCTAGCTATAGCTACTTCTCCCCCTTTTTAGCCAAAAGAGACCAAAGAGACAAAATAAATGTCTATTCAGTCATAAACCAAAATGTCAAAAGTTAAGGGTTACAAAACCAAGTTCATATTCAGCTATAAGCAAGTTGAGATACAAACCAACAAAACAGCAAAACACAATTGCCAAAAACAAGAAAATCCATCACATCAATAAAAACCATCACATCAATGAACACCATCACTAGGGACCAAAGTCAAAGGAGCTAATCAAAGGAGCTTGAGCTTGCAGCTTCATCAACACTAGAAACAGAATTGCCACTTGTCTCATCATTAGTTGCAGACCTCTCACTAGAGGTGTGGGCTTCAGCTTCCTTAGCATGATCAATATTTTCACCTTCAGCTTGCTCCAAGCTTGCAATCAATGCTTCCAACGATTGTTTCCTAGCTGTTGCTACCCTTATCCCTTCACCCAGCTCTTTACAAGTCTCCTTCAGCTCAGTAATAGTTCCAACTTTTGAGGCTGGCTTTTTCATAGCAGATGTCATGACAATGTCTTCGACATGACTGCCTTCAAATAGTTTATAGTGCACAGACAGAGCAGGTTTTCTTCTACTTGGTAAGTCATTAGAACTCAGAATACCAGGGTGTTGATTCAGGATAATCCCACAAATCATAGAGGGAAAGGCAATAGGAAGCTTAACTGCATTAGTAGATGCATGCTTGATAATTTGTTCAAACATAAATCTACCATAGTCAAAATTCATTTTGGTTCCAACAACAAAAATAAATCTTCCAAGGGTATTAACAATTTGGAAATATGGTTGGTAGGCACCCAATTTGCAGCTCCTATTTTATGCAATATAGCATACTCGACAGTTAACTTCCCAGCAGGAAGATGCTTCTTAAAAGGCCACCCTTTCACCTGCCTAGCTGTAATTTCTCTACAGACCTCATTGTCTGTAGCTTCCAATTCACCTGCACCCTCAACTTTTCTGCCCAGAAAATTGTTAATAACGGTGGGAGAGAAATTGATGCACTTACCTCTCACAAACACTTTGCAAAATTCCTTGTTGTTCTTATCAGCAATATCCTCAAGAATGTTGACAATGAATTCCTTAACTAAACCCTCATAGCACTGAGAGAACCCTGCCACAGTCTTCATCAACCCAACAGTCTTTATCAGGTCCATGACCTCCTTGACTTCAACAACATCCTTTCCTAACTCCCTTTCCACAACCACCCTTCTTTGAATCACAAATTTCCATTTGGTAGCTCCATCCTCAAGATGGAAAGAAATATTATCCAAATGCACAACAGTAACTTTACCAGGAGACTTCCTCACAGTGGTTTTCTTCATAGGAGAGATGTCAGGGACATCTTCCTCAACATCCTCTTCAGATTCAGAATCTTCTCTAACCTTCCTTTTCTTCACTTCAACCTTGCTCCAAGATTTTGAGGGACCAATACCAGTAGTCTTCTTAGTTTTTCTAGCTGACATAAGCTCAGCCACAGATCTTCCTTTTCGAGTCTTCATATGCTTAGCCACACTTGGCTTTAAGTGATGAAGTAAGCTATCCTCTTGATCATCAGACCTATCATCCTCTAGGTCAATCAGATCGTTTGCAGCATCATGCTTCTCAGAATGGGAAGCATTGACAGTTTAAGATGCCACAGATTTTCCTTTACCAGACACAGTTTGCCCTAGAGAGCACAAAGCTTCAGCAGCCATGTCCTTCTCAGAACTGGAGGAATCGTAATCCTTCTCACTATGTTGTGCAACCTCAAGAGAGGGGTACTTTTTAGACAGGGGAGTAGAGACTCCCTTCAAAGAATGTCCTTCATTAAGGATTCTAGTGACTAGGTTTCTTATGACACGATCAATGTGGTGTATATCTTCCTTAGAGTTAGTGGCATGAGATGAGCCAGAAGGGATACTAGAGATGTTACCTTGATTGGGGCTGTAGCACCTCAAATTTGCACCTATCATTGTACATACATTCTCATATTAGGTCATAACATAATTTGGTCCACTGCATAGCATTGCATTGTCCCTTTGCCTCAAGTGCAAGCCAATCAAGAGAATTAGGTCAAACTGGTCAGGAGATCAGTCAGTCAAGCAAGCAAGTGCAATTTCCATTGAAACAAGGCCCTAGGTTTGGTCCAATATGTTCACATGACTTGGGGATCCATTTGAAGTGTTTAGGTCAAGGATTGGATGTTCAGAAGTCATCAGTCAATGCACAGCTTGCCAGAAACCCTAAAAAGTCAAACTTGGTCAACTGTGTCTGATTTTATGGTTTTGATGGTAGGATTTGGTTTGAGAAAGCTCATTCATGTCCAAATAGGCCTCATATATCATGTCAAACACCATCATGGAAGAATTTGAAGCCAGATCAGAAATTTCCAAAAAGGGAAACTTGACCTGTAACTGAAATTTACCAAAAATGGAAAGTCTTGATCCTCAAACTTACATCATGATACAAGCTTCAAATGAATTTTTGCCCAACATGAAAGTTGAAGATATTTTTCTCCCATTTCCAAAAAGTCCAAGAACACTCAATTCCCATGTATGGTTGGCAAGTTATGATCAATTCATTTTCAAAACTTTTTGAACTTCAGAAGGCCATATCTCTCAAACCATTTGGCCAAATTTGGTGGGGTTTTTTCCAACAAGTCACATTTGACCTCATCTTTCCAAATATGTCATCCTCATGCACCAAAACATCACCATGCAAAATGGCCTTTTTGAACTTGCCTTAATTAATTTCAAGTGAGTTGAATTTTGACTTTTCAAAATAATCTTTTTTAAACCATTTGGCCAATTGAAATAGTTCAGAAATGTGGTTTGTGTCATGTTTGAAAGCCCAAATTCGTGCAGTACATACACCCATGCCAACTTGCTTGAAAATTGGAAAGAAAGTACACTTTTACCAACTCTACTCCACATTTTCATGAACCATGATTAGCATTCATTAGCACCAGTAAACAGCAGATATATATCATTTTTTCTGCCAATTGAAAACCCTAGCAGCTGCCTCCAAACTCAAAAAACTTCACTCATTCTCTCAAACTTCATTTTTTGCATTTTCCAAAATCTGTCAAAAACTCTCAAAGAACTGAGCCTTGCCTTGCTCGATTCATCATCTAAACCACATTTTGGACTCATTGCAACCACTGTTCCACATCTGTAAGAGGGTTTTGTGGACTGTTTTTGCAAAGCATCATCAATGGCAAAGTTTGGTTAAAGCTATTTCAAGCTGTTTCAAGCCCAAGCAACTTCATCATTCAACTTTAGGGAGCTTAAGGAGTATCTGTTTCGAGCTTACATGGCCTAACTCTCACTGAATCACGAATGCTCTCCAACTTTGGTCAGTTTTCGAGTCTCACATTTCTCTAAATCATGATGTGCTTTAGATAGACCTTGTTATGCTGGTTACAATGAGCTTTGATTCATTAAAAATGGTTGCATATTGAGAGAAATACATGGATTTAAAGTTTTACCCTTAAATATGTTTTTGCTTGGTTCTTGGTTGTTAGCTTGATTTAGTGAATATAGAGGCTGGATTAAGGTTGAGCATGTTTAGAGGAGCATTTTGGTATTTTGATTGTCGGTTTTGGTAAAAAATTTGTGCTGCTGGAAATTACAGTGATGAACATATGAATGCTGGGAATATTTTTTCTGCAACGTGAATGCTGGATTTTCTTTTTACTGTTGCCAAGCCGTTGGATCTTTAGGGCTTCTTTTTGTATGCTGTGCATTTTATTCTTTTTAAAGAAGCGCTGCCATTGGTCCAGCGGGTTATCCATGACGGCGCGCTATTGGTCCAGGAAAGGTTGACTGGGCCCTTAGCTTTTTCATTTAACAAAACGTTGGTCTGCAGGTGTTTTTTCATAAAACACTTCATGCATTGTTTTTTTCTTTTGCCACGCAAGCGGAACCATTGGACGAGGGAGGTTTGACTCGGTCCCACTGCCACCTAGGATTAGTGGGACGACTGCGTTTTGGGCCCGGGTTACTGTTCCATTATTTACAATTCTGCCATTATTTCCATTAAATCAATTATTTCATTTTTTGTTTCATATTTATTTCACTTTGCACACCAATCTTACAAAAATCATTGCGCATCCAATTTTAATCCAAAATTCATGGGGTTTTTTGTGGAATGTTCATCTCCATCTCTAGTTTTTTTATCATATTTTTTCCAGATTTTTTTGATGGTTGGTTTTTAATTGGCATTAGGGTTTGTGACATGTATGCATATTTTGTACACTTTGCCAAATCATTTGTGAAATGGTGATACTTTATCCAATGGCCCCCAAATTTTTTGTGCTTAAACTAGACACACTCATGGTGATTTTGGTGTAGAGTTTGTGAATTTATCATTGCTGGTTTGTGAGATATGATTTTTTGAATTAGGGTGTGACAATTTGTGTCACACCAATGATGTCTAACTTCATGATTTTTGTATCCATGCTTCTTGACCTCCAAATGAATTGATTTTTTGCATGATTGAGCTCTTATATGTCTAGTTTACATGTGAATTTTCTTGGAATTATTTGTAGCATTTCCTAATTGTTTGAGATTTTCTCCTCTGCTTGGTCATATGTTGACTTTTTGTGACACATGTTCCCATTTCATTTGTGAAATTCTCATACTTTATTAGATGGACATGAAATTTGGCATGTGATTAGTAGACATCTTAAGGATTATCATGGTGTTGATCCCATTCATTTCTCATATGATATCACTGAGTTATGATTTTTTGAAGTTGATACATGTTTGGTTGACTTTTTTGAGCATGTTCAAAATTGCTTTGACTTTCTGATTTTCATTGACTGCCTTCCACTTGTCCAAATGAGATGAAATTTGACATGCTTACCATGATATGTGTTAGGATTGATCATGATTTATTTGGTGATTTTTGGAAATGTTTGAGTTGACTTTTGATGCAAGTCTTTCTGTTGACTTCTATGAGCTTCTGTTTGCAACACTTTGACCTAAATTGTTCATGCAATGATGATGATGATTGATATGAATGTGAACCCAATTGGGTTTGTTTCTTGATTGTTTGAACATGATTTTGGACACTTGTCATTTGCTGTTTTGGCTTTCTCATTCTCTTTTGACCCTAGGCTTGCCCTAGTGGTCCTGTTACTCACTTTTGAGCTTGTGTTTTCAGGTTGACCAACAAATGACCAATGAGGCCAATTCTTTTGATATGAGTTTGCTTGAATATCTTTGTCTAACTTGTTTGTTTTGTAGGTGGCTTGGCTCTCAAGCCTTAAGCCTTGTGCCTTGCACATTCATTTGCTTCTGACTAACTGTTAATGTCTGTTTCCTTTTGCTTTGATTTGAGTTGCATACTAACATCTGCTTGACTATTTCAGGTGCTTTTAGTTGCTTAGTTCCTTGTGAACTTTTTGCTTTGCTTTGCTTGCATAAGCAATTTGCATTGAGGTATAACTTCCTAACTTCATGTAGTCTGGAAGACCTGGCCTGTTACTTGGCCAGGCAACTGTCTGAAGTCCTCCTTAAGAGGCCATGTTTGTGGATGTGTAATTCTGTCCTTGCATAGAGTCAAAGACCTCCTAAGTGAAGAGGCAATTGGCAGACACAAGGGATATGCAATCTATCCCCTGCTATTCTGTGTGTCATCTGCTTTGCTCACACCACTGTGTTGATGCATTGCAGATACAAACCCAAGATCTTGTACAATTGTACAGTTGAGTCAGTATCAAATGTGTAGAAGGGTTCCCAATTTCTGAACCCACACATTCTTGTCTTAAGCTCTCCCAGGCCAGGGATAAGAGCTGTGAAGTCTTACCTTCACTCACCCTTCATCTGCTTCACCTTAGCCCCTCAATGGCAAGGTTAAGAGCTAACATTACACTGTTCCAGAGGTTTGTTTGTTGAGGTTGACATGACCCCTCGACTAAAACCTAACTTTGTTTGAGCCCCTTGCTTGTGTATAATGTGTGCTACCTGTACTTGTATGTTTGTTTGACTTGCTTCCTGTGCAAGTTAGGGTTAGTTTAGACTTGCTTCCTGTGCAAGTTAGGTTTTGCTTGGCTTGCTTCCTGTGCAAGTTAAGTGTGTGTGTGGCTTGCTTCCTGTGCAAGTCATGTTTAGGATAGGCTTGCTTCCTGTGCAAGTTAGCTAGAAACCTTAACTTAGGGATGATTTTGCATGATAACATCTAGGCTCGAGTCGTAGTCTCCCTAGTTGTGTCTCCCTCTGTTATCTGGTTAGGCTAGTCCTTTTTCCCTCTGTAGGGGAACTACGTCGCCCTGATCCTCATACCAGATGAGGTACGTAGGTAGGAGATGAGCAGATCTCTCCGGGCGCCTTTGTCTTTGTTTTGTCTTGTTGTGTGCTTGGAAGTTGATGTAAGTCCATCGAGTGGCATTCGGGTTCCAGTGTGCGTGTGTTTGGTTCGGATGCTGATGTAAGTCCAGTGATTGGCAGTCAGGCTCCACGTTTGCCTTTGCCTGTGTTTGTTTGTGTGCGTGTCAGCCGAGCTACGAATGCTCTGATTCTTCTCTCGTCCGAGAAGATACGTATGCATAGGATGCGACATCCTAGCGAGCATGTGTCGTTTCCCCAGTCCGAACTACTTCGACTCTGATGTCTGTGCCTGATAGACTAAGTAGGCCCAGGGTGCGATATCCTGCCGAGTCAGTCTTGTTTGTTTTCTTGTGTCTCTTTCGGCCAGTTGTGTGTGTTTTGAGCAGTGATTTAGCAACCATTTTCCTTTCTATTGTGCGTGGATCCCGTCGAGTACGACGGATGCGTAGGGGTGCTAATACCTTCCCTTCGCATAACCGACTCCCGATCCCAATCTCTTTGGTCGCGAGACCATGTCTTTCCCAGGTTTACTCTGAGCGTTTCCTTTCCCTCTTTTGGGATAAATAACGCACGGTGGCGGCTCTGTTGTTCTTGTTTTCCCGCCGGTTTTTCGCGTGTTGCGACAGCTGGCGACTCTGCTGGGGACTAAGAGAAGTTGACCTGTGCTGGTCCGTCTTCCCTAAGCGAGTCTCTCCTAGCGCTCTCTAGGTTAGGGTTTTGGTTGCTGTTTGCTGTTGTATTTATTGCATTCATTTTGTGTATATTTGCATTTACTGTTGCATTTATTGTTTGCATTAATGTTTGCATTCATATTCATCTGTTTACCTGGCTGGCTGGTTGTCTGTTTCTCTCTGTTGGGGTGGGAATTACATGAGGTAAAAGGCCCAATACCCAGGCCATGAGTGAAATCTAGGATACTTAGGAATAGAGTGATTCATGGGAAGCGGGTGGTATTGCGCCACTTAGCGGAACATTGATATCACGAGCAGTTCAGACCCTGGTGGGATGTTATCGTTACATACTTCGGGTGTGTATATGATAATGTTCTGCGAAAGGTTATTTATGCTGCGTTTCCCTCGACCTTACCCTGGCCTAGATGACACCCGTGAGTGGGGAGGGAATGATCATTATTACAGGTACAAGTACTTGTTGGTGACTTGTTGGTGACTTGTTGGTGACTTGTGATCCTGTTGGTGACTATTGGTTCAGAATTTTGGGATCTCAGATGACTTTGGGTTTCAGATGAATTTGTGGTTCCGAGTTCAAGCCGAAGCTTTGATCCTGTGTTCTGAGAGACACAGCCAACCAGTCGTGTCTGCATCATTTGCATCATAACATGTTTATTTTCAAAAAAATACGCAAAAAAAAAAGAGAAGAAAAAAAGAAAAAAAAAAGAAAAAAAACTAATCCCTGCATGCATATCATTTCTCAGGTACATTCCAGAGCTTGTTCACTGATAGAGATGGCAACAGTCCCAGAGTTGAAGCGGAAGACTTGTTCCTACAGCTTTCACCGTGAACCTTTGACGTCTCTGATTGAGTTGAGCAACCTTATGACTAGTGGTAACCAGAAGGGGTTTGTTGACCAGTATGGAGATATTCTGACACTGTTGAAGATGGTAGTCGATCCGGTGCCGTTGCAGACTCTTCTACAATTCTACGACCCAGAGCTTCATTGTTTCACCTTTCAAGATTATCAGTTGGCGCCTACTCTTGAGGAGTACTCCATTCTGCTGAGTGTCCCGGTCCGGTATCAGGTTCCTTTCTTGGATGTGCCCAAGGAGGTTGATTTCAGAGTTGTTGCCAGAGCTCTCCATTTGGGTATCAAGGAAGTCAGCGATAGTTGGAAGTCCAGTGGGGATGTTGTAGGATTGCCTTTGAAGTTTCTGTTGAGGGTAGCTAGAGAAGAAGCAGAGAAGGGAAGTTGGGAAGCCTTTCATGCTCAGTTGGCCGTCATGATCTATGGGATCGTCCTGTTTCCGAGTATGCCCAATTTTGTTGACTATGCTGCAGTCAGTATTTTCATTGGAGGAAATCCAGTTCCTACTCTGTTAGCTGACACTTACTATGCTATTCACAGTAGGCATGGTAAGGGTGGGGCTATCAGGTGTTGTCTCCCGCTTTTGCTCAGATGGTTCTTGTCTCTTCTGCCAGTCAGTGGACCTTTTGTGGATGCTCAGAGCACGCATAAGTGGACTCAGAGGGTTATGTCTCTTACCTCCTATGATATCAGGTGGCAATCTTACCGGATGGATGTGCGTAACGTCATTATGAGCTGTGGAGGATTCCGTAATGTGCCACTCGTAGGGACTAGGGGTTGCATCAATTACAACCCGGTTCTTTCTCTTCGCCAGTTGGGGTTTGTGATGAAGGGAAGACCACTTGAGGCTGAGGTAGCTGAAAGTGTGTATTTTGAGAAGCAGAGTGACCCGACCAGATTGGAGCAGATAGGGAGAGCTTGGAAGTCTATTGGTGTGAAGGATGGATCTGTCTTAGGGAAGAAGTTTGCCGTTGCTATGCCCGATTACACTGATTGGGTCAAGGAGAGAGTAGAAACTTTGTTGTTACCCTACGATAGGATGGAGCCGTTGCAGGAGCAACCACCTTTGATCCTTGCTGAGAGTGTGCCTGCGGAGCACTACAAGCAAGCCCTGATGGAGAATCACCGGTTGAGAGAGAAGGAGCAAGATACCCAGATGGAGTTGTACAAAGCCAAAGCTGATAGGTTGAATTTGGCTCATCAACTCAGAGGAGTGCGAGAAGAAGATGCTAGCAGACTGAGAAGTAAGAAGAGATCCTACGAGGAGATTGAGAGCATGTTAGATGCAGAACACCGGGAGTGCTTGAGGCTGCAGAGAGTTGAGGCCAGCTATCAGAAGAAGATCAGAGACTTGGAGAAGCAACTCAGAGATAAAGACATCCAGTTGAAGAAGGAAGTAGACTTGAGACAGGCATCAGAGAACCACCTTGGAGGAGAAGTGGTAGAGCTTAGACGACAACTGAAGGAGAAGATCACTCTTTTGCCAGAATGTTCAGAATGTGACCTGTTGATAGACCAGTGTCAGTACTTGAAGACTCTCATTCCGGAAGGCCGTTTGTCTTAGCTTGTATCTTTGATATGTATGTTGAGAATCACCTCCAGGCTTGTTGGATGGGATTCATTGTTGTACTCCGATTGTTTGGATTTTCTTTGTCGACTTTGTTGTATGATCCTGTTACTCATATAGATGAGGTTGTTGGTTTCACCTTGTACTCATCCCTCTTGTGTATGTTGTTTCTGTGCTTCTGTGTTGTTCTTGCTGCAGGTTGCCATCTTTTGAGGATGACTCAGGCTCTTTGAATGCCTGAGGAATGAACATATCATGTGCATCATACGCATCATTAGCACCATACTCATATCATTTTGCATAACAGGTGTTCTTGGTCGTGACTTCTCACTTTGGTTCCTGTTCAGGCAGGATAGCTGATCAACGTCCGCACCGCTACTCAACAAGACTGAATCAACAGAGAGGTATGGATCAAGTTCAAGCTGAGTTGGCTGAGATGAAGGCTAACATGGCCCAGTTTATGAATATGATGCAAGGGGTTGCACAAGGTCAAGAAGAACTTCGAGCCATGGTTCAGAGACAAGAGGCTGCAATTCCACCGGTCAACCATGCTCCGCCAGAGGGAGGCCCGGTCAATGATAATAATGTTGCTGCTGCTGTACCCATCAACAACTATGCTGTAGGTGATGAGTTGGGGGGTATTCGAATCAACGGTCAACCTATTGCTCCAGATGCCGCTAATGCCAGAGCAGTCCGTGCCCCGGCCCGTAATCCTGCTCCGATTGTTGACAGACAAGAGGATATGTTCTCTCTGCTCAGTGAAGACGAAGACGTTCTGGGAAGGGTTGATGAGAGGGATCGTAAAGTTGATGCCCTTGCTGAGAAAATTAGAGCTATGGAATGTCAGAATTCTCTCGGTTTTGATGTTACCAATATGGGGTTGGTGGAAGGTTTGAGAATCCCTTACAAGTTCAAAGCACCGTCCTTCGATAAATACAACGGTACTTCTTGCCCTCGCACCCATGTGCAGGCTTATTATCGAAAAATCTCTGCGTATACCGATGATGAAAAGATGTGGATGTATTTTTTCCAAGATAGTCTATCTGGGGCTTCTTTGGACTGGTACATGGAATTAAAGAGAGATTCGATCCGATGCTGGAGGGATCTGGGTGAGGCCTTCTTGAGGCAATATAAACATAACATGGACATGGCACCTAGCCGGACTCAGCTGCAGAGTCTATGTCAGAAATCCGGAGAGAGCTTCAAGGAGTACGCCCAGAGGTGGCGTGAACTGGCTGCTAGAGTTCAACCCCCTATGCTGGAGAGGGAGTTGACAGATATGTTTATCGGTACTCTTCAGGGTGTGTTTATGGACCGGATGGGGAGCTGCCCATTCGGTAGTTTTTCTGATGTTGTCATTTGTGGAGAGAGGACTGAGAGCTTGATTAAAACTGGGAAGATCCAAGATGCTGGTTCCTCTTCTTCTAAGAAGCCGTTTGCTGGGGCACCTCGTCGAAGAGAGGGTGAAACTAATGCTGTTCAACACCGCAGAGATCAGAACAGAAGTCAATACCGTCAGGTTGCTGCAGTGACCATTCCGGCACCTCAACCTCGTCAACAACAACAACAAAGAGTTCAACAACCGCAACAACAACAACAACAGCAACGTCCGTATCAGCCCAGACAAAGGATGCCTGATCGACGTTTTGATTCGCTACCCATGTCGTACGCCGAACTGCTGCCCGAACTACTCAGGTTGGGGTTGGTTGAGTTGCGTACAATGGCTCCGCCTACAGTATTGCCTCCTGGGTACGACGCCAACGTCCGTTGTGACTTTCACTCTGGGGCACCAGGGCATCATACTGAGAAGTGTCGGGCTCTCCAGCACAAGGTCCAAGATTTGATCGATGCCAAGGCGATCAACTTCGCTCCAGTGCCTAACGTCGTAAACAACCCTATGCCTCAGCATGGTGGGCATAGAGTGAACAATATTGAGGGGAAAGAAGCTGAAGATCTGGTTGTTAATGTTGATGATGTTCAGACTTCTCTGCTAGTTGTGAAGGGCCGTCTGCTGAATGGGGGTGTCTACTCGGGCTGTGATGAGGATTGTTTGGGCTGTGCAGAATCTGAGAATGGTTGCGACCAGCTAAGGGCCGGTATCCAGGGTATGATGGATGAGGGTTGTTTGCAATTCAGTAGGGCTGTAAAAGATCGTGGGACAGTGTCAACTATCACCATTTACTTTAAACCGTCTGAAGGACGTGGACAAAGGGTCGTTAGTGCACCTGCAACAAATGGTACCCCAGTTACCATTTCCGTGCCTGTAACCATCAGTGCTCCAACTACTATCGTTGCGTCTGGAAGAAGGGCTGTTGAGAATAGTAGAGCCGTGCCGTGGAAGTATGATAATGCTTACCGCAGTAACAGAAGGGCTGAAAGTCAGACGAGACCAGTGAATCAAGCTCCAGTGACAATTGGTTTACCGAATAGAGTTCCTGCAACTGTTGGTCCGGCTGTGGATAATGTAGGGGGTCCAGGAGGTTTTACCAGAAGCGGTCGTCTGTTCGCACCGCAGCCTTTGAGGGACAATAATGCTGAGGCTCTCGCCAAAGCAAAGGGTAAGCAAGCTGTGGTTGAGGAAGAACCTGTCCAGAAGGAAGCGCCCGAGGGTCATTTGAGAAGGACGTGGAGGAGTTTATGAAAATAATCAAGAAGAGTGACTACAAGATTGTAGATCAGTTGAATCAAACTCCGTCCAAGATTTCTATACTTTCACTGTTGTTGTGCTCTGAGGCACACCGTAATGCCTTGCTGAAGATGTTGAATCTGGCTTACGTGCCTCAGGAGATTTCTGTCAATCAACTGGAGGGTGTGATGGCCAATGTGAGCACCAGGCATGGTGTAGGATTCACCAACCTGGACTTACCGCCTGAAGGGCGGAACCATAACAAAGCCTTGCACATCACCATGGAGTGCAAGGGGGCAGTGTTGTCTCACGTATTGGTAGACACCGGGTCGTCGCTGAATGTGTTGCCTAAGCAGATTCTGAAGAAGATTGATGTGGAAGGGTTTGTGCTTACTCCCAGTGACCTGATCGTTCGTGCTTTCGACGGATCCAAACGTTCTGTGTGTGGGGAAGTTACCTTGCCTGTGAAGATAGGTCCTGAGGTATTCGATATCATCTTCTATGTTATGGACATCCAGCCCGCCTATAGTTGTTTATTGGGGCGTCCATGGATTCATGCAGCAGGGGCAGTCTCGTCGACTCTCCATCAAAAACTCAAGTATGTCTGGAACGGTCAGATTGTGACTGTGTGCGGTGAAGAAGAGATTCTGGTGAGTCATCTATCCTCGTTCAAATATGTTGAGGTGGATGGCGAGATCCACGAAACCTTATGCCAGGCGTTTGAGACTGTGGCTCTTGAGAAAGTGGCGTACGCTGAGCAGAGGAAGCCAGGTGCTTCAATTACTTCTTACAAGCAGGCTAAGGAGGTTGTTGATTCTGGCAAAGCTGAAGGCTGGGGCAAGATGGTGGATTTGCCTGTTAAAGAAGACAAATTTGGCGTTGGTTATGAGCCTCTCCAAGCAGAGCAGAATGGTCAAGCGGGTCCGAGTACCTTTACCAGCGCTGGGCTGATGAATCATGGCGACGTCTCTGCAACCGGTAGTGAAGACTGTGACAGTGATTGTGATCTGGACAACTGGGTTCGCCCGTGTGCACCAGGGGGTCTATCAACAACTGGACGGCTGAAGAAGTGGTTCAAGTTACTCTTCTGACAGAGTAATTTTCTGTTGTTTTTTCATTTTGCATGAAAATCCTACGATCTGCCCAAGGCGTAGTGATTCATTGTAGGGCCTCATCATGTTTTAATGATTATCATTAATGAAGGACATTTTTTGCAATCAAACTTTGTGATCCCTGTCTTTCTATTTTTTGTTTTCATTTTTTTTCAAAAACAATAAAAATGGCAATGTTTTTGTTTTTTGTGACTTTATTGAACTCTTTTTCTAAAACAAAGCATTAAACATGCAGAAGCGATCTTATGGCATTCACTATGAACAGTTCTGTTATGGCTCAGTATGATTTCGACAATCCCATCTACCAAGCTGAAGAGGAGAGTGAGGAAGACTGTGAACTTCCTGCAGAATTGGTCAGATTGCTGAAGCAGGAGGAAAGGGTCATCCAACCTCATCAGGAGGAGTTGGAGGTTGTTAATTTGGGTACTGAGGACGCCAAAAGAGAAATCAAGATTGGGGCTGCTTTAGAGGACTCTGTCAAGAGGAGGCTGATTGAGATGCTGAGAGAATATGTGGAGATATTCGCCTGGTCATATCAAGATATGCCTGGGTTGGATACAGACATTGTGGTGCATCGATTACCTCTTAGAGAAGGATGTCCTTCGGTCAAGCAGAAGCTTCGTAGAACGAGTCCTGACATGGCAACTAAGATCAAGGAAGAGGTTCAGAAGCAGTGGGATGCAGGTTTTTTGGCTGTTACAAGTTATCCCCCATGGGTGGCCAACATCGTTCCTGTGCCGAAGAAGGATGGTAAAGTCAGAATGTGTGTCGATTACCGGGATTTGAATAGAGCGAGTCCGAAAGATGATTTCCCATTACCTCACATTGATGTATTGGTTGATAATACGGCTCAATCCTCGGTATTCTCTTTCATGGATGGTTTCTCTGGATATAATCAGATCAAGATGGCGCCAGAGGACATGGAAAAGACGACATTCATTACACCTTGGGGCACGTTCTGCTATAAGGTGATGCCATTTGGGCTAAAGAATGCTGGTGCTACCTATCAGAGGGCAATGACGACTCTTTTTCATGACATGATGCACAAAGAAATTGAAGTGTACGTAGATGATATGATTGCGAAGTCGCAGACAGAAGAGGAGCACCTGGTTAATTTGCAGAAGCTGTTTGACCGGTTGAGAAAGTTCAAGCTGAGGTTGAATCCGAACAAGTGTACGTTTGGGGTGAGATCAGGGAAGCTTTTAGGCTTCATTGTCAGTGAAAAGGGATTGAGGTTGATCCAGCGAAAGTCAAAGCTATTCAAGAGATGCCTGAACCGAAAACGGAAAAGCAAGTCCGTGGGTTTTTAGGGAGATTGAACTACATTGCAAGGTTCATATCTCATCTAACTGCCACGTGCGAACCAATTTTCAAACTGCTTAGAAAGAATCAGGCGATCAAGTGGAATGATGATTGTCAGAAAGCTTTTGACAAGATTAAAGAGTATTTACAGAAACCTCCAATCCTTATACCTCCAGTTCCAGGGAGACCTCTGATAATGTACCTGTCAGTGACTGAGAACTCGATGGGGTGTGTATTGGGACAGCATGACGAGTCTGGTCGAAAAGAGCATGCCATATACTACCTTAGCAAAAAGTTTACCGACTGTGAAACAAGATATTCACTGCTCGAGAAAACTTGCTGTGCTTTGGCCTGGGCTGCTCGCCGACTGAGGCAGTATATGTTGAACCATACTACCTTATTGATTTCTAAGATGGATCCAGTGAAGTACATCTTTGAGAAACCGGCTCTCACCGGACGCGTTGCTCGTTGGCAGATGATTCTAACAGAATATGATATTCAGTACACGTCACAAAAGGCCATCAAAGGTAGTATTCTGTCAGACTACCTCGCCGAGCAACCGATTGAAGATTATCAGCCTATGATGTTTGAATTCCCTGATGAAGACATCATGTATCTTAAGATGAAAGATTGCGAAGAGCCTCTTGTCGAGGAAGGACCGGATCCGGATGACAAATGGACACTGATGTTTGATGGGGCTGTGAATATGAACGGTAACGGTGTTGGGGCAGTATTGATCAATCCTAAAGGTGCTCATATACCTTTTTCTGCCAGATTGACGTTTGACGTCACCAACAACGAAGCTGAGTATGAGGCTTGTATCATGGGGATAGAAGAAGCCATTGATCTGAGGATCAAAACTCTTGATATATTTGGAGATTCTGCTCAATGGAGATTGGAATACGAATCAGCCGCATTTGATTCCGTATAGAGATTACACCAGAAGAATACTGACGTTCTTCAAGAAGGTGAAGTTGTATCATGTCCCCCGGGATGAGAATCAAATGGCTGATGCCTTGGCTACTTTGTCGTCAATGATCAAAGTTCATTGGTGGAATCATGTGCCACATGTTGCGGTGAATCGACTTGAGAGGCCTGCGTATGTGTTTGCAGCCGAGTCTGTTGTGATTGATGAGAAGCCGTGGTATTATGACATCAAGAACTTCCTCAAGACTCAGGAGTATCCTGAAGGTGCGTCGAAGAATGACAAGAAAACCCTGAGAAGGCTAGCTGGAAGCTTCTATTTGAATCAGGATGATGTGTTGTATAAGAGAAACTTTGACATGGTCTTGCTCAGATGCGTGGACAGACCCGAGGCAGACATGTTAATGCAGGAAGTTCATGAAGGTTCCTTCGGTACTCATGCCGGCGGACATGCAATGGCTAAGAAATTGTTGAGAGCGGGTTATTACTGGATGACTATGGAATCCGATTGTTTCAAGTATGCTCGGAAGTGCCATAAGTGTCAAATTTATGCTGATAAGGTGCATGTACCACCAAGCCCTCTGAATGTCATGAATTCGCCTTGGCCGTTTGCCATGTGGGGCATTGATATGATTGGGAAGATTGAGCCTACTGCTTCGAATGGACATCGCTTCATTTTGGTAGCGATTGACTATTTCACCAAATGGGTGGAAGCAGCTTCCTATGCTAACGTTACCAAACAAGTGGTTACCCGGTTCATCAAGAAAGAAATCATATGTCGTTATGGAGTTCCTGAGAGAATCATCACTGACAATGGTTCGAATCTCAATAACAAGATGATGAAAGAGCTTTGTAAAGATTTCAAGATTGAACATCACAATTCTTCTCCTTACAGACCGAAGATGAATGGTGCTGTAGAAGCGGCAAACAAGAATATCAAGAAGATTGTGCAGAAGATGGTCGTTACGTACAAGGATTGGCATGAGATGCTGCCTTTCGCTTTGCATGGGTACCGTACCTCAGTACGTACGTCGACCGGGGCAACCCCTTACTCCCTTGTGTATGGTATGGAAGCTGTCCTACCTGTTGAAGTGGAGATTCCTTCTCTGAGAGTTTTATTGGATGTCAAGCTGGACGAAGCCGAGTGGATTCGAACAAGGTTTAACGAGTTGAGCCTTATCGAGGAGAGACGGCTAGCAGCTGTATGTCATGGACAGTTGTATCAGCGAAGGATGAAGCAAGCCTTTGATCAGAAAGTGCGTCCTCGAAGCTATCAGATTGGTGATCTAGTTTTGAAGAGGATCCTCCCTCCCGGTGCAGATAACAGGGGCAAGTGGACTCCTAATTATGAAGGTCCATATGTTGTGAAAAAGGTATTCTCCGGTGGAGCCTTGATGCTTACAACTATGGATGGTGAAGATTTTCCGTCTCCTGTTAACTCAGATGTAGTCAAAAAATACTTCGCATAAATTGACCCGCTGGACAAAAAGAATAAAAGAGTCCAGGCAAAAAAGGGCATCCCGGCGAACCAAAAAACAGAAAGAAAAGGTTCGGGCAAAAATTAGGGATAAAATGAAAAGAATTTGTACACCCGGTAAGTCGAAAACCCGCAAGGGCGGCTTAGGCAAAAATGGGTATCCCGGTGGATTGAAAACCCGAAAGGGCGATCCAGCCAAAAGAGGGATTAAAGCGAAGACTACAGTCTGAGTTGTCTGTACTTCATCGAGCTTTGTCGTCTGCCATCTCGAAAGATGTGATCCGTCCAGTCATTCTTCTCAGAAAGCAAGGAGTTGGGAGGAAAACTGATGATCTGTGAGTTATAACAGAATTGGGAAATAGTGGATGCCGTGTTCACGTTGCCATTAGGATAGATTTTTCCTTTTATGCGCAATTACCTCTTTCTAGGAATTGCTTCCCAATGTATTTGCCTCTTCAGGCACATTTTCAATCAATAAAAGTCGTTATTCAGATAAATGGCTCTTTTGTTTTTATTTTTACTGTTTTGTTTGCAAAAATGTCCGAATTTTTGATAAGCATTGCATATAAAAGCATGAAGGCTAAACAATAGCTTGCAGGATGACAAAACATTTGAAAATCATTTTGAATGTTGAGGACACTTGAGCGTATCTTGTCCATGTATCCCCTGGGGGCATTTTGTTGTGCTGTTTTTCAGGTTGGCATCTATGAGGACGTTTCCTCAGCAGATATTTTCCCCAAGCAAGTTTGGAAGCTATCAGAGCTATGTTCCCCTGCGGAGACGTCTGTGGATAGTGCCTTCTATTCCCCAACAGATCTAAGGATTGCCTATCCCCAGCAGGCCTGTATTTGCCGATTTCCTCCCCGAGTGAGGCAGGTTCATTGAAATTTATCTCCAACATTTATCCTATCTGTGGACTGAAGGATATCCCCAGCGGAGTTTACCTTCCCCCAGCAGCAGTGCTATTCTTCAACATGAGTGAGAAGTCGTTGCTCTCCCTGCAGAGTCTCCCCGCAAAGTTGGAGTACCCGATCAGTTTTGGCTCCCCAGCCGGAGTTTTTCATCATTTTTGCATTTTTGCATTTTAGCGATCATTGCATCCTCAAACTGCGTAGCATTCCCATTCAATATGGAACATTACGCCATAGAAAAATTCAAACATATGCATTCATGTGTTAACCTCACCAGACCGTATCCCCGGCAGAGGCGGATCATTTCATTCAACATCAGCACAGCAAGTCTGCTACAGTTGCTCTTAACAGCATTCAGGATTGATATCCCCACAGAAGTTTATTACCTCACCCGTTGGTGACAGAAAGTTTGTTTCTCCCCAGTGAGATCCCCAGCAAGTGGTCAACCTTGCCTTGACATATCTAAGATGACGTTCTTGTGATACCGGTAAGTGTCATGCCAGCACCCGCGTGTGTTTCTTTGTTTGGTGTCGGTAAACACCATTGTTTCGGTGTCTGTAAACATCGGGTATCTTCCCCAGTCATCAGTAAATGTCTGGTCATCATTGTTTTGATGTCTGTAAACATCGGGTATTCTCCCCAGTCATCAGTAAATGTCTGGTCATCGTTTTTGGTGTCGGTAAACACCATTGTTTTGATGTCGGTAAACATCGAGTCTCACTCCAGTCACCAGTAAATGTCTGGTCATCATTGTTTCGGTGTCGGTAAACATCGAGTCTCACCCCAGTCATCGGTAAGTGTCTGGTCTTTTTTTGATGTCGGTAAACATCGAGTCTTTTATGCAGTCATCGGTAAATGCCTGATAATCCCCAGCTAGAGATCCCCAGTAGAGTCATCGGTAAAGGTCCTATCTGGTTTCCAGTTGCAAATATTTGTTTTTTTCCTTAGTGAAGTGTTCCCCAGTCATCGGTAAATGTCTGGTCGTTTTTGGATGTCGGTAAACATCATCTTTCGATGTCGGTAAACATCGAGTCTCATCCCAGTCATCGGTAAATGTCTGGTCATGCTTTGTTTCCTTGTTGATAAAATCAAGATCCCCAGAAGTCGTCGGTAAACGTCTTGTCTGATTACACCACAAAGATTTTGTTCCTCCCCAAGTGGAGACGCCATCGGTAAATGGCCCTGTATGCTTCGATATCGGTAAATATTGAATGCCCAGTTTTATCCGCCGTCAGTAAATGGCCCCGTTTTCTTCGATATCGGTAAATATCGGATTCCCAGTTGCAGTAGCCATCGGTAAATGGTCGAGTTGAAATTGATATCGGTAAATGTCAAGTTTTCTTTGAAGCCGCCATCGGTAAATGGTCTTGCTTCCTTTTACATCAGAGTTGTTTCCCAGCAGCCGTCGGTAAATGGTCGAGCTGAAGTTGATATCGGTAAATATCGAGTTACCAATTTCTAACCATCGGTAAATGGTTTCGCTTTTCTGAAGTTGTCAATTGCAGGCGTCATCAGTAAATGACGTGGTTCTTCCTGTATTATATCCGGCAGAGTGCAAATTTCTACGGTTCTTGGTATTCAATCCCTGTTTACCCTGAAAGTCTGACAGCCGTTGCTCTCATCCATTCGGGTTCCCAGCTGATTGAATAGGGGCAGCTGTAGCACCTCAAATTTGCACCTATCATTGTACATACATTCTCATATTAGGTCATAACATAATTTGGTCCACTGCATAGCATTGCATTGTCCCTTTGCCTCAAGTGCAAGCCAATCAAGAGAATTAGGTCAAACTGGTCAGGAGATCAGTCAGTCAAGCAAGCAAGTGCAATTTCCATTGAAACAAGGCCCTAGGTTTGGTCCAACATGTTCACATGACTTGGGGATCCATTTGAAGTGTTTAGGTCAAGGATTGGATGTTCAGAAGTCATCAGTCAATGCACAGCTTGCCAGAAACCCTAAAAAGTCAAACTTGGTCAACTGTGTCTGATTTTATGGTTTTGATGGTAGGATTTGGTTTGAGAAAGCTCATTCATGTCCAAATAGGCCTCATATATCATGTCAAACACCATCATGGAAGAATTTGAAGCCAGATCAGAAATTTCCAAAAAGGGAAACTTGACCTGTAACTGAAATTTACCAAAAATGGAAAGTCTTGATCCTCAAACTTACATCATGATACAAGCTTCAAATGAATTTTTGCCCAACATGAAAGTTGAAGATCTTGTTCTCCCATTTCCAAAAAGTCCAAGAACACTCAATTCCCATGTATGGTTGGCAAGTTATGATCAATTCATTTTCAAAACTTTTTGAACTTCAGAAGGCCATATCTCTCAAACCATTTGGCCAAATTTGGTGGGGTTTTTTCCAACAAGTCACATTTGACCTCATCTTTCCAAATATGTCATCCTCATGCACCAAAACATCACCATGCAAAATGGCCTTTTTGAACTTGCCTTAATTAATTTCAAGTGAGTTGAATTTTGACTTTTCAAAATAATCTTTTTTAAACCATTTGGCCAATTGAAATAGTTCAGAAATGTGGTTTGTGTCATGTTTGAAAGCCCAAATTCGTGCAGTACATACACCCATGCCAACTTGCTTGAAAATTGGAAAGAAAGTACACTTTTACCAACTCTACTCCACATTTTCATGAACCATGATTAGCATTCATTAGCACCAGTAAACAGCAGATATATATCATTTTTTCTGCCAATTGAAAACCCTAGCAGCTGCCTCCAAACTCAAAAAACTTCACTCATTCTCTCAAACTTCATTTTTTGCATTTTCCAAAATCTGTCAAAAACTCTCAAAGAACTGAGCCTTGCCTTGCTCGATTCATCATCTAAACCACATTTTGGACTCATTGCAACCACTGTTCCACATCTGTAAGAGGGTTTTGTGGACTGTTTTTGCAAAGCATCATCAATGGCAAAGTTTGGTTAAAGCTATTTCAAGCTGTTTCAAGCCCAAGCAACTTCATCATTCAACTTTAGGGAGCTTAAGGAGTATCTGTTTCGAGCTTACATGGCCTAACTCTCACTGAATCACGAATGCTCTCCAACTTTGGTCAGTTTTCGAGTCTCACATTTCTCTAAATCATGATGTGCTTTAGATAGACCTTGTTATGCTGGTTACAATGAGCTTTGATTCATTAAAAATGGTTGCATATTGAGAGAAATACATGGATTTAAAGTTTTACCCTCAAATATGTTTTTGCTTGGTTCTTGGTTGTTAGCTTGATTTAGTGAATATAGAGGCTGGATTAAGGTTGAGCATGTTTAGAGGAGCATTTTGGTATTTTGGTTGTCGGTTTTGGTAAAAAAATTGTGCTGCTGGAAATTACAGTGATGAACATATGAATGCTGGGAATATTTTTTCTGCAACGTGAATGCTGGATTTTCTTTTTACTGTTGCCAAGCCGTTGGATCTTTAGGGCTTCTTTTTGTATGCTGTGCATTTTGTTCTTTTTAAAGAAGCGCTGCCATTGGTCCAGCGGGTTATCCATGACGGCGCGCTATTGGTCCAGGAAAGGTTGACTGGGCCCTTAGCTTTTTCATTTAACAAAACGTTGGTCTGCAGGTGTTTTTTCATAAAACACTTCATGCATTGTTTTTTTCTTTTGCCACGCAAGCGGAACCATTGGACGAGGGAGGTTTGACTCGGTCCCACTGCCACCTAGGATTAGTGGGACGACTGCGTTTTGGGCCCGGGTTACTGTTCCATTATTTACAATTCTGCCATTATTTCCATTAAATCAATTATTTCATTTTTTGTTTCATATTTATTTCACTTTGCACACCAATCTTACAAAAATCATTGCGCATCCAATTTTAATCCAAAATTCATGGGGTTTTTTGTGGAATGTTCATCTCCATCTCTAGTTTTTTTATCATATTTTTTCCAGATTTTTTTGATGGTTGGTTTTTAATTGGCATTAGGGTTTGTGACATGTATGCATATTTTGTACACTTTGCCAAAACATTTGTGAAATGGTGATACTTTATCCAATGGCCCCCAAATTTTTTGTGCTTAAACTAGACACACTCATGGTGATTTTGGTGTAGAGTTTGTGAATTTATCATTGCTGGTTTGTGAGATATGATTTTTTGAATTAGGGTGTGACAATTTGTGTCACACCAATGATGTCTAACTTCATGATTTTTGTATCCATGCTTCTTGACCTCCAAATGAATTGATTTTTTGCATGATTGAGCTCTTATATGTCTAGTTTACATGTGAATTTTCTTGGAATTATTTGTAGCATTTCCTAATTGCTTGAGATTTTCTCCCCTGCTTGGTCATATGTTGACGTTTTGTGACACATGTTCCCATTTCATTTGTGAAATTCTCATACTTTATTAGATGGACATGAAATTTGGCATGTGATTAGTAGACATCTTAAGGATTATCATGGTGTTGATCCCATTTATTTCTCATATGCTATCACTGAGTTATGATTTTTTGAAGTTGATACATGTTTGGTTGACTTTTTTGAGCATGTTCAAAATTGCTTTGACTTTCTGATTTTCATTGACTGCCTTCCACTTGTCCAAATGAGATGAAATTTGACATGCTTACCATGATATGTGTTAGGATTGATCATGATTTATTTGGTGATTTTTGGAAATGTTTGAGTTGACTTTTGATGCAAGTCTTTCTGTTGACTTCTATGAGCTTCTGTTTGCAACACTTTGACCTAAATTGTTCATGCAATGATGATGATGATTGATATGAATGTGAACCCAATTGGGTTTGTTTCTTGATTGTTTGAACATGATTTTGGACACTTGTCATTTGCTGTTTTGGCTTTCTCATTCTCTTTTGACCCTAGGCTTTCCCTAGTGGTCCTGTTACTCACTTTTGAGCTTGTGTTTTCAGGTTGACCAACAAATGACCAATGAGGCCAATTCTTTTGATATGAGTTTGCTTGAATATCTTTGTCTAACTTGTTTGTTTTGTAGGTGGCTTGGCTCTCAAGCCTTAAGCCTTGTGCCTTGCACATTCATTTGCTTCTGACTAACTGTTAATGTCTGTTTCCTTTTGCTTTGATTTGAGTTGCATACTAACATCTGCTTGACTATTTCAGGTGCTTTTAGTTGCTTAGTTCCTTGTGAACTTTTTGCTTTGCTTTGCTTGCATAAGCAATTTGCATTGAGGTATAACTTCCTAACTTCATGTAGTCTGGAAGACCTGGCCTGTTACTTGGCCAGACAACTGTCTGAAGTCCTCCTTAAGAGGCCATGTTTGTGGATGTGTAATTCTGTCCTTGCATAGAGTCAAAGACCTCCTAAGTGAAGAGGCAATTGGTAGACACAAGGGATATGCAATCTATCCCCTGCTATTCTGTGTGTCATCTGCTTTGCTCACACCACTGTGTTGATGCATTGCAGATACAAACCCAAGATCTTGTACAATTGTACAGTTGAGTCAGTATCAAATGTGTAGAAGGGTTCCCACTTTCTGAACCCACACATTCTTGTTTTAAGCTCTCCCAGGCCAGGGATAAGAGCTGTGAAGTCTTACCTTCACTCACCCTTCATCTGCTTCACCTTAGCCCCTCAATGGCAAGGTTAAGAGCTAACATTACACTGTTCCAGAGGTTTGTTTGTTGAGGTTGACATGACCCCTCGACTAAAACCTAACTTTGTTTGAGCCCCTTGCTTGTGTATAGTCTGTGCTACCTGTACTTGTATGTTTGTTTGACTTGCTTCCTGTGCAAGTTAGGGTTAGTTTAGACTTGCTTCCTGTGCAAGTTAGGTTTTGCTTGGCTTGCTTCCTGTGCAAGTTAAGTGTGTGTGTGGCTTGCTTCCTGTGCAAGTCATGTTTAGGATAGGCTTGCTTCCTGTGCAAGTTAGCTAGAAACCTTAACTTAGGGATGATTTTGCATGATAACATCTAGGCTCGAGTCGTAGTCTCCCTAGTTGTGTCTCCCTCTGTTATCTGGTTAGGCTAGTCCTTTTTCCCTCTGTAGGGGAACTACGTCGCCCTGATCCTCATACCAGATGAGGTACGTAGGCAGGAGATGAGCAGATCTCTCCGGGCGCCTGTGTCTTTGTTTTGTCTTGTTGTGTGCTTGGAAGTTGATGTAAGTCCATCGAGTGGCATTCGGGTTCCAGTGTGCGTGTGTTTGGTTCGGATGCTGATGTAAGTCCAGTGATTGGCAGTCAGGCTCCACGTTTGCCTTTGCCTGTGTTTGTTTGTGTGCGTGTCAGCCGAGCTACGAATGCTCTGATTCTTCTCTCGTCCGAGAAGATACGTATGCATAGGATGCGACATCCTAGCGAGCATGTGTCGTTTCCCCAGTCCGAACTACTTCGAATCTGATGTCTGTGCCTGATAGACTAAGTAGGCCCAGGGTGCGATATCCTGCCGAGTCAGTCTTGTTTGTTTTCTTGTGTCTCTTTCGGCCAGTTGTGTGTGTTTTGAGCAGTGATTTAGCAACCATTTTCCTTTCTATTGTGCGTGGATCCCGTCGAGTACGACGGATGCGTAGGGGTGCTAATACCTTCCCTTCGCATAACCGACTCCCGATCCCAATCTCTTTGGTCGCGAGACCATGTCTTTCCCAGGTTTACTCTGAGCGTTTCCTTTCCCTCTTTTGGGATAAATAACGCACGGTGGCGGCTCTGTTGTTCTTGTTTTCCCGCCGGTTTTTTGCGTGTTGCGACAGGGGCATGCAGAAGCTGAGGCATCCATGGGATGGTTCAAATCAAGGGCCTCGTAGGGAATAATTGATAGAGGAACTACATCTAGAATCTCATCATCGTGAAAGTCCATGGCAGAAGTAGTTTGATGTTGTGACATTTTGAAGTTTCTATGGAAAAATTACAGTTGTCCTAGCAGAGGAGTATGAGGAAGAAGCAGGAAGTTGGAAGAGTTTGAGTAGGTAGTGAGGTTGTGGGGGTAGCGTGTGAAAAGGTAATAGATGGTATTTCCAAAACTAGGTGATGATTTACCATAATGGGGGCGCTTAATTTTAGCCACATAGACACTACTTTGCTTACTTTTCCCACTCCATATTAATTGCTATAAGTCTTCATAAATGCAAAGCCCTAATTTTCCTCTCAGGACTTCAAACTGATTTACATCCAATGCCTTTGTAAAAATATCAGCTAATTGCATCTCTGTAGCAACATGCTCTAAGGCTACAATCTTATCCTCCACGAGTTCTCTAATAAAATGGTGATGGATATCTGTAACACCTCAAAATTTGCCCTCCTCTCTTGGGACTAGCTTAGCATATTGCATATCATTTTGTAGGTCATTAGGCATTGCATATTTGCATATCATGTGGTTACGTTGAGCAAGTCATCCTCCTAAGTCTTGATCAGAAGATAAAGAGGTTAAGAGATGCAAGCTAAGGGTTTCATTGAACTGATCATTAACCATATGAGGATGTGTGATTCAAATTAGGGTTCCTTGGTTCTCAAGGAGGATTGAGCTTCATCTTGGTTGAAATGGTACATCATCATCATCATGGTTTTGTCATCACCGGGAGATTCCTTATGCTTGATCATATTCCTTGAGATTAGGGTTTTGACCTCTGGTCAACCCTAATCATCTGCATTGGGCCAATCAGGGCTTGTCAGGGAGATGGGGTTTTCAATGGATATGGGGATCATCATATGGTTATATTGAGCTTATGGAAGCTAGGGTTTCATCATTGAGCCATTTCATCAGGAGTTTGAGGCTCAATTTGATCAGTCAAGCTGAAATTCATCTATCAGTCAAAAAAGTCAACTGTGGTCAACTGTGCCTGAATTCACGGATTTGGAGGAGGGAGAGGGTTAGAGACACTTCATTCATGTCTAAAGAAGTTTCATTTGACATTTCAAACATCCAGAATGAAGAAAATAAAGTCAGATGGAAACTTTCCAAAAATAGAAAGTGACTTGTAATTGAAAATTGCCAAAAATGGAAAGTTTTTCTCCTCAAAATTACGTGTCCAAAAATGTTTCAAATGAAATTTTGTTCAACATGAAAGTTGTAGATCTTGCTCTCACCTTTCCAAAAAGTCCAAGAACATGAATTTCTCATTTGTGGTTGGCAAGATATGGATTGATTATTGTCCAAAAAAGTGGAATTTCAAAGTGGCATAACTTTTGATTCACAAGGCCAAATGGAGTGAGGTTTCTTTGAGCAAAATTCTTTTGATGTCCTCTATCCAAAACAAGCATTACCTGTCATGAAAACTCATCACACAAAAAGTCCATTTTTCAAGTGGACCAATTTTGAAAAAGGGAGGGAAAAAGGTGTTTTTGAGAAATAAGCCTTATTTTCACATGATTCCACTTGCAACAGTTCACAAATGCCATTTGAAACTTGCTCAAACCAGAAAATTCTACTGTTACATTGGATTTGCATAAGTGAGGGTGGATTGGCTAATTACCATTTAGCATAAAAGTGCATTTTCACTAATCACTCACATTTGGCTAAACTTGATTAACAAAATGGATTAGTGCATCATATAAATGGTTAATCATAACTGTTTTTCAGATTAACATTCATTCATCTCAGATCTAGATCCAAAATTGCACAATTCTCTCAACTTTTCATCTTCATTTTTTTGCAAATTTCTTCACAAGCCTAGCCAAGATCTTCATTGTTTCATCATCTACAATCGTTGTTGAAGCTAATTGAAGCAAGGAATCATCACTATCAAGCCAATTCATGGACTGTTAAAGAGAGGTGCATCAATGGCAATTCAAGATTTGAGCTAGATCGTGCGTGATTGAGCAACAAACTTTGTTCCATTCATCTTCCACATCATCAAAGCACATCTGTTTTCGTGTTCCAAGGCCAAACAACATCAAATTCACAACTGTCTTCAAATTAAGGTCAGATTTCGATTTGAACGATTCATGAAATTGTTTGATGCTTCTTGTAGATCTCTTAGAGTAGGTAATTCTGCAATTTGTATCACTGATTTTGGTTGAGAAACAAGGAAGATATGTGAATTTGAAGTTTCATACATGAAGATGTTTGCATTCGATTCTTTTAATCTAGGAAGAGTTAGGTCAAAATAATTATAGATTCATGATGTACGCTGTGAGACCTTTCCATTGATATAAGGTTTGTGTGGTTTGATGACAAAAAGTTCTTGAGTGATGAAGGTGATGAACGCATGATGAACACGTGAGAAATTTCCAAAAAAGTGGCTTTGATCTTCATTTTCGTTACTGTTCATGAAGCTTAGTGTTAGCGCGCGTGTTTTTAAAGCCATACAGGCTTCGATTCCGTGCCATGCATATTCCACCTTCGGCCTTTTGTTTTTTTCTCATATGCTTCATGTTTCACCATGACTCCATTCCATACATTTTTTTATTTTTTCTTCCAATTGAAAAATCATAACTCATGAAATACAACTCCAAATTGCATGATTCTTTTTTTGAATTGTTCATCATGTTGTGTACTTTTTTATGGACATTTTTTCAAGATTTATGCACGGTTGGATTTTAAAAATGCTTAGGGTTTGTTTTCACATGTCCTTTCTTGCACCATGCTTACTCTTTTGATCATGAAATGATGATGTTTAACTGGATGGAGCTGAAATTTTGTATGCATATTCTAGACTCATTCCTGGTCATTTTGGTATATGGTTTGTGATTTTTACGTTCCTGGATTGAGAGATATGACATGATCATTAGAAGTGTGACAATTTGTGTCACACCATGCCTTGCCTAACTTCATGATTTTATTTGACATGCCATATGAACTTGGATTGAGCTGAATTTTTGCATGATGATGATTAGGGATGTTAGGTTCACATGTGAATTTTTCTGTATTTTTTGAGTGCATTTCCAATTTGTTTGATAATTTCTCCCCTGTTTGACAAAATGTGGACCTTTTGTGAGTCATGTTTTTAAATGTTTTGTGAAATTCTGGATATGCATTGGATGGACTTGAAATTTTGTGGAGTGATTATAGACACATTAAAATTTGTCATGGTTTTGTTTGGTGCATTTATCCTGTTCCTACACTGTTTTATGCTTGCTTGAAGTTGATACATGATATTGTGCCTTGTTTGGACTTGTATGAGCATGCTTTAACTTGATGAATTTAATTGACTTGCTTCCTCTTATCCAAATGGCTTGAAATTTGGTGTGATTGACATGTAATGAATGCTGTTTAGCTGTGAATTTTTTGGGGATTTATTGAATTGTTTGTGAGTTGATTTGAGTTGAACCATTCTGTTTGGTCCTTTGAGGTTCTAAATTGCATGTTTTGTACTCTTTGCCTCATGAAATAATAGTGGTTGATGATATGAACATGAGACCAACTGGATTTGATTCTTATTTGATTGATCTTGATTTTGGATAAGTTTCATGTTCTGTTTTGACTTATTGATCCTATTTTGACCCTAGTCTTGTACTAGTGGTTTATGTTCTCACATTTGAGCTTTGTTTCAGGTCAAAGAGCACAATTGCTTATACTTGATGATGTGCACTCAATTGGGATTGGTTTATTGCTTGTTTATGACTAACTTGAGTTTGTTTTGTAGGCATTGAGACTTATGCTTAGGCCTTGTGGCTTGCACCTTTGTGCATTGATGCTTGTTATCTGTTTGTGCTGTTGACTTTTAACTTGTCTGTTTGACAGTTTGCTTGTCTGGTATACTGATTATGTTGGATTGATTTCAGGTACCTTAGTTGCTATAGTTCATTGTGAACTTGCTTGTGCTGCTGCTTGGTTGTGTAAACCAATTGAGGTAGAATCACTAACTCCATGTAGTCTGGAAGACCTGGCCTGTTACTTGGCCAGGCACCTGTCTGAAGTCCTCCTTAAGAGGCGATGTTTGTGCTTGTTTATTTTTGTCCCCAAGCAGGAAAAGACCTTTGTTAAGGCAATTGGCAGACACAAGAGGTGTGTAGTCCACCTCCTGCTAATCTGTGGAGTCGTCCCTTGGCTCACATTACATGTTGATGCCTTGTGGATCCTAACCCAAGATCCATGTACAGTTGTACAGTTGAGTCAGTGTCATAAGTGTAGAAGGGTTCCCACTTTCTGGACCCACACTTCTTTGTCTGAAGCTCTCCCTGGCCAGGGATAAGAGCTGTGAAGTCTTATCTTCACTCCCATTTCATCTGGCTTCACCCTGACTCTCAATGTCAGGGTTAAGAGCTAACATCACCCTGATACAGTTGACTTGCTTTGGCAGTCTAACCCTTGTTTGAGCCACCTCTGTTTGGATATAGTGTGTGCTATTTGTGATTGTTTGCTTTGATTGTTTTGCCTGTTTAGGATTAGCTTGCTGCCTGTGCAAGTTAGGATAGAAACCTTAACATAGGGCAATGATGCATGATAACATCTAGGCTCGAGTACAGCTCCCTAGTAGTGTGTCTCCCTTTGCATCTGGTTAGAATTTCTTTCCCGTTCAGGGGAACTACGTCGCCCTGATCCTCATACCAGATGAGGTACGTAGGCAGGAGACCGTGCGAGGTCTCTCCGGGCACTTTTTTCCTTTTTGTGTGTGTTTGCTTGACAGTTGCTAGGCTCGAGTGCCTGACTCCTTAGTAACTTGTTGCTTGTTTCTTCTTGTGTGTCTGGATATGGATGTAAGACCAGCGATTGGCTGTTCGTATCCTGATTGTGTTTGTTTGGTTCGGAAGCCGATGTAAGTCCAGCGATTGGCGTTCGGGTTCCAAGTTTGCCTGTGTTTGTGTGTGTCCTGTTTGGCGTGCGTGAGCCGAACTACGACAGCTCTGATTCTCGTTCCAGACGAGATACGTAGGCATAGGATGCGATATCCTAGCGAGCCCTCTCCTCTCTTCCTCCACCTGTGTTGTCTTCAGTGTGTGTGTGTGATGTTTGTTTTAGCAACCTTTTTCTATCGTTTGAGCGTGGATCCCGTCGAGTACGACGAATGCGTAGGGGTGCTAATACCTTCCCTTCGCATAACCGACTCCCGATCCCATTCTCTTTGGTCGCGAGACCATGCTTTTCCCAGGTTTACTTCGAGCGTTTCCTTTCCCTCCTTTGGGATAAATAACGCACGGTGGCGGCTCTGTGTTGTTTTTGTTTCAGCCCGCCGGTTGTTTTTCGCGGATGCGACAGCTGGCGACTCTGCTGGGGACAACAAGATAGTTGACCTATTGCTGGTCCATCTTCCCTAAGCGAGTCTCTCCTAGCGTTCTAGGATAGTTTAGGTTGCTTGTGCCGCTTTATTTATTGCATTTATTATTCTGATTGTGTATATATTTGCATAAATGTTTGCATGCATCATACTATCATGTTGTTGTCCTCTGTACAGCTGGCGACTCTGCTGGGGACAACAAGAAGTTGACCTATTGCTGGTCCATCTTCCCTAAGCGAGTCTCTCCTAGCGTTCTAGGATAGTTTAGGTTGCTTGTGCCGCTTTATTTATTGCATTTATTATTCTGATTGTGTATATATTTGTATAAATGTTTGCATGCATCATACTATCATGTTGCTGTCCTCTGTACAGGTGGTTCCTCTGTTTGGGGTGGGTGTTCTGAGTGGGGCTAAAACCCAGGCCCGAGTATACACCTAGGAGTAGTGTGGTCTCATGTTGCCTCCTTCATGTTAGGTCAACATGTGCTTGGCAATGTGATGTACCACAAGCCGGACGAGGTTCATTTGATAGTGCTCTTCCTTTGTGGGGTACTCCACTCTGGTTGAGTCACTTCATCTGAACTATTGACTTCGGTGACCGATCTTTCCCGGATCTTTGGTTTAGACAATCTTAAGAGAGCTGCAGCGGCAGACCCGAAAGGGCAAACCCGTTGAGTATCTTTGCCCGATTTTCGAGACCATTATCCGCCTTAGGATGACCTGATTAGAATTTACCTGTGAGGGGAGGTTGATTCTTACAGATGCATGTTCTGATGGTGACTTTGATGGTGACTGATGGTTCCGTTGATCAGAGTCGTATTTATAAGTCGGATTTATGGGCATTTGTTTCTGAGACGCCGGAGTGCTGTCCGTGCTATTTATCAGTGGGGATCCGTTTATTTCAGGATTCCCCGGGCCGATTCAGAGGGTTGTGGTTATCTGCTCAGAGATTGTCTGGTGATGATGGTGATGTATCTTTCAGTTCCGTTTATTACAGAACCCTCAAGTCGGATTTGTGATTATATTCCTTCAGGTGGTTATGATCAGTTCAGAGATCAGGCTTCAGTGCAACAGATGTTCAGATGACTTGGAGGATGGCACAATGCATTGCATTCATTCATCAGCATCATCACATTTTGCATTTACCTGCATCTAACCCATGTTTATCCATATGCAGGGACATTTTTGATCGAGATCCTGGTTGAGAGACTTTCTGCTCGGATATGAGGACCGGTTTGAAGCATGACGTCGCCTACAGTTTCTTCGACCCAGAGATTGGGGTGCTGAGAGATATTGTCATACCCCAATATTTGCCCATTAATCTTGCAAAACCTTTCTCGAAGCACTCCAACTTATTCTGCAAGGCACTGACCTTAAAGGAACAAAGGCCCAGCTCACAAGGGGCCCAATCCAGAAAATGACCCAAACTGGCCTGCTCGCTAGGCGAGCAAATCCTTCGCCTAGCGAAGCTTGCGAATACCAGAATTGTTGGGCTTCATTCTGAGCCCATTAGGTCACAAATGGCCTTCTCGCTAGGCGAGCAAATCCTTCGCCTAGCGAAGCTTGCGATATATCAGAATTTTAGGGCTTCGTTCTGAGCCCATTAGGTCACCACAATCACTATAAATACCGACACTTCAATCACGAAAAGGAACAGAGGAAGACGGACGGAAACCCTGGCATAGAAACCCTACTAGCCCAGAGAATTAAGAGTAAGGGAACCCTGAAGGCAGCTCATCCGCACCGAAGCGACCGCCGCCCAACTCAACCCGATACCTAGAGTGATCAGTCCCTTTCAACATTGCAATTGCAAACAGGTTTGCGCATCATTATTGTTTTACGCTTCCAATCGGTAATCTTTACATACATAATGCATCATGATTAAATTTTTGGATATGTAATTTGATTTCACATGTGAATTTAAGTATGCCTGAATATCCTGAATGTTTGTCCATGCTATTCCTGTAATTAAATGCCATAAAGCTCAAGATTCCGGAGATGGCGCTGTTGTCAAACTCAAAACCCGTAGCCGCTCGCTAGCACATCGCTAAGCGAGCCTGTAGCGAGTACTCGCTAAGCCTTCGCTAGGCGAGGCAGGAGCGAACGTAGCAGTGGCTGTTTTTTCTTTTTTTGTTTTGTCTTATGTTTGTCTCCTTATAATCCCGCATTATTTGGCCATGTGACTGCTGTGTTTATTTTGTGGTGCAATTTTCAATTGCACCTTATCTCGATGTTCTAACCCGTGTGCTGAATTGTGTAAAGGCTTACATATTCCCGAAGAAACGGCCGGCTAGGTATTCCACTTTATTTGTGGGATACCCTTATGGAGATGGATTCTGAATTACTTAATTAATTTTAATGTGGAGATTCATCCTAATTGTTTAATCGATTTTAATGTGGAGATTCATCCTAATTACTTAATTAATGTGGAGATTCATCCTAATTGATCATAATGTGGAAATTCATCTTAAATACTTAATTGCAAAATATTGCCTTTGAATATGTGATCTTGGACCTCTCTTTGTTGCCTTACGATATTATGGTCATGTCCCGCGAATGTGGGGATACCCTTAGCCAAGACCCTCCGATTAAATCATCATGTCCCTCTAAAATAAATCATAGCCCCTCGGATGTTGCCTTCGAATATATGATTTTGTCCCTCGATGACCCTTCGGTGTAACCTACGGTTAAATGATGATAGTCCCTTCGAATGCTAAGGTATCCTTACAACCGTTGCTTTCAATGACCAATTGATGACCCTACGATGACCCTTTTACATCCAAAGGATAAAACTACTTATTTCTCAATAATAAGGACGGTTTTACCCTCACAAGGATAGGAAATGCCCATCAAGACCTTGGGTAGGTATAACTCTTAATTGCTTACTCACAATTTAAAAATACTTTTCACACTTCACAAATACTAGAAAATCACCACTTGGTATACATTCATACTAGAATCATTACTGAGTTATATTTTTCTAAACCATTATCAAAACTAAACGAGATAACCACTTTGTATACATTCATACGAGAAGCATTACAAAGTTAAATTCTCTTTTTCAAAACATTTTCTACACAAGTCACGAACACTTTTTCAGACAAGAAAAATAATATAAGTGATCAAGCAATTAAGAGCCCATGGATAACCATGGATACAAAGGATGCTAACACCTTCCCTTTGTATAATGTACCTCCCGAACCCAAAATCTAATTAAGGTCTTTCCTGTTCTTTTCCACCTTTCCGTATTGGATAAAAGAAAAGTCGGTGGCGACTCTTGCTAACCGCGACATTTGCTTTCCAAAGCAAAACACACAAAGTCAGTTCACCGTATGACAGAACTGGCGACTCTGCTGGGGACCCTTAAAAAGAGAGGTTACCTTAAAAACAAGATCACTTATTCAAATTATTTGATTTACTTTTAAGGGATTGCTTGGGTATTTTATGCTTGAGTGAAAGATCCTACACCCGGATCTAGTGTACCTTAGGTAAGTAGCAAAAGATCATCGCGACTATCCGGCGTATACTGGAATGGTCAAAATGATGGCTACGGTTAATGTGACACTTTGGATGTCCTGATGTTCCTCATGTTTACTTGAGGAAAAATTTGGCTTCCGCGTGGTGTTATCAAAACATTAACCAGACCTTTAGAACCCTAATTGACTCATCCTAGCCATTAGAAAGTAGTGAGATAACTGACTTCGGTTCCGACTGGGGTTGGTTGAGACTCGATACTACACTCTTTGAGATTGGACTTTAGGGAAGCTTTGGTCAACCACTTGGTGTTGCACTAAAGTGGACTTAAAGAAAGGTCAATGATTTGAGATCCTTCTAGAACCCGGTTACTATTCTAGGACAGGTTGAACCAACCAAACTTCAGTGGGGAGGGTACTTACCTATGGAACTCATGCAAGCCTTAAAACCTAGGAATGATTGTTGTGTGACTTGTTTGTGCTTGTTGATTACTTAACATCATAACATCATAACATCATAACATCATGGCATTGTACTAACCATTTCAAGGACTTAGGGATTTAATTTTGCTCTGAAACAGGGCCATGGCTTCCAGAAAGACCATTCGGATTAATTTTGTAGCAATCTTTCCTCAACTAAAGGATTTAGTGTCAGAACTTCCTGATCAGACTCAGTTCATCGAGAAACATGGTCATCTCCTCAATTTGGTTACCACTGATTTCAAAGAAGATATGATGAGAGTGCTATTCCAGTTCTTCGATCCTAAACATCATTGCTTCACCTTCCCAGATTATCAGTTGGTACCCACATTAGAAGAATTCTCCAGGATGCTTGGGATACCTATCCTTGATCAAACACCTTTCAGTGGTTTAGAAAAGACTCCGAAGTCTGAAGAAGTTGCCGCGGCTTTACACATGACAAAGTCCGATATTGAAACCAATTGGGTAACAAGAAGTGGAGTGAAGGGTCTACTTGCCAAATTTCTGATAAATAAGGCCCGAGAATTCTTAAAGGTTATGAATGTCCATGCTTTCGAAGATGTTCTAGCAGTACTAATCTATGGTTTGGTGTTATTTCCTAATCCAGACCAATTCGTAGATATGAATGCTATTAAGATATTTCTCACTCATAACCCGGTGCCCACCTTGCTTGGAGACATTTTGCATTCCCTTCACACCCGTACTATGAAAAGGCAAGGGACTCTCATGTGCTGCATACCTCTATTGTCTAGGTGGTTTATTTCACACCTTCCTCAGTCAGTCTTGAAGAATGAGCAAAATCTGAAATGGTCTCAAAGGATAATGTCGCTTTCCCATTCAGACATCCGTTGGTGTCCTCATCCCAAAGAAAATGTTATCATCATCGACCGTTGTGGAGAATTCTCTAACGTACCACTCCTGGGGATAAGAGGAGGTATTACTTATTGTAGCACCTCAAATTTGCACCTATCATTGTACATACATTTTCATATTAGGTCATAGCATATCATGGTCCATTGCATAGCATTTGCATAATCCTCAGTTGCCTCAAGTGCAAGCCAATCAGAAGAATTAGGTCAAACTGATCAGGAGATCAGTCAGTCAAGCAAGCAAGCACAATTCTCATTGAGCCAAGGCCCTAGGGTTTGTCCAACAAGTTCACATGACTAGAGGGTCCATTTGAAGTGTTCAAGTCAAGGGTTGAAGGCTCAGAGGTCATCAGTCAATACACAGACAGGCAAAAAACCCTAGAAAGTCAACAGTCAGTCAAAGCAGTGGATGGTGGCCACTCTTGTGGAATTTGGGCACCATGATCAATAATCAAGAGTTCATACAACTTGAGACACCCTTTGAAGTCAAGTTCTCAAGGAATTAGGGTTTGGAATTCATCAGAAGATGCACAGTCAGTCAGAAACCCTAAAAGTCAACTGTTGGTCAACTGTCCATTTAATCAGTGATTTGATGATTGGAATTGGTTTGTGAGAGCTCATTCATGGCCAAATAGTCCTCATATATCATGTCAAACACCATCATGGAAGAATTTGAAGCCAAATCAGAAATTTCCAAAAATGGAAACTGGACCTGTAACTGAAACTTACCAAAAATGGAAAGTCTTGATCCTCAAACTTACATCATGATACAAGCTTCAAATGAATTTTTGCCCAACATGAAAGTTGAAGATATTGCTCTCCCATTTCCAAAAAGTCCAAGAATTCTCAATTCCCATGTGTGGTTGGCAAGTTATGATCGAATCGATTTCAGAAATTCTTGAACTTCAAAGGGCCATATCTCTCAAACCATTTGGCCAATTTTGGTGGGGTTTTTTTCCTACAAGTCACATTTGATCCCCTCTTTCCAAAAATATAAATTTCATGAGCCAAAACCTTGCCAATCAAAATGGCATTTTTTGACTTATCTCATTTAAATGCAAGTTTGACCAATGTTTGACTTTTTGATATAAACATTTTTCTACCATTTGGCCAATTGGAATAGCTCAGAAATATCATTTAAAGTTTGTTTGCAAGCTCAAATTATGCAGTACTTGCACCCATCATGTATCCATGCTTAGTTGCTTGAATTGGAAGAAAAGTACAAATTCAACCATGCTACTCCATGCTTCCACCATACCATGCCTTGTACCCTTCAAACAGAGTTTTATTGATCATTTTTCTGTCAGTTTGAAGCTCCATTTTGCAGCCTAACACAGCAAAACAAAGGCCATGTCCTACTTGCTTGAATTTTGGAACAAAAGGACACTTTCATCCATACTTTCACACCTTGCTTTGTACCATGACAGCAGACCTTATGCATCAGATTTTCTGTCATTTTTGAAATTCAATAGCAGGCACACAAGCCACATTGGACAGAAAAACCAATAAAACTTCATTCATGCTAGAGATCACTTGGGCCATTTCCTAAAAAAGCTGTCAAGGACAAAAACCTTGCCATGCCTTGTACTGTCCAGCAGTTTTGATGCACCATTTTTCTGTCAAGGGAAAGGCTAATTGCAGCCACAAGCCATCCCACTGCAGACAGACTTCACTCATTCACCTTGCTATTTGCATTTTAAGAAAAATCTGTCACAACTCCAAGGTTAGAAGGCTTGGCATGACCACAAAAAGCAACGGCCAACAGCAGAGTATATCTCATTATTTTTTCTGTCATGCTGAACACTAATAGCAAGAACAAGCCAAGAATTCATTCATGCTCTCTCATTCTGAAAAGATCACCCTGCTTTGCATTTTCAAAAGTCTGTCCCAAAACTCAAAGAGCTTAAGCCTTGGTTGTTTCACCACCATTTTCATCATGTTGAACCACTAGCAGCCATAACCAACAGTCCAGCCAAAGATCTTCACACTCTCTCAAACCTCACCTTGCTGTTTGCATTCCAAATTTTCTGTCCAAAGCACAAAGGAACCAAACCAAACCTTACCACAACAACATCAAACAAAAACTCACAATGAACTAAACCTGAGCCTTGCATTGTGTTTTCAAACCCTGCAGCCAACCATCCAACAGCAGAAACCCTTGCTCACACTCATTTCTCTCAAGCTTCATCTCTTGCTCATGATGAACTGAACCTGCCTTGCTTAACACAATATCTCCTCATCATTTTTCTGTCAAAAAATGAAACCCTGCTAGCAGCCATTTGACAACAGACCAAAACACTTGTTCACTCCTCTAAAAAACTCATCCTTGGCACTTGTTCCAAAACCTGTCAAACCCCCAAAAGAACAAAGTCCTGCCTTGCTCAACACAACATTTCCTCAACATTTTCCATCAAATGAAACCAACTAGCAGCAGCCATGACACATGAGAAGACAGAAATCATTCATTCTAAAAAAGGCTTCATTTTTGGCATTTCAAAGAGTCTGTCAAAAAACTTCTAAAGAACTCAAGGATCCCTTTGTTGTTCTATCATCTGGCCATCATTTGGAGGCTACTTGCAGCACCATTCATCAACTGGGAGTTCATTTGCCAACACTGTTCTAAAGAAGCATACAGCCATGGCAGAGTTTGTTTAAGGTAATTCCAAGCATCCACAAGCCAAAGCTCTTCAACCAATCAACACTTGGAAGGCCTTACTTCATCTGTCTCACCATTAAAAGGCCAAAACCACACTGTTTCTCATTCTGCTTCAATTTTTGGTATGGATTCGACCCCCCCCCTTTTGTTTAATCAATACATGATTTTAAAAGGTCTTTTGATGCTGAGTGTCATGATGCTTTTCTTTTTGAAAATGGTTGTGTATTCATGAAGTTGTGATGAAAACAAGTTTGATGTGGAAATATGTTTATGCTCGATTCATGAATGTGTTTGTGTTTTAATAAAAACCAATGATAGATTCTTGTTTGCCATTGCTTGATGATCATGTTGATGTCCTCAATTGAGATTTCTGGGCAAGTTTGTGAAATTCGATTTGGGGAAGGGATGAGACATTGCTGCTACAGTAGAAACCCTAGTTCTTCATTGCATTTTTCCAGATTTTCTTCCATTTTCACGTGCATGGCCTGGCTTGTTTCCAACAGCCAATCAAAACATTTCCTTGCAATGGCCAAAACGGCATCGTTTAGATTAGTGGCGCAAACAATTACAACATTGCCATTCTCCTTTAATTAATCCATTTTATTCCATTTTAATTTCACATTTTATAACCAATCTTCCAAAAATCATAAATGCTTCAATTTTAATCCAATTTGAATGGGATTTTTTGTGTTGTGTTCATCATGATCTCTACTTTTTTATCATTATTTTTCCAGAATTTTTGGATGAGTAGTTTTTAAATGGCCTTAGGGTTTGTGACATGTGACCAAATTTTGTACACTTTGCCAAAACATTTGTGAAATGATGAGAATGTATCCAATGGCTCCCAAATTTTTTGTGCTCAAACTAGACACACTCATGGTGATTTTGGTGTAAAGTTTGTGAATTTATCATTTGTGGTTTGTGAGTTATGATTTTTTGAATTAGGGTGTGACAATTTGTGTCACACCATTGATGTCCAACTTCATGATTTTCATAGCCATGCTTCTTGACCTCAAAATGGATTGAAGTTTTGCATGAACCTACTCTTGTATGTATAGTTTACATGTGAATTTTCTTGGAATTATTTGTGGCATTTCCTAATTGTTTGAGATTTTCTCCCCTGGTTAGTCAAATGTTGACTTTGTGTGACACATGTTCCCTTTTCATTTGTGAAATTCTCATACTTTATTGGATGGACATGAAATTTTACATGAGATAACTAGACATCCTCATCTTTGCCATGGTTTTGGTCCCATTCATTTATCATACACCATCTCTGACTTATGATTTTTCTAAGTTGATGCATGTTTGGTTGACTTCTTTGAGCATGTTCAAAATTGCTTTGACTTTCTGATTTTCATTGACTGCCTTCCACTTGTCCAAATGAGATGAAATTTGACATGCATACCATGCTATGGGTTGTGATTGATCATGATTTATTTGGTGATTTTTGGAAATGTTTAGGATTGCTTTTGATTCAAGTCTTGCTGTTGACTTCTGTGAGCTTCTAAATGCCATGTTTTGACCTAATTTGATCATGAAATGAAGATAGTGATTGATATGAATGTGGACCCAATTGGTTTTGTTTCTTGATTGTGTGAACATGATTTTGGATACTTAACCCATGCTGTTTTGACTTTTCTTATTCTCTTTTGACCCTAGGCTTGCCCTAGTGGTCCTGTTACTCACCTTTGAGCTTGTGTTTTCAGGTTGACCATCAAATGGCCATTGAGACCAATTCTTTTGATTGAGCTTGCTTAAATATCATTGTCTAACCTCTTTGTCTTGTAGGTAGCTTGGCTCACATGCTTTAAGCTTTGTGCCTTGCACATTCACTAGCTTGTGTTGACTGGTTGATGTCTGTTTCATTTTGATTTAACTCTGACTTGTATACTAACTGTGCTTGACTGATTTCAGGTACTTTAGTTGCTTTTAGTTCCTTGTGAACTTTTGCTTTGCTTTGCTTGTATAAGCAATTTGCATTGAGGTATGTCTCTTTGTCTTCATGTAGTCTGGAAGACCTGGCCTGTTACTTGGCCGGGCAAACTGTCTGAAGCCCTCCTTAAGAGGCAATGTTTGTGGATGTTTAATTTTGTCCTTGCATAGAGTCAAAGTCCTCCTAAGTGAAGAGGCAATTGGTGGAAGGTAGGGATATGCAATCTATCCCCCACTATTCAGTGTGTCATCTGCTTTGCTCACACCACTGTGTTGATGCATTGCAGATACAAACCCAAGATCTTGTACAATTGTACAGTTGAGTCAGTCTTAAATGTGTAGAAGGGCTCCCACTTTCTGAACCCACACATTCTTGTCTTAAGCTCTCCCAGGCCAGGGATAAGAGCTGTGAAGTCTCATCTTCACTCACCTTTCATCTGCTTCACCTTAGCCCCTCAATGGCAAGGTTAAGAGCAACATTCACCCAGTTCCAGAGGTTTGTTTGTTGAGGTTGATATGACCCCTCGACTAAAACCTAACCCTTGTTTGACTTGCTTCCGGTGCAAGTTAGGATTGTTTGACTTGCTTCCTGTGCAAGTTAGGATTGTTTGACTTGCTTCCTGTGCAAGTTAGGGTTAGTTTAGACTTGCTTCCTGTGCAAGTTAGGTTTTGCTTGGCTTGCTTCCTGTGCAAGTTAAGTGTGTGTGTGGCTTGCTTCCTATGCAAGTCATGACTAGGATAGGCTGGCTCCCTGTGCCAGTTAGCTAGAAACCTTAACTTAGGGATGATTTTGCATGATAACATCTAGGCTCGAGTCGTAGTCTCCCTAGTTGTGTCTCCCTCTGTTATCTGGTTAGGCTAGTCCTTTATCCCTCTGTAGGGGAACTACATCGCCCTGATCTTCACACCAGATGAAGTATGTAGGCAGGAGATTGAGCTGATCTCTCCGGGCGCCCTTTTTCTTTTTTGTGTGTGTTGTCTGACAGTTGCTAGGCTCGAGTCCCCGACTCCTTAGCAATCTGTTGTCTGTTTGTTTGAGTGTGTGCTTGACAGTTATAGGCTCGAGTCCCCGACTCCCTATCTACTTGTTGTGTTGTTGTGTGCTTGGAAGCTGATGTAAGTCCATCGCGTGGCATTTGGGTTCCAGTGTGTGTGTGTTTAGGTTCGGATGTCAATGTAAGCCCAGTGATTGGCAGTCGGGCTCCACGTTTGCCTGTGTTTTGTTTGGTTTGTGTGCGTGTCAGCCGAGCTACGAATGCTCTGATTCTTCTCTCGTCCGAGAAGATACGTATGCATAGGATGCGACATCCTAGCGAGCATGTGTCGTTTCCCCAGTCCGAACTACTTCGACTCTGATGTCTATGCCTGATAGACTAAGTAGGCCCAGGATGCGATATCCTGCCGAGTCAGTTTCAGTCAGTTTCTGGTGTCTCTTTCAGCCAGTGTGTGTGAGTATTTGAGCAGTGTTTAGCAACCAATATTCCTTCCTTTTGTGCGTGGATCCCGTAGAGTACTACGGATGCGTAGGGGTGCTAATACCTTCCCTTCGCATAACCGACTCCCGAACCCATTCTCTTTGGTCGCGAGACCATGTCTTTTCCTAGGTTTACTCTGAGCGTTTCCTTTCCCTCTTTTGGGATAAATAACGCACGGTGGCGGCTCTGTTGTTTCTTCTTTTCCCGCCGGTTTTTCGCGCGATGCGACAGCTGGCGACTCTGCTGGGGATTTAAGAGAAGTTGACCTATGCTGGTCCATCTTCCCTGAGCGAGTCTCTCCTAGCGCTCTCTAGGTTAGGGTTTTGGTTGCTTTGTGCTGTTATTTATTGCATTCATTGTATATATGTGCATTTATTGTTTGCATTTATGGTTTGCATTAATGTTTGCATTCATTCATATTCATTTGCTGGCTGTGCTGTGTTTCTCTGTTTGGGGTGGGAGTTACTCGAGGTAAAAGGCCCAATACCCAGGCTATGAGTGAAATCTAGGAAACCTAGGAATAGAGTGATTCATGGGAAGCGGGTGGTGTACGCCACTTAGCGGAACATTGATATCACGAGCAGTTCAGACCCTGGTGGGATATTATCGGTGCATACATCGGGTGTGCACAGGATGATATTCTGCGAAAGGTTATTTATGCTGCGTTTCTTTTCGACCTTACCCTGGCCTAGATGACACCCGTGAGTGGGGAAGGGTTTGATCATTTTAACAGGTACAGTTGGTGACTCTTGGTACTGATGGTGACTATGGATTATGGGCATTTATTTCTGGGACGCCAGAGTTCTGCCCGTGGTTTATCAGTGGGTTCCGTTTATTTCGGATCCCCGGGTTGAATTGAGAGCACTTGTTCAGAGGATCTGTTTGTCATCCGTTCAGTGATTGTTCCTGTGAAGATAGTGATGTAATCTCCAGTTTCGTTTATTTCGGAACTCCCCAAGTCGGATTTATGGTGACTTGGTTCCTCATATTGGTTTCGGATGCCAGTTGATCAGATTGACTTTGGGTTTCAGATGTTTGTGGTCAGAGTTCAAGACGAAGCTTTGACCCTGTGCCTTGAGACGCACAGCCTGACCAGTCATGTTCACATCATTTGCATCATAGCATATTTATTTTCAAAAAATAATAATGCATGAAAAAAGTTAACTTGCATGCGCATATCCTTTATCAGGATCATTCATGATAAAATATAGTACCCATATCATGCATATCATGTACATCCTTGCATTGCAGACATGTTTGGAGAGACTTCTCACTTCGGTTCTTGACTGAGACAGGATTGCTGACCGCCGACCGCATCGTTACTCAACCAGATTGAATCAACAGAGAAGTGTGGACCAGGTTCAGACAGAGTTGGCTGAGATGAGGGCAAACATGGCCCAGTTCACGACAATAATGCAAGGAGTTGTTCAGGGGCAAGAGGAGCTGCGTGCCTTAGCCCAGAGACTGGAAGCCGTGATTCCACCAGTCCACCGTGCTTCACCAGTGGATGCACCCGTTCATGAGAATGTTGCTGTCACTATTCTCGTCGATGATTATGCCGTGGGTGATGAATTGAAGGGGATCAGAATCAGTGAACAGCCTCTTGCTGCAGAGACTGTTAATGTCAGAGCAACCCTTGCTCCGGTTCGCCATCCTGGCTCTTCAAGTTCTTCCGGTTCTAAGAAGCCATCCTCTGGGGCACCCAAAAGGGGAGAAAGTGAAACAAATGTTGTGCACCGTCGGAGGAAGTGCAAACAAAGGACAGAACCGTCATGCTGCTGCTGTGACTATTCCAGTTACTCAACAGCAACAGAGAAGACCAGCTCAGCAGCATCAGCGTCAGCAACATCGTCCTCAGCAGCAGGTTTACCAGCCTCCCATTGACAATCAAGCTGGTACAAGTAATGAGAGGAAGAAGATCATTTTTGATCCAATCCCCATGTCCTACGCCGAACTGTATCCCACTCTGATAGAGCGGAACTTGATTACTCCCAGAGACCCGCCGCCCATACCCGTCAACCCTCGGTGGTGGTATAGGCCTGAACAGCATTGTGTGTATCATTCGGGTGCTCCTGGTCATGATGTGGATAGTTGCTTTCAGTTGAAGATAAAGGTTCAAGACCTTGTCAGATCAGGAATTCTGAGCTTTGAGGACTTGGGTCCCCGTGATAATCAAGCTTGAAGATAGCAAGTCCTGGGCTGGCGCCGACTTTTTCTTCAGAAGGGTTGTTCAGAAAACAGAAGCTGCTGATGCAAAGGATACTGACAGTTGTCATCCTCGGTGGGATCTATCACAATTGGGTCACTGTGGGCTTTCCTACAGTTGTTCATAAGTCAGAGTAACAATCACTTTGTTTAAAAACCCTTCTCCCATGCCAAAAGGAGAAGTGATGACATTGTTGGCAACAGTTTGTGCAATGATATTTTCATTCAAATAATTCATGTTAAACATTTGTTTTTCCATTTGTTTTTCCCTTTTCGCTTTTTGCATGAAATTGGTGATCACAAAAAACCCTAAAAAACAAGAATAAAAGCAATCTTTTCATCTGCATAACGATTGTCTTGTTTGTTTTCCAAAAAGCTTTTATACTCGAAATCTTTATGCAGGTTGTTTCTTAGACCCATTGAACATAGTGATCAGACGTCATCTCCCAATTTTGAATTCCCTGTATTCGAAGCGGAAGAAGATGATGTTGAAGGGATTCCTGACGGTATTTCCCGACTTCTTGAGCAAGAAAAGAAGATCACTCAGCTGCATCTCGAGAATCAGCAGAACAGCCAACTGGGGCATCGAAAAAAAAGAGAAAAAGAAAAAAGAAAAAGAAAGAGGAGGGTGCAAAATCAAAAAAAAAAAAAAAAAAAAAAAAAAAATCAAAAGAAATCCAGATCAAAAGAAAGAAAAAGAAAGAAAGAAACAAAAAAATAGCACCCTCAAAGTCCCAAGTTGGCTGATGCTGAATTCGATCGAAAGGAAGAGATCAACTGCCATGTGTCATGGTCAGTCATATCAGCAGAGGGTGAAAAAGCATTCAACAAGAAGGTCAAGCCTCGTGTGTTCCGAGAAGGTGACCTTGTGCTCAAGAAAGTCTTGTCTTTCGTACCCGATTCCAGGGGCAAGTGAACCCCCAAACTATGAATGTCCATATGTTGTCAAGAGAGCCTTTTCAGGCAATGTTTTGACACTTACAACAATGGATGGAGAAGTTCACTCGTCCTGTGAATTCTGATGCAGTCAAGAAATACTTCGCCTAAAAAAAAAAAGAATAGCTCGCTAAGTTGAACACCCCAAAGGGCGACTTAGGCAAAAAGGAGCGTCTCGGTGGATTGAAAACCCGAAAGGGCGATCCAGGCAAAAGTTAGAGACATTGAAAAAAAAAAAAAGAATTTGCATCCCGCTAGATTGAACACCTCACACTGGGGCAATCTAGGCAAAAATTAGGGATTTGGCAAGTAACTGCATCTTGACAAGACTGTGCTCTATATCTGTCATCCGTCAGGGATTCTCGATTCATCATCGACTGAAGCTCTGAATACATCGAAAATTCAGAATGGTAGAGGAAAGGTCATTATGTTCAATGTAGCCCTCTCCAATATATATCACCGATTTCAAACTTGTACAGATCTATGGAGTCTCGCCATTTGCAGACTACCATTCCATCACATCAATTTGAGCTTTTATCCAATTATTTGCACTCTTATTTGTTTCGACTCAACAAATGTTTTGCATGTTTTAATTGATAAAGTATCATTGTTTTCAAAATAAACAAATTTTTCAAAAAAATTGTTCTTAAACAAAGTGAACATTCACAATGATGAAAGGATACCTAGGAGACCCACAGTGCTCTCCCGGGGGTGGTATGATTACCAACAGGTAAGACAATTGTTCGTATCTCGAGCATGACTGTATCTTTGTCCTGCAGAACCTCGTATGGTCTCTCCTCAGTGAAGTTGCCCGATGCAGTGTTGTTTGAAGTTGTTCATCTTCATGTTCCCGGCAGTACAGATTCTTCCTCCAAATCCCTGTTAGCTCTATTGTGGGGCATCCCCAGTAGAGTGCTGTTTGAGCCCTATCGTGGGGCATCCCCAGCAAGTTTGCTGTTTCGGACATTATTGTGGGGCAGCTCCCCTAGCAGAGTGTTTACCGAAGACTTCAACTTTCGCCTCTCCAGCAGAGCATTCTTCTCCTCTCCACCAGCATGGGTGCCTTTCTTTGGAAGATTCGGTACTTTATGGATTGACATCCCAGTACTCCGTCATGTCCCTCAGATAGATTCCCCAACGGAGTTATCGGCATGAAAAGCTTTCTCAATACCTATCTATCTTCATCAGAGATCTGATTGCTTCTTGGTATCTCTAGCACAAGTTGGTGTGGCGCATCCGCTTGTATGTTGAACTCTTCTCTCCGGTTGTGACCGACGATCCCTCCGGAAGCCTCGGGTGGCCTTTCTCCCCTGTAGGATGTTGATTGTTCCCTATTGTCCCAGCCTCCAGTGGATTTTCTTGGCTCTCTGGTGACTTTGGTTTTCTCTCCGGATGGTTGATTCCCGGACCTGCGTGTTAAGCATGTCTGTTTGTCAACATTCATCATGCGTTTTAGGTAGAATGCATACATGCATAATCATAGCATTTGGATACTCATGTTGCAGCTGTCGCCGGGTATCTGTTGATTGTTGCCTCCTGCTATTTGGTGATACAGATCTCTCCAGTAGATTTTCCTAGCAGATATGGGTGTGTCTGATCTCTCCATGTAGAGCCAACCCCTTAAGCAGAAAGTGTTTATCCTTTCCTGCCATTTCCCCACTGAGGTACATCCTCGTGGATGACGGTTGCTTCCGTTCCCTCCCAACACACGGGATGGGTTTTCCCTATTGAGTTCTTTCCTCATTAGGATGAGTCTTGTTTCAGTCTGCCTTTTTAGATCAATCCTAAATTGGCTTTCCGTTGTCTCCTGTGCTTCCCTGGGGCATAAATGAATAGTCGCCCACTAACCGGCACTCATTCATCTCATCCTCAGCGGAATTTGTTGGCCTCTACCTACAAACCGGTAGTTGTAAGTCCTATCTTTGTGGTTTTCTACCCACTGGCTGGTAGTTGTAAAATCCCACTTTCATCCCCTAGTGGAGTTTATCAGTAGACTGTTTGTGTGTCCCCCAACAATTGGGTTTGTGATGCTGTTATCTCCAGTATGGCCGTGAGTATTTATCCCCAGCAGGTTTGTGGGAATTCATCTCCAGTATGATATGACGTGTTATCGTCCTCAACAGAGTTATTACTCTCACCACTATGGTTGTTCTCTCCACTAGGATCGTTCTCCTCAGCAGAATGGTGTGGTTTTTCCTCAGCAAGCTCCCCGAGTGGAGCGGGTCCCATGAAATACATCTCCAGCAGTGATTCTCCTACATATGGATTGGTTGGGTCGTCCCTAGTGGAGTAGCATTTATTTCTCCAGCAGAGTTCATCCTACCAGTGGATTGGACGAGTTTCTGTAGTAGACTGGTATGTGCATCCCCAGCTTGAATCTATTCTACCTGTGGATTGCGTGGGATATCCCTAGCGGAGTAACAGACATTCTCCGAAGCAGGGTTTATCCTATCTGAAGATCGGTTGAGTCTTCCTCCCAGTGAAGTCGCTTTACCATTCCCCAAGCAGAGTTCCCCGCAGAGTATTTCCCCAAGAGGAGTCTCCCCACAGAGTCAGAGTATCTGATCATTTTGGCTCCCTAGCCAGGGTTCATTTGCATTTTGCATGTAGTAATCATTGCATCCTCAAAAATCGCGTAGCATTTCCATTCATAAATGGAGCATTACGTCATAGAAAAATTCAAACATATGCATTCATGTGTTAACCTCACCAAACCGTATCCCCTGCAGAGACGGATTTTTGTTCAACCTGTACAACGCATTTGCTACAGTTGCTCCAGTCAACAATTGGTGTTGATAATCCCCATCAGAGGTTTATTTCCTCACCTGTTGATGACAGAAAGTTTGTTTCTCCCCAGTGAGACCTCCTGCAAGTGTTCAGCCTAGCCCTGTCATCTTGAGAATGTCAGTATACCCTGTCAGCACCCGGGTGTGTTGTTTCTTTGGTGTCGGTAAACACCATCTTTCGGTGATTTCCACTCATGCGTGTCGGTAAACACCATCTTTCGGTGATTTCCAGTCATGCGTAAGTGTCTGGTCTTCTTTGGCGTCGGTAAACACCATCTTTCGGTGATTCCCAGTCATGCGTAAGTGTCTGGTCTTCTTTGATGTCTGTAAACATCATCTTTCGATGTTCGTAACGTCGTCCCTCCCCTAGTGAAGATTCCTCCTCTCCGTTGGTGTCGATAAACGTCGAGTTTTTCCCGATCATCCGTTGATGATTTGGTTGTGTTCACTCTCCCCAGTAGAGTTTCCTCCTCTCCGTTGGTGTCGATAAACGTCGAGTTTTTCCTAGTCATCCGATGATGTCTAGTTGTACCCCTCTCCATGCAGAGTTACCTCTCCGTTGGTTTCGATAAACGTCGAGTTTTTCCCGATCATCCGTTGATGATTTGGTTGTGTCCTTCTTCCCTAGTGAAGTATTCTCCTTCTCCGTTGGTGTCGATAAACGTTGAGTCTCCCTTTCGTCCTATGACGTCTGGTTGAGTTTTCTCCTTCTCCGTTGGTGTCGATAAACGTTGAGTCTCCCTTTCGTCCTATGACGTCTGGTTGAGTTTTCTCCTTCTCCGTTGGTGTCGATAAACGTTGAGTCTCCCTTTCGTCCTATGACGTCTGGTTGAGTTTTCTCCTTCTCCGTTGGTGTCGATAAACGTCGAGTTTTTCCTATTCGTCATATGACGTCTAGTTGTACCTGTCCCCACGTGGATTTACCTCTCCGTTGGTCTTGGTAAACGTCGAGTTTTTCCTATCCGTCCTATGACGTCTAGTTGTACCTGTCCCCACGTGGATTTACCTCTCCGTTGGTCTTGGTAAACGTTGAGTTTTTCCCATTACGTCCGCTGACGTATGGTTGTATATCTCTTTCCATTCATCCAAAAATGTTTGGTTACCTCTCCGTTGGTCTTGGTAAACGTTGAGTTTTTCCCATTTCGTCCGTTGATGTATGGTTGTATCCCTCCCAGTCATTCATTAATGTCTGGTTACCTCTCCGTTGGTCTTGATAAACGTCGAGTTTTTCCTAGTTGTCCGTTGGCATCTAGTTGTGATTTCTTTTCCCATTCATCGCCGTTGCGATGTCTGGATGTGGCCGTACCCTTTGAAAACAAAACCAAAAAAATATATATACCCAGTAATAAGTATCAAATCCCAGTGGACGTTTCCATTGGTGGATCCCTGTTGTGCAAATTCTACGGTTCTTGGTATTCAATCCCTGTTTACCCTGAAAGTCTGACAGCCGTTGCTATCATCCGTTCGGGTTCCCAGCTGATTGAATAGGGGCAGCTGTAGCACCTCAAATTTGCACCTATCATTGTACATACATTTTCATATTAGGTCATAGCATATCATGGTCCATTGCATAGCATTTGCATAATCCTCAGTTGCCTCAAGTGCAAGCCAATCAGAAGAATTAGGTCAAACTGATCAGGAGATCAGTCAGTCAAGCAAGCAAGCACAATTCTCATTGAGCCAAGGCCCTAGGGTTTGTCCAACAAGTTCACATGACTAGAGGGTCCATTTGAAGTGTTCAAGTCAAGGGTTGAAGGCTCAGAGGTCATCAGTCAATACACAGACAGGCAAAAAACCCTAGAAAGTCAACAGTCAGTCAAAGCAGTGGATGGTGACCACTCTTGTGGAATTTGGGCACCATGATCAATAATCAAGAGTTCATACAACTTGAGACACCCTTTGAAGTCAAGTTCTCAAGGAATTAGGGTTTGGAATTCATCAGAAGATGCACAGTCAGTCAGAAACCCTAAAAGTCAACTGTTGGTCAACTGTCCATTTAATCAGTGATTTGATGATTGGAATTGGTTTGTGAGAGCTCATTCATGGCCAAATAGTCCTCATATATCATGTCAAACACCATCATGGAAGAATTTGAAGCCAAATCAGAAATTTCCAAAAATGGAAACTGGACCTGTAACTGAAACTTACCAAAAATGGAAAGTCTTGATCCTCAAACTTACATCATGATACAAGCTTCAAATGAATTTTTGCCCAACATGAAAGTTGAAGATCTTGCTCTCCCATTTCCAAAAAGTCCAAGAATTCTCAATTCCCATGTGTGGTTGGCAAGTTATGATCGAATCGATTTCAGAAATTCTTGAACTTCAAAGGGCCATATCTCTCAAACCATTTGGCCAATTTTGGTGGGGTTTTTTCCTACAAGTCACATTTGATCCCCTCTTTCCAAAAATATAAATTTCATGAGCCAAAACCTTGCCAATCAAAATGGCATTTTTTGACTTATCTCATTTAAATGCAAGTTTGACCAATGTTTGACTTTTTTATATAAACATTTTTCTACCATTTGGCCAATTGGAATAGCTCAGAAATATCATTTAAAGTTTGTTTGCAAGCTCAAATTATGCAGTACTTGCACCCATCATGTATCCATGCTTAGTTGCTTGAATTGGAAGAAAAGTACAAATTCAACCATGCTACTCCATGCTTCCACCATACCATGCCTTGTACCCTTCAAACAGAGTTTTATTGATCATTTTTCTGTCAGTTTGAAGCTCCATTTTGCAGCCTAACACAGCAAAACAAAGGCCATGTCCTACTTGCTTGAATTTTGGAACAAAAGGACACTTTCATCCATACTTTCACACCTTGCTTTGTACCATGACAGCAGACCTTATGCATCAGATTTTCTGTCATTTTTGAAATTCAATAGCAGGCACACAAGCCACATTGGACAGAAAAACCAATAGAACTTCATTCATGCTAGAGATCACTTGGGCCATTTCCTAAAAAAGCTGTCAAGGACAAAAACCTTGCCATGCCTTGTACTGTCCAGCAGTTTTGATGCACCATTTTTCTGTCAAGGGAAAGGCTAATTGCAGCCACAAGCCATCCCACTGCAGACAGACTTCACTCATTCACCTTGCTATTTGCATTTTAAGAAAAATCTGTCACAACTCCAAGGTTAGAAGGCTTGGCATGACCACAAAAAGCAACGGCCAACAACAGAGTATATCTCATTATTTTTTCTGTCATGCTGAACACTAATAGCAAGAACAAGCCAAGAATTCATTCATGCTCTCTCATTCTGAAAAGATCACCCTGCTTTTCATTTTCAAAAGTCTGTCCCAAAACTCAAAGAGCTTAAGCCTTGGTTGTTTCACCACCATTTTCATCATGTTGAACCACTAGCAGCCATAACCAACAGTCCAGCCAAAGATCTTCACACTCTCTCAAACCTCACCTTGCTGTTTGCATTCCAAATTTTCTGTCCAAAGCACAAAGGAACCAAACCAAACCTTACCACAACAACATCAAACAAAAACTCACAATGAACTAAACCTGAGCCTTGCATTGTGTTTTCAAACCCTGCAGCCAACCATCCAACAGCAGAAACCCTTGCTCACACTCATTTCTCTCAAGCTTCATCTCTTGCTCATGATGAACTGAACCTGCCTTGCTTAACACAATATCTCCTCATCATTTTTCTGTCAAAAAATGAAACCCTGCTAGCAGCCATTTGACAACAGACCAAAACACTTGTTCACTCCTCTAAAAAACTCATCCTTGGCACTTGTTCCAAAACCTGTCAAACCCCCAAAAGAACAAAGTCCTGCCTTGCTCAACACAACATTTCCTCAACATTTTCCATCAAATGAAACCAACTAGCAGCAGCCATGACACATGAGAAGACAGAAATCATTCATTCTAAAAAAGGCTTCATTTTTGGCATTTCAAAGAGTCTGTCAAAAAACTTCTAAAGAACTCAAGGATCCCTTTGTTGTTCTATCATCTGGCCATCATTTGGAGGCTACTTGCAGCACCATTCATCAACTGGGAGTTCATTTGCCAGCACTGTTCTAAAGAAGCATACAGCCATGGCAGAGTTTGTTTAAGGTCATTCCAAGCATCCACAAGCCAAAGCTCTTCAACCAATCAACACTTGGAAGGCCTTACTTCATCTGTCTCACCATTAAAAGGCCAAAACCACACTGTTTCTCATTCTGCTTCAATTTTTGGTATGGATTCGACCCCCCCCTTTTGTTTAATCAATACATGATTTTAAAAGGTCTTTTGATGCTGAGTGTCATGATGCTTTTCTTTTTGAAAATGGTTGTGTATTCATGAAGTTGTGATGAAAACAAGTTTGATGTGGAAATATGTTTATGCTCGATTCATGAATGTGTTTGTGTTTTAATAAAAACCAATGATAGATTCTTGTTTGCCATTGCTTGATGATCATGTTGATGTCCTCAATTGAGATTTCTGGGCAAGTTTGTGAAATTCGATTTGGGGAAGGGATGAGACATTGCTGCTACAGTAGAAACCCTAGTTCTTCATTGCATTTTTCCAGATTTTCTTCCATTTTCACGTGCATGGCCTGGCTTGTTTCCAACAGCCAATCAAAACATTTCCTTGCAATGGCCAAAACGGCATCGTTTAGATTAGTGGCGCAAACAATTACAACATTGCCATTCTCCTTTAATTAATCCATTTTATTCCATTTTAATTTCACATTTTATAACCAATCTTCCAAAAATCATAAATGCTTCAATTTTAATCCAATTTGAATGGGATTTTTTGTGTTGTGTTCATCATGATCTCTACTTTTTTATCATTATTTTTCCAGAATTTTTGGATGAGTAGTTTTTAAATGGCCTTAGGGTTTGTGACATGTGACCAAATTTTGTACACTTTGCCAAAACATTTGTGAAATGATGAGAATGTATCCAATGGCTCCCAAATTTTTTGTGCTCAAACTAGACACACTCATGGTGATTTTGGTGTAAAGTTTGTGAATTTATCATTTGTGGTTTGTGAGTTATGATTTTTTGAATTAGGGTGTGACAATTTGTGTCACACCATTGATGTCCAACTTCATGATTTTCATAGCCATGCTTCTTGACCTCAAAATGGATTGAAGTTTTGCATGAACCTACTCTTGTATGTATAGTTTACATGTGAATTTTCTTGGAATTATTTGTGGCATTTCCTAATTGTTTGAGATTTTCTCCCCTGGTTAGTCAAATGTTGACTTTGTGTGACACATGTTCCCTTTTCATTTGTGAAATTCTCATACTTTATTGGATGGACATGAAATTTTACATGAGATAACTAGACATCCTCATCTTTGCCATGGTTTTGGTCCCATTCATTTATCATACACCATCTCTGACTTATGATTTTTCTAAGTTGATGCATGTTTGGTTGACTTCTTTGAGCATGTTCAAAATTGCTTTGACTTTCTGATTTTCATTGACTGCCTTCCACTTGTCCAAATGAGATGAAATTTGACATGCATACCATGCTATGGGTTGTGATTGATCATGATTTATTTGGTGATTTTTGGAAATGTTTAGGATTGCTTTTGATTCAAGTCTTGCTGTTGACTTCTGTGAGCTTCTAAATGCCATGTTTTGACCTAATTTGATCATGAAATGAAGATAGTGATTGATATGAATGTGGACCCAATTGGTTTTGTTTCTTGATTGTGTGAACATGATTTTGGATACTTAACCCATGCTGTTTTGACTTTTCTTATTCTCTTTTGACCCTAGGCTTGCCCTAGTGGTCCTGTTACTCACCTTTGAGCTTGTGTTTTCAGGTTGACCATCAAATGGCCATTGAGACCAATTCTTTTGATTGAGCTTGCTTAAATATCATTGTCTAACCTCTTTGTCTTGTAGGTAGCTTGGCTCACATGCTTTAAGCTTTGTGCCTTGCACATTCACTAGCTTGTGTTGACTGGTTGATGTCTGTTTCATTTTGATTTAACTCTGACTTGTATACTAACTGTGCTTGACTGATTTCAGGTACTTTAGTTGCTTTTAGTTCCTTGTGAACTTTTGCTTTGCTTTGCTTGTATAAGCAATTTGCATTGAGGTATGTCTCTTTGTCTTCATGTAGTCTGGAAGACCTGGCCTGTTACTTGGCCGGGCAAACTGTCTGAAGCCCTCCTTAAGAGGCAATGTTTGTGGATGTTTAATTTTGTCCTTGCATAGAGTCAAAGTCCTCCTAAGTGAAGAGGCAATTGGTGGAAGGTAGGGATATGCAATCTATCCCCCACTATTCAGTGTGTCATCTGCTTTGCTCACACCACTGTGTTGATGCATTGCAGATACAAACCCAAGATCTTGTACAATTGTACAGTTGAGTCAGTCTTAAATGTGTAGAAGGGCTCCCACTTTCTGAACCCACACATTCTTGTCTTAAGCTCTCCCAGGCCAGGGATAAGAGCTGTGAAGTCTCATCTTCACTCACCTTTCATCTGCTTCACCTTAGCCCCTCAATGGCAAGGTTAAGAGCAACATTCACCCAGTTCCAGAGGTTTGTTTGTTGAGGTTGATATGACCCCTCGACTAAAACCTAACCCTTGTTTGACTTGCTTCCGGTGCAAGTTAGGATTGTTTGACTTGCTTCCTGTGCAAGTTAGGATTGTTTGACTTGCTTCCTGTGCAAGTTAGGGTTAGTTTAGACTTGCTTCCTGTGCAAGTTAGGTTTTGCTTGGCTTGCTTCCTGTGCAAGTTAAGTGTGTGTGTGGCTTGCTTCCTATGCAAGTCATGACTAGGATAGGCTGGCTCCCTGTGCCAGTTAGCTAGAAACCTTAACTTAGGGATGATTTTGCATGATAACATCTAGGCTCGAGTCGTAGTCTCCCTAGTTGTGTCTCCCTCTGTTATCTGGTTAGGCTAGTCCTTTATCCCTCTGTAGGGGAACTACATCGCCCTGATCTTCACACCAGATGAAGTATGTAGGCAGGAGATTGAGCTGATCTCTCCGGGCGCCCTTTTTCTTTTTTGTGTGTGTTGTCTGACAGTTGCTAGGCTCGAGTCCCCGACTCCTTAGCAATCTGTTGTCTGTTTGTTTGAGTGTGTGCTTGACAGTTATAGGCTCGAGTCCCCGACTCCCTATCTACTTGTTGTGTTGTTGTGTGCTTGGAAGCTGATGTAAGTCCATCGCGTGGCATTTGGGTTCCAGTGTGTGTGTGTTTAGGTTCGGATGTCAATGTAAGCCCAGTGATTGGCAGTCGGGCTCCACGTTTGCCTGTGTTTTGTTTGGTTTGTGTGCGTGTCAGCCGAGCTACGAATGCTCTGATTCTTCTCTCGTCCGAGAAGATACGTATGCATAGGATGCGACATCCTAGCGAGCATGTGTCGTTTCCCCAGTCCGAACTACTTCGACTCTGATGTCTATGCCTGATAGACTAAGTAGGCCCAGGATGCGATATCCTGCCGAGTCAGTTTCAGTCAGTTTCTGGTGTCTCTTTCAGCCAGTGTGTGTGAGTATTTGAGCAGTGTTTAGCAACCAATATTCCTTCCTTTTGTGCGTGGATCCCGTAGAGTACTACGGATGCGTAGGGGTGCTAATACCTTCCCTTCGCATAACCGACTCCCGAACCCATTCTCTTTGGTCGCGAGACCATGTCTTTTCCTAGGTTTACTCTGAGCGTTTCCTTTCCCTCTTTTGGGATAAATAACGCACGGTGGCGGCTCTGTTGTTTCTTCTTTTCCCGCCGGTTTTTCGCGCGATGCGACACTTATAACCCAGCTTTAGCTCTACGTCAGTTTGGTTGTGCTCGAAGAGATGGTCCGCATGAAATAATTATTCAAGGCACTGTGTTTGACTATGACACTGATTTCCAAGGTCTCCGTCAGAGATTTGTACGAGCCTGGGGCATGGTGAAAAGAAGCACTTTAGGACGGAAAAACTCTATTCCTATGGAACCTTATCTCAGATGGGTACGCGCCAGAGCTCGTGAACTTGGCATGCCATATCTTGCAGTCGGACCGCTGATTGTTGAACCAGAAGTTGAAGGAGGTATTTCTCAGATCATTCCTTATCCAGATATGCCTACCGATGTTGAAGAGCTAAAGAAATCCTGGATCCAGTTGAGAGAGGAAAGGGATACTTTTGAGACTCAGTTCGTGGCAGAAAGGAAGAAAGTATTAGAGCTCACCAGCCAGCTTAACGAGGAAAGAAGACTCAATACATATCTTCGCCCAAAAAGAAGCCGTCCCTGGGAAACTTGAGCTTTCATTGTATTTTTATTATTTCCTTTTTGTAATGAACATTGATTAAAGAAATTATTAATAAAAGTTTCCCTCTTTTCGGTGGTTTACGCAAAGTTAAATTCCAGGAGTCCTTGAAAACATTTCATACATTGCATAGCATAACATAACATTGCATAACAGGTATCCTAAAAGATCAATATTCTCACGGTCTTCCCTCTAAACAGAAAAATGGACCTCGAACAAACTGTCAAAGATCTCCAGACTCAGAATGCCCAATTCCAGGAGATGATGCTGAGCTTATCCAAGGGGCAGGAGGAACTGAAGGCTCTCTTGCTCGAGAAAAAGAAAGACAAGAAACCTGTGAGTTACATTAACCCGGGAAGAAGGCTTAAAGGACAGGCCGCAGGAGTCAAGATTAGAATCCCGAAGGATCAAGAAGAGGGGACAGATTCAGAAGATGAGAATGCTGATCCTTTCAGCCAGGAGGACGAAGATGAGAATTATGAGAATGAACAGTACTCGCCAAAAGGTGATAAGTATAAACTGCTGGAAGAACGTATGCTAGCTATGGAGGGTCAGAAGGCGCCCGGTCTGGATTTCGAAAGCTTGGGTCTAGTCTCTGATGTGGTCATTCCTCGCAAATTCAAGATCCCCACTTTCACTAAGTATGATGGTGCATCTTGTCCTCAGACGCATCTGAGAGCTTACGTGAGAAAGATTCAGCCATATACCACTGATAGGAAGCTATGGATCCATTTCTTCCAAGAGAGTCTGTCTGGCACACAGTTGGAGTGGTATTATCAGCTCGAGAGCTCTAACATCCACACCTGGACTGATTTAGCAACAGCTTTCTACAAGCATTACCAGTATAATTCTGAATTAGCGCCTACTTGGCTACAATTGCAGAATATGACTATGGGATCTAAAGAAAGCTTCAAGGAATATGCTCAGAAATGGAGAGATTTGGCTGGCAGAGTCAAACCCCCTATGACTGACCGAGAATTAGTGGACATGTTCATGGGCACACTGACTGACCCATTCTACAGCCATCTACTGGGAAGTTCTTCATCAGGTTTCACTGAACTTATATTGACAGGTGAGCGTGTTGAAAGCGGCATCCGAAGTGGAAAGATACAGGCGGCTACCTCTGCAAGCACCAAAAGGTCCTATCAGGGGAGGAATGAATCGAATGCTGTGTACAGTCAAAAGGGTCGTAATAAGAAAAACAGTGACCATGCCGTTGGAGCAGTTACGATTGCAGCCCCGCCAGCTCAAAACTTCCAGCACAGACAGGACAGGCCGAGAAGGCAGTTTACCAAGATCAATATGACTTTAGCACAAGCACTGCAAAGTATGCTAAAGGCAAATTTAATCACTCTCAGAGGTCCTCCTGCAAATGTCAACACTACTTCTCCTCGTTATAATCCCAATGCCAGGTGTGCATATCACTCCGATAGCCCCGGGCATGATACAAACGATTGTTGGTTGTTGAAGAATAAAATTCAGGATATGATCGACGCTGGGGAAATTGAATTTGAGCCGCCGGAGACTCCTAATGTTGTCACTGCACCTATGCCTAATCATGACAAGGCTGTTAATGTTATCGATGACAATTCCCACATCACTACTGTGGCAGACTTAACATCTCCTCTCCCGATCATCAAGAAGAACTTATTGCAAGCTGGTTTATTTCCAGGTTGTGCTGAAAATTGCGATCGCTGTATACTCCGACCCAATGAGTGCTTGAAGTTGAGGAATGGTATTCAACGGCTGATGGATGATCACACAATTCTCTTCGAAAAGGTTCCTAAGGTGGAGAACCCTACTGAAGAAATATCTGTGATTGCTAGGTCCAAAGTTCCAGTGAAGATTACCGCTACTAGAGTGCCTGTGAAGATTACTGCTGAGCCCAAGGTAGCCCCCCTAATCATTACTGCACCTGGCCCAGTACCGTATTCCTCCAGCAAAGCCATTCCGTGGAATTATGGAGGTGATGTTTACATCCATGGCGTAAAGCAAGTTGGTAATTCTGCTAATCCTAATGACATTGTTGGGACTAGTAAAGTTACTCGAAGTGGAAGGATCTTCTCTCCAGAAATCTCACCTCCCGCCCCTGAAACTCGAGGAAAGGAACCAGTAACCAACCCTTCTCAGTCAAAGACACCGGTCGAAGTTACTACTGAAGATGTTGCCAAGCAGGAAGTGGAGGAAATGCTGAAAATCATCCGTAAGAGTGATTTTGATGTGGTAGAACAGTTGGGGCATACTCCGTCTAAAATTTCGATGTTATCCTTGTTGTTATCTTCTGAATCTCATGCCAATGCATTGATCAAATTCTTGAAGACCGCTCATGTACCTCAAGAGACATCTGTCGATCAGTTCGAAAACTATGTTGCTAACCTGACTGTTGACAATGGCCTAGGCTTTTCCGATGCTGATCTGACACCAGCAGGAAAGAATCATAACAAAGCTCTGCACATCTCCATTGAATGTAAGGGGATCACCTTAGCTCATGTGTTGATCGATAATGGCTCTTCTTTGAATGTGCTACCGAAAGCTGTACTCGACAAGCTTGACGGTAAGAGCATCGAATTGAAACCTAGTGATACTGTGGTGCATGCGTACGACGGTGCAAAAAGTGTTGTCCATGGTGAAGTGGTTCTCCCTATCAAGATAGGACCTCAAGTCTTCAGCACTACCTTTCACGTGATGAACATCCGTCCTGCCTATTCCTGCTTGCTGGGACGCCCTTGGATTCATGGGGCAAGTGCCGTAGCTTCATCTCTCCATCAAAAGCTGAAGTATCCAATAGAGGGTAAGATTGTCACTGTGTGTGGAGAAGAAGAGTATATTGTCAGTAGTGTGCAGGCCTTCAGATATGTCGAGATGGATGGCGAATTCTTTGAGACTCCCACTCAGTCATTTGAAATGGTTCACCCGCCCAGTCCTGTCCTTAAGCCTACTCCCCTTGTGCCCAAGGTTATTCGTGCTCCTCCTGCCATGATTTCTATGAAGGACGCTCAAGCCGTGGTTGAAAATGGTGGTCGTACTGGCTGGGGTCAACTGATCAACGTACCATACAAGTCTGACAAGTCTGGTCTAGGGTTTAACTCTGAAAGGATGGTCAAAGATCAGATTAATGCTGTAGGAGATGCTGATAGCGATTGCGACCTGGATAGCTGGATTTTCCCAACAATTGGTGACGGACTCAATAATTGGAAGGCTGAAGACACTATCCCGATTTCCTTTAGTCAGGAGTAATTGTTATTGATTTTAGTGTTGCAAATTTTTAGTTTTTACAATTGAACTTCTTAAAGCATTGTGTCTATGCCCGGGGCACAATAGCTAATTTGTTAAGGGTTTTGTCATTTTCATAAGCATATTCATATTCAATAAATCAATGGACGTTTTTGCATTCAAATATTGCGCTCTTTATCTTTCCTGTCATCTATGTTTTCTTACACACACTCACGTACCGAATTGCAGATCCATACCCACTCTGGATCCTGTTGATAATAGTTCTACTACTGTTCATTATGACTTTGAAAATCCGATCTACCAAGCCGAGGATGGAAGTGAGGAAGATTGTGAAGTACCTGGAGAACTTGCCAGACTGTTACTGCAAGAAGAAAGGACTATACAGCCGCATGAAGAGTCAATCGAAATTGTAAATCTGGGTACTGAAGTGGACAAGAAAGAAGTCAAAATAGGAGCAGGCTTGGGAGACAGTGTCAAAGAAAGATTGATTCAGATGTTACATGACTATATCGAGATTTTTGCTTGGTCTTACGAAGACATGCCAGGACTGGATACTGATATAGTAGTGCATCGTTTGCCAATGAAGGAAGATTGTCATCCTGTTACGCAAAAGGTTCGTCGCATGCGTCCTGAGATGTCCGAGAAAATCAAAGCCGAAGTTATGAAACAATTCAATGCCGGTTTTCTAGCCGTTACGTCTTATCCTCAATGGGTTGCTAATGTGGTACCAGTACCGAAGAAGGATGGTAAGGTACCAATGTGCGTCGATTACAGAGATCTGAATAAAGCGAGTCCCAAAGATGACTTTCCACTTCCGCACATTGATGTTCTGGTAGATAACACCGCTCAACACAAAGTATTCTCCTTCATGGATGGCTTCTCGGGTTATAACCAGATTAAGATGGCACCTGAAGACATGGAGAAAACTACGTTTGTGACGCAATGGGGCACTTTCTGTTATAAAGTAATGCCATTCGGTTTAAAGAACGCCGGGGCAACGTACCAGCGCGCTATGGTGGTTTTGTTCCATGATATGATTCATCATGAAATAGAGGTATATGTGGATGACATGATAGCCAGATCTCATACTGAAGAAGAACATCTCGATCATTTATACAAATTGTTTGAGAGGTTGAAGAAATACAAGCTGAGATTGAACCCGAACAAATGCACCTTTGGAGTAAGATCCGGTAAACTCTTGGGCTTTATTGTCAGTGATAAAGGAATTGAGGTTGACCCGGCTAAGGTGAGAGCGATTCAAGAAATGCCAGTTCCTCGTACGGATAAAGAAGTCAGAGGTTTCTTGGGACGGTTGAATTACATTGCCCGATTTATCTCCCATTTGACTGCTACCTGCAAACCCATCTTCAAATTACTGAGGAAAAATCAAGAGATGATATGGAATGATGAATGCCAAGAAGCTTTTGACAAAATCAAGAAATATCTCCAGGAACCTCCAATTCTGATACCACCAGTTGAAGGAAGACCTCTAATCATGTATTTGACCGTGTTAGAAAATTCAATGGGGTGTGTGTTGGGGCAACATGACGAGTCTGGTCGAAAAAAGCATGCCATATACTACCTTAGCAAAAAGTTTACCGACTGTGAAACAAGATACTCACTGCTCGAGAAAACTTGTTGTGCTTTGGCCTGGGCTGCTCGCCGACTAAGACAGTATATGTTGAATCATGCCACTTTATTGATTTCTAAGATGGATCCTATCAAATATATATTTGAGAAACCTGCTCTCTCCGGGAGAATAGCAAGATGGCAGATGATCTTAACAGAGTATGATATCCAGTATACTACCCAGAAAGCAATCAAAGGAAGTGTGCTAGCTGATCATTTGGCTCATCAAGCGGTGGACGATTACCAATCTATGAATTTTGAGTTCCCAGATGAGGATGTCATGCTTGTTACTGATTATGAAGAACCTGGACCGGATGAAGGACCCGAACTGGGATCCCGATGGACTATGGTTTTTGATGGATCTTCTAATGCATTGGGCAATGGTGTTGGTGTTGTAATCATTTCCCCCAAGGGTTGTCATACGCCTTTCACGGCTAGACTATGTTTCGACTGTACCAATAATATGGCTGAGTATGAAGCATGTATTTTGGGACTCAGAGCTGCTATGGACCTGAGAATCAAGTTCTTGAGTGTGTACGGAGACTCAGCTTTGGTAATCAGTCAGATCAAAGGAGCATGGGACACTAAACATCCGAATCTCATCCCTTATCGAGAGCGGGTGTTGACATTAATCCCATACTTTGAAGAGATTACATTCGAACATATTCCACGAGAGGAGAATCAGTTGGCAGACGCCTTGGCCACCATGTCATCTATGTTCAGAGTCAGATGGGACAATGAAGCTCCCAGGATCACCATTGAACGACTAGATGAACCAGCATATTGTTATGAACTTAACGCTGCTGAAGTAGAAGAGAAACCTTGGTTCCACGAGGTAAAAAGATATTTAGAAACTCAGGAATACCCTGAAGGGGCATCCATCAATGACAGAAAGTTTCTGAGGAAGTTCTCCGCTAAGTTCTTTTTGAGTAATGGAATATTATACAAACGTAATCATGATTCGACTTTGCTTCGTTGTGTGGATAAAAAGGAAGCAGAAAAGATTATGGAAGACATGCATGACGGTATTTTTGGGACTCACTCTAGTGGACATACAATGGCCAAGAAGATTCTGAGATCGGGGTATTATTGGTCTACCATGGAAGCTGATTGCCATCATCACTCCCGAACTTGTCACAAGTGCCAGATCTATGCAGATAAAGTACATGTGCCCCCTGCTCCTTTAAACGTGTTGACAGCTCCTTGGCCCTTTGTAATGTGGGGCATTGATATGATTGGAGAGATTAAACCTACTGCCTCTAATGGACATCGTTTCATCCTTGTTGCTATTGATTACTTTACAAAGTGGGTAGAGGCCGCCTCATTTGCTTCTGTCACCAAGAATGTGGTGGCACGATTCATCAAGAATAGTCTCATTTGTCGGTATGGCATCCCTGAAAGAATTATCACTGACAATGGTACTAATTTGAATAACAAGATGATTACTGAACTCTGCACGCAGTTCAAGATAAAACACCATAACTCTTCTCCGTACCGGCCAAAGATGAACGGCGCCGTGGAGGCTGCTAATAAGAATATCAAGAAGATCATACAAAAGATGACAGTAACGTGCAAAGACTGGCATGAGATGTTACCGTTTTCTCTTCATGGTTATCGCACTTCAGTGCGCACTTCGACAGGGGCAACTCCGTTCTCTTTAGTCTACGGAATGGAAGCCGTTTTACCAGTGGAAGTTCAGATTCCCTCCCTAAGAATCATGAAAGAGGCGGGCTTAGATGAAGATGAATGGATTCAGACTCGACTCGATCAGATAAGTTTGATTGATGAAAAGAGACTCGCGGCTGTTTGTCATGGGCAAATATATCAGAAGCGCATGACCCAGGCATTTAACAAAAAGGTCAAGAGACAGGTGTATCAAATTGGCGACTTGGTGATCAAGCGTATCATTCTACCACTAGGTGATCCCAGAGGCAAATGGACCCCCACATACGAAGGGCCATTTGTAGTTAAGAAGGTATTCTCTGGTGGAGCCATGATACTTGCTACGATGGATGGCGAAGACTTCCCACATCCCGTGAACGCAGACATAGTCAAAAAATACTACGCATAAAAGGGACCCGCTAGGTCAACGTACCTAGGCAAAAGTAAGGGCATCCTGGCGAACCAAAAGGGTTCGGGCAAAAATTAGGGATAAGCATATAAAAATGTACACCCGGCAAGTCGAAAACCTGAAAAGGTGGCTTGGGCAAAAAGGGGTATCCTGGTGGACTGAAAACCTGAAAAGGCGGTCCAGGCAAAAATTAGGGATTAAAAGCGTATGACTATGTCCCGTTCTCAGTCAGCTTCACCCAAGTCAAAGGGACTAAACAAGCCAATCATTTCTATCCGACAGCAGGAGATGAGATGCGTGAAGACATAATGACAGTGGCAGAATTAAAATCAATAGGACTTGTCCTTCATAGCTTTTTCTTTGTTTTCTTGACAATTTCCTCTTACTAGGATTTCTGTCTCCTTGTACACAAATTGCCTGTTTATAGGCCCTCTTTCAAAATCAATACAATTTTGTTTCCAAAAAAAATGCTTTTGTTTTACGTCCTCTGTTTTGTTTGCATAAACGTCCATTGATTTAGATTGAATTGGTATATGCATTTGAATATGATCGATGTTTATAAAAAATACATGCATAAAACGGAAATAGCGATTACTACAAGACTTCAGGATTGAGGGGAAGGTCTAACCATGCTTTCCAATGAATCCGTTGCTAATTCTATCCCCCAGCAGAGCCAGAAGCAATTGGCATTACTAGACAAATTGGTCATCTCTTTCACCCCCAGCCAGGCCTCTGTTGGATATTTCTACCATCGGACAGAAATCAAGTATCCCTAGCTGAGAAAGGGTCATCAATACAAGTATCTCCAACCAGAAGATGGGGATTTATGTTCCCCAGGGAGTCGCCAGAAAAACTTTTCAGACGCATAATTCATTCATTACATCATTTCACAGCATACGCATGCATACATTGTTCGCATTTATTTTCATAAGCATAAAATATCTCATGCATCATGACATGGCATGAAGCTAACTTTATTTTTCAGGTTAATTATCCTACGGATACAGTCAAAATAAAGATCCATTCAGACAGACATCTTTATTGATTACATTTACATCTTTCAGATATAATCCACATGAACACCCATTCTGACAAGCACTCTGATATCCTCCTAATGATGGCATCTTTAAGCCCATCCCAGACATTCATTGCAAATACAACATATACAAATACAATCAGATACAGCCTAACGTACGGCTCATTCTGCAACTCCAATACGGTCTAACGTACGACCCATTTGGATCTTCAAATCCTCAGATACTGCCTAGCGTACGGTACATTCCGGGGTGTAGTCTAGCGTACGACTACTTTCTTCTTCAGATACAGCCTAACGTACGGCTCATTCTGCAACTCAGATACGATCTAACGTACGATCCATTCTGACCTTCAAATCCTCAGATACTGCCTAGCGTACGGTACATTCTGGGGTGTAGTCTAGCGTACGACTACTTTCTTCTTCAGATACAGCCTAACGTACGGCTCATTCTGCAACTCCAATACGGTCTAACGTACGACCCATTTGGATACTCAAATCCTCAGATGCTGCCTAGCGTACGGTACATTCCGGGGTGTAGTCTAGCGTACGACTACTTTCTGCTTCAGATACAGCCTAACGTACGACTCATTCTGCAACTCCAATACGGTCTAACGTACGACCCATTGGGATCTTCAACTCAGATACGATCTAGCGTACGATCCATTCTGATCTTTCCTCCCCAGCGAAGTCACCAGCCTAATGGATAACTCATTCTGCTATTCGGATGCGATCTAGCATACGATCCATCCTGATCCTTTATTCCCAGCAGCACATGATCCATCTGATCTTCCGTCATCAAACTTCCCCGATGGCATCTCTAAGCCCATCTCCATCAAGACTAATCGACAAGTGCAAAATTTTGGGGCATTCTAGTGTTCAATAATCTTCCACCTCCAGACCACGAATGGCGTACATACCATTCTAACTCTCTCAGTTCAAGAATATTGAACAGGGGCAGCTGTCATACCCCAAAATTTGCCCATTAATCTTGCAAAACCTTTCTCGAAGCACTCCAACTTATTCTGCAAGGCACTGACCTTAAAGGAACAAAGGCCCAGCTCACAAGGGGCCCAATCCAGAAAATGACCCAAACTGGCCTGCTCGCTAGGCGAGCAAATCCTTCGCCTAGCGAAGCTTGCGAATACCAGAATTGTTGGGCTTTATTCTGAGCCCATTAGGTCACAAATGGCCTGCTCGCTAGGCGAGCAAATCCTTCGCCTAGCGAAGCTTGCGATATATCAGAATTTTTGGGCTTCATTCTGAGCCCATTAGGTCACCACAATCACTATAAATACCGACACTTCAATCACGAAAAGGAACAGAGGAAGACGGACGGAAACCCTGGCATAGAAACCCTGCTAGCCCAGAGAATTCAGAGTAAGGGAACCCTGAAGGCAGCTCATCCGCACCGAAGCGACCGCCACCCAACTCAACCCGATACCTAGAGTGATCAGTCCCTTTCAACATTGCAATTGCAAACAGGTTTGCGCATCATTATTGTTTTACGCTTCCAATCGGTAATCTTTACATACATAATGCATCATGATTAAATTTTTGGATATGTAATTTGATTTCACATGTGAATTTAAGTATGCCTGAATATCCTGAATGTTTGTCCATGCTATTCCTGTAATTAAATGCCATAAAGCTCAAGATTCCGGAGATGGCGCTGTTGTCAAACTCAAAACCCGTAGCCGCTCGCTAGCACATCGCTAAGCGAGCCTGTAGCGAGTACTCGCTAAGCCTTCGCTAGGCGAGGCAGGAGCGAACGTAGCAGTGGCTGTTTTTTCTTTTTTTGTTTTGTCTTATGTTTGTCTCCTTATAATCCCGCATTATTTGGCCATGTGACTGCTGTGTTTATTTTGTGGTGCAATTTTCAATTGCACCTTATCTCGATGTTCTAACCCGTGTGCTGAATTGTGTAAAGGCTTACATATTCCCGAAGAAACGGCCGGCTAGGTATTCCACTTTATTTGTGGGATACCCTTATGGAGATGGATTCTGAATTACTTAATTAATTTTAATGTGGAGATTCATCCTAATTGTTTAATCGATTTTAATGTGGAGATTCATCCTAATTACTTAATTAATGTGGAGATTCATCCTAATTGATCATAATGTGGAAATTCATCTTAAATACTTAATTGCAAAATATTGCCTTTGAATATGTGATCTTGGACCTCTCTTTGTTGCCTTACGATATTATGGTCATGTCCCGCGAATGTGGGGATACCCTTAGCCAAGACCCTCCGATTAAATCATCATGTCCCTCTAAAATAAATCATAGCCCCTCGGATGTTGCCTTCGAATATATGATTTTGTCCCTCGACGACCCTTCGGTGTAACCTACGGTTAAATGATGATAGTCCCTTCGAATGCTAAGGTATCCTTACAACCGTTGCTTTCAATGACCAATTGATGACCCTACGATGACCCTTTTACATCCAAAGGATAAAACTACTTATTTCTCAATAATAAGGACGATTTTACCCTCACAAGGATAGGAAATGCCCATCAAGACCTTGGGTAGGTATAACTCTTAATTGCTTACTCACAATTTAAAAATACTTTTCACACTTCACAAATACTAGAAAATCACCACTTGGTATACATTCATACTAGAATCATTACTGAGTTATATTTTTCTAAACCATTATCAAAACTAAACGAGATAACCACTTTGTATACATTCATACGAGAAGCATTACAAAGTTAAATTCTCTTTTTCAAAATATTTTCTACACAAGTCACGAACACTTTTTCAGACAAGAAAAATAATATAAGTGATCAAGCAATTAAGAGCCCATGGATAACCATGGATACAAAGGATGCTAACACCTTCCCTTTGTATAATGTACCTCCCGAACCCAAAATCTAATTAAGGTCTTTCCTGTTCTTTTCCACCTTTCCGTATTGGATAAAAGAAAAGTCGGTGGCGACTCTTGCTAACCGCGACATTTGCTTTCCAAAGCAAAACGCACAAAGTCAGTTCACCGTATGACAGATATGATAGCCTTGATTACACCCAACCATGTGGGGATGTTCCGTGAGGCATACGGTGGTATTCTGAAGCTGGTTTTCAGGCTCACTGACAGCGATAGAAGCGCCATTCATACTCTTCTCCAGTTCTATGACCCGGGTTTGAGATGTTTTGTGTTCCCGGACTATTTGTTGGGGCCTCTGATGGAGGACTATGCTAGCATCCTGGGTATCCAGATCCGAGATCAGATTCCTTTCTTTGCCACTAAGGTGGAGCCTGTTGTTATGGAGATTTCTCGTGCTCTTTATTTAAGTCCGGAGATGATCAAGGAGGGTTTGAAGGAGAAAGGAAAATTACCTGGTTTTCACTTGAGTTTCTTGGAGGCTAAGGCCAAGGAACATGCTGCTTTGGGTAATTGGAAGACGGTCTGTGCCTTGATTGCTGCGAGCATTTATGGGACCATTTTGTTTCCTAATCAGAAGAACTTTGTGGACCATAATGCTATCAGATTGTTTATGCAGAGGAATCCTATTCCTACTCTGGTGGGAGATGTCTATTACTCGGTGCATAACAGGAACGAGAAGAGGCGTGGGGGACTGATCCGGTGTTGTGCTCAGCTGCTGTATAAGTGGTTTATGGGGTATTTGCCTTCCAAGGGTGCCTTTGCTTTTCTGGATCCTACTGTCAAGTGGTCATTCAGATTGATGGGTTTGCGGGCCGAGGACATAGCTTGGACTCACAATGGTATGGCTGGACGGGATTTCATATACAGTTGCGGGAGTATTCCCAATGTACCTCTTGTAGGAGTTCAGGGTTGCATCAATTACAACCCGGTGCTTCTTAGGAGACAGATGGGGTTTGCTGTGGAGGGTCCTCCTCTTGGACGAGAGATTCAGGAGTCCTTCTACTTCCCAATTGAGGGCAATCAGGCCAAGTTGAGGCAAGTGTTGGATGAGTGGCGCAGCATTCAGAGAAAGGGCAAAGTTCCTTATGGCAAGGTTAATAGCCGGTATTTTCCTCTATTTGATGATTGGCTTCGGAAAAGGATCGAGATCACACATCTACCATTTCCTGGAGGTGATCCGGGATGTCCTTTGATTGAGGGTCCGCGTTCTTCTGTCAGTATGGAAGAATTCCTCGAGATGAAGAGAGCCAGAGATCAGTTGCAAGCGGAGAAAACGGAATTGGAGATGAGTGTCGCTCGGGTTCAGATGGCTAACCAGGAGATCAGAGTGAGGATGGAAGATCAAGACAAGCGACATGCCCTGGAAGCAAAGCGCTTTGAGATGGATACTGCCTACTATGGGAAGGTCAATCAGGCTTTGGCATCTTCAACAAAGGAGCACGACATCACCAAAGAGAGATTGGCTAGGGCTTCAAAGGTCATTAAAGATCAGAAGAGGAGGAAAATCCTCGTGAGGGATCAGAGGGATGACAGAGTCAGAGTTCTCATCGCTGAGTGGGAGGCAAAGCTGAAGACCAAAGAAGCAGAGAACGTGAAGATCATCGCCGAGAGAGATCACTACATTGCCGAAAGAGATCATTATATTGCTGAGAGAGATCATTACTTCAGGCAGATGAAGATTCACCAGAAGGAGGTGGGAAGATTACAGCAGGAGAACACCGAGCTCAGGTTCGCCGCAGAGTTCGCGAAGATGGTTGATGAGATAGGGCCTTCTGTGGGACCCTCATCAGGCTAGCTTTATCATTTGTGTGGATTATCGTCAGGCTTGTTGACGGAATTCATTTTGCTTGTATTTCCTTTCTGATTCTGGAGGATTGTATTTGATTTGTATCAGCTTTGATGTATGACTATGGCACTTATTGTGCATTTTGCTATGCGATGATTATTTTCTTTCAGTGATAGATCTTCAAGCTTTATTTGCCTTACCGTATGCACTCACACAGCACACACATGGTTGGGGGTATTTTGCTAAATCATATATCTCTGATCTGTGTAATGAATCTAATGATGAATGTCAGAATATTGCTGCCGGGTTATTATCTATCTCGATGAAACCAGGATCGAGAGACAAAGTGTTCCTCATGTGGATAGACACTGCATTCATGCATGATCATAATAACGTGTTTTTATTTTGCAGGTATCAGTTCTAACGTGCTTGATTGTTTCAGGAATCATTGCTCGTGCTCGTAGAGTTGTACCTTTGCACTCAACACGCCCTCACAGATATTTCACTCGACGCAATACTCCCAGACTGATGGATCTTCCAAACACGGATATTCTTGAACTGAAGGATAAGATGAATGAGCTGATCAACATCATGCAAGGGTTTGCAGTTGGTCAGAAAGCTCTAGCTAACAAAGTCGAGAAGCTCGAGCGGGCTTCAGCGGCTAATAGTGGTGTGAACCTGGATGGTGTCTCCAACCAGGGGTTGGGTGGTTCTCGAGATGGTGGCAAGAGAACAACCGTGGGTATAGTGAATAATGCTGCCGGTTTTGGTGCTACTGGTGGTCAGCCTGGTCCGATGGGTCAGAATCTGAAAGATAGTCTATTCCCGCCATTCTTCGGGGCTGATGATGACAGAGAGGAGGACCGAGAAACTGATCAGTTCTCTATGCACAACGAACCGTTTGGCCAGTATGGTGCCCAACCACAGAACAAAGAGATTCAGCTGCTGGCTGAAAAGTTCAGAGCTTTGGAGAGCTATGCCACTCCCGGGGTCGTAAATATGTCAAATATGGGGCTAGTCGAGGGGATTGTGATCCCACAGAAGTTTAAAGCGCCCGCATTTGACAAATATAATGGGAGTTCCTGCCCGGAGACTCATCTGCAAGCCTTTATCCGCAAGATCTCAGCTTACACCATGGACCAGAAGCTGTGGATGTACTTCTTCCAGGACAGCCTGTCTGGAGGCTCCTTGGAGTGGTACACCAAGCTTAAATCCTCCGATATAAAGAGCTGGCAAGATCTTGGTGACGCATTCTTTAAACAGTATCAGTTCAACGTTGATATGGCTCCGAGTCGTACCCAGCTGCAGGGTATGTCTCAGAAGAATAATGAGGGGTTTAAAGAATATGCTCAGAGGTGGAGGGAGTTGGCTGCCAGAGTACAACCTCCACTAGTGGACAGAGAGATGTCTGATCTCTTTATGGGTACCTTATAAGGGGCGTTTGCTGAGAGGATGGTCGGTTGTCCAGTGACCAATTTTTCAGATATTGTGGTGGCTGGTGAAAGGATAGAGAGCTGGCTGAAGCTCGGGAAGATTCAAGGTAATGCTTCATCTTCAGGATCGAAGAAGCCCTTCGGTAACGGCCAGAGGAAGAAGGAGGGTGACACCAGTGCAGTGTACACCCAAAGAGGACCCAGTAGGGATCGTTACTTTCAGCACACTGCTGCGGTAACTATTCCTGCTGACAGTCAGCCTGCACAACAACAGCAACAACCGCTACAGCAGCGTCAACCGTTTCAACAGAGGCCTCAGAGGGCTGGTTATCAGGTCAGGGGGAGGATGAATGATAGGCAGTTTGACAGGCCTCCTGTGACTTACTCCTTCTTGCTGAAGAAGCTGAAAGACTTGGGATTGGTACAGTTAAGAACTCTGGCGCCTTTGAGACCTGATCAGAGGCCAGCCAATTATGATGAGAATGCAAAGTGTGAATTTCATTCGGGTGCTCCCGGACATAACATAGAGAACTGCAAAGCTTTTAAGCACGTGGTTCAAGACCTGGTGGATTCAAAAGCTATCAACTTTGCACCGTCTCCCAACGTGAATGCTAATCCCATGCCCGCGCATGGTCAGAGGGGGGTGATTGCTGTCTCTGAGGAGAGTAGAATCGGGTTGTCAAGTGTTGATCAGTTGAAGACTCCTCTGGCTGAGGTCAAGAGGCAGTTGATGTTGAATGGGGTTTATCCGGGCTGTAGTGATGTTTGTGCCGAGTGCATGGTTGCTACTGAGGGATGTACATTGTTGAGGAAGACTGTCCAAGGGCTGATGGACGATGGAAGTATTCAGTTTGAAAGGGCTGATATGGGGGAAGATGATGTCTCCACCATAACAATATACTTTGATCCGGTGGATTTGTCTACTCTAGCTGAGGCGGCTCCAGTTACCATCACGGTACCTGGACCAATTCCGTATGACAAAGATGATGCCGTACCGTGGCATTATGGTGGGGAGGTATATTGCAACGGAGAGAAGGTGGAGGATCAAATTGCTAGTGAAACCACCGTTTCAAAGGTGGATAATGCCGGTACCAGCGGTTTCACTCGTAGTGGAAGACTGTTTGCTCCTGATGCCTTGAGGGGTGGAGAAGGAGAAAAAGAGAAAAAAGAAAAGGCCGAGGCTTTAGCCAGGGCGAAAGGGAAAGCAGTGGTGAATGATGGTACTCCCGTGGAGACACCGACGCCTGTTGGGTCGGAAGAAAAACTTGATGATGATGCAGAAGAATTCTTACGAATCATCAAGAAGTCTGAGTACAAGCTTGTGGACCATCTGCAGCAGACTCCTTCCAAAATCTCAATTCTATCTTTGCTGTTAAGCTCTGAGGGGCATAGAGAGGCTCTGTTGAAGATTTTGAAGAAAGCCTATGTTCCTCAAGAGATAACAATCAACCAGTTGGAGACGGTGGTATCTAATGTGCATGCCAGCCATGGGTTGGGTTTTACCGACATGGATCTGACCGTAGATGGAAGGAATCATAATCGGGCTTTACACATCGCGATGGAATGTAAAGGGGCCGTGCTTTCGCATGTGCTGGTTGATACCGGCTCCTCATTGAATGTGTTGCCAAAGAAAGCTCTGGCAAAGCTGAATTGTGAAGGATTGATCCTGACGCCCACAGACTTGATAGTGCGGGCTTTTGATGGGTCGAAGCGGGCCGTATTTGGAGAAGTCGAGCTTCCGGTGAAGATAGGCCCTGAGGTGTTTAAGTCGACTTTCTATTTCATGGATATTCAGCCGGCATACAGTTGCCTGTTGGGTCGCCCATGGATCCATGCTGCTGGGGCAGTAACCTCGACTTTGCATCAAAAGTTGAAATATATCTGGGAAGGACAGGTTGTCACCGTCTGCGGAGAAGAGGACATCTTTGTCAGCCACCTGTCTTCATTCAAGTACGTTGAAATGGACGGCGAAATATGGGAAACGCCAAGTCAAGCATTCGAAACCGTTAAGGTGGAGAATGCTCTTTTTGCAAAAGAAGAAGAGAAACCGTCCATATCTTCGTATAAACAGGCCGCCGAGGTGGTGAAGAATGGAGAGGCTCCTGGTTGGGGTAGGATGATGGACATCTCCGCCAAGAAAGACCGCTTCGGAGTGGGGTACCAGCCTGGCAGAGGCTCATCAGGACAAGGCAGAGGACGCCGTACGTCAGTCACATTCACTAGTGCCGGAATGCTGGATCCGGATCACATCTGCATGATGAGTGATGAAACTGATAGCGACTGTGAGATGGACCTATGGATAAAGCCGTGCGCACTAGGGATGGGAATCCAGAACTAGAAGGCTGAAAAGATCATCAGGGTCACTCTGCTGGAAGAGTAATATTTTTCTGTTTTTGATTTTATGTGCATGAAAGCCTTACGTGTTGCCCGACACGTAATGGTTCATTGTAAGGGCCACCTCATGTTTAAAATTTGCAAGTTTGCATCATTAATAAAAGGATGTTTTTCAGTTAAAAGCGGTGTTCCCTGTTTTTCATTTATTTTTGCAGTTTAAAAATAAACAAAATAAAAATGGCAATGTTTCATTTTTCTTTTTCGATTTGTCTCGCACCGGTTCTAAAGCAATGCATGAATCCACATTCATGCAGATGCGATCATTCTCCGGATCTCATTGATAACAATCCTGTTACACCCTCATATGACCTCGACAATCCGATCTATCAAGCCGAAGAAGAAGGCGAAGAAGATTGTGAACTGCCAGGGGAATTAGCCAGGTTGTTGAAACAAGAGGAGAAGGTGATTCAGTCGCACGAAGAGCAGATTGAGGTTGTGAATCTGGGTACCGACGAGGTCAAGAAAGAAGTGAAAATCGGGGCTACTTTGGAGGAAAGTGTCAAGAGCAGAATGGTGGCATTGTTGAAAGAGTATGTCGACATCTTTGCCTGGTCTTATCAAGATATGCCAGGGTTGGATACCGATATCGTTGTGCACAAGCTACCATTGAGAGCAGATTGTCCTCCAGTGAAGCAGAAGTTGCGCAGAACTCGACCTGATATGGCGATGAAAATCAAAGAGGAAGTGCAGAAGCAGTGGGATGCTGGTTTCCTTGCTGTCACTAATTATCCGCCATGGGTCGCGAACATTGTGCCAGTCCCGAAGAAGGATGGGAAAGTGAGAATGTGTGTGGACTACCGAGACTTGAATAGAGCTAGTCCGAAAGATGATTTTCCATTACCTCACATCGACGTGTTGGTAGATAATACACCTCAATTCTCGGTGTTTTCCTTCATGGATGGCTTTTCTGGCTATAATCAAATCAAAATGTCGCCAGCTGATATGGATAAAACAACATTCATCACACCGTGGGGCACTTTTTGTTATAAGGTGATGCCATTCGGTCTCAAAAACGCCGGTGCTACTTATCAGAGGGCCATGGTGACTTTGTTTCATGATATGATTCATCATGAAATTGAATGCTATGTTGATGACATGATAGCAAAGTCCCAAACAGAAGAGGGGCATCTGGTAGATCTGGCCAAGTTGTTCGACCGGCTGAGACAGTTCAGACTGAGGTTGAATCCGAATAAGTGCACTTTCAGGGTGCGGTCCGGTAAATTGCTGGGGTTCATTGTAAGTGAGAAAGGAATCGAGGTTGATCCTGCTAAAGTAAAAGCAATAAGAGAAATGCCTGAACCGAAAACAGAGAAAGAGGTTCGTGGTTTCTTAGGTAGATTGAACTACATTTCACGGTTCATATCTCATCTAACAGCCACGTGCGAACCGATATTCAAATTGTTGAGAAAGGATCAAACGGTCAGGTGGAATAATGATTGCCAAGCGGCATTTGAAAAAATCAAAGAGTATTTGCAGGAGCCTCCGATTCTGATGCCTCCTGTGGAAGGACGACCGTTAATTCTGTACTTGACAGTCCTCGAGGGGTCTATGGGGTGTGTATTGGGGCAGCATGACGAGTCTGGTCGAAAAGAGCATGCCATATACTACCTTAGCAAAAAGTTTACCGACTGTGAAACCAGATATTCATTGCTCGAGAAAACTTGTTGTGCTTTGGTCTGGGCTGCTCGCCGACTGAGGCAGTACATGCTGGTTCATACCACTTTATTGATTTCCAAGATGGATCCAATCAAGTACATCTTTGAGAAGCCAGCATTGACCGGACGGGTTGCGAGGTGGCAAATGATTTTGACAGAATATGATATACAGTATACCTCTCAGAAAGCGATCAAGGGGAGTGTATTGTCTGATTACCTCGCCCAGCAACCCATTGAGGATTATCAACCGATGAAGTTTGAATTCCCTGATGAGGACATCATGTTTCTCAAATCGAAAGATTGCGAGGAACCGATCCCGGAGGAGGGGCCTAGCCCTGAATCCGAATGGATTCTGATGTTTGATGGGGCCGTTAACGTGAATGGTAGCGGTGTTGGTGCTGTTTTGGTTACGCCGAAAGGATCCCACATTCCTTTTGCTGCCCGGCTAACATTTGAGTGCACCAACAACGTGGCTGAATACGAAGCTTGTATATTGGGGATTGAAGAGGCGATTGATTTGAGGATTAAGAACCTTGTCATATATGGAGATTCAGCTCTGGTTGTAAATCAAGTTAACGGAAAATGGTATACGCATCAGTCTCATTTAGTTCTATACCAGGACTATACGAGGAGATTGTTGATGTTTTTCACCAAGGTGAAGATGCATCATGTGCCCAGAGAGGAGAATCCTCTAGCAGATGCTTTGGCTACTCTAGCCGCCTTGATTAAGGTACAGTGGTGGAATCAGTTCCCCAGTGTTGAGGTGGGACGTCTGGATAGACCGGCTTATGTGTTTGCTGTTGATACAGCGCCTGATGATGAGAAGCTGTGGTATTATGATATCAAGCGCTATCTAGAGACTCAAGAGTATCCTGAGGGAGCATCTAAGAAGGACCGAAAGACTCTGCGGAGGTTGGCCATGGTGTTCTACCTAAATAAGGATGGGGTCTTGTACAAGAGGAATTTTGATTGGGTCTTGCTCAGATGTGTTGATGATAAAGAAGCAAGCCAATTGATGAAAGAGGTTCACGAGGGATCGTTCGGTACCTATGCCAGTGGGAATCCAATGGTGAAGAAGCTGCTGAGGGCAGGTTATTACTGGATGACAATGGAGGCCCAATGTTTCAATTTCGTGCGGAAGTGTCATAAATGCCAGATTTATGCTGACAAGGTGCACGTGCCTCCAAATCCGTTGAGTTTGATGTCGTCCCCGTGGCCGTTTGCTATGTGGGGCATTGATATGATTGGAAAGATTGAGCCTACGGCTTCGAATGGGCACCGATTCATATTAGTGGCTATTGATTACTTCACCAAGTGGGTGGAAGCAGCCTCTTATACGAACGTGACGAAGCAGGTCGTTGCCCGATTTCTCAAGAGAGACATCATTTGCAGATATGGGGTTCCCGAGCGGATCATTACTGATAATGGTTCTAATTTGAATAACAAGATGATGGTAGAGCTGTGCCGGGAATTCAAGATTGAGCATCACAATTCTTCTCCCTATCGTCCGAAGATGAATGGGGCGGTTGAGGCAGCCAATAAGAACATTAAGAAGATTGTGCAGAAAATGGTGGTAACCTATAAAGACTGGCATGAGATGTTGCCGTTTGCATTGCATGGGTATCGAACGTCGGTGCGTACATCCACTGGGGCAACGCCTTTCTCGTTGGTATATGGCATGGAAGCCGTGCTACCGGTTGAGGTTCAAATTCCCTCTTTGAGAGTCCTGATGGACGTAAAGTTGCAAGAGGCTGAATGGGTAAGAACCCGGTACAAAGAGTTAAGCTTGATTGAGGAAAAGAGGCTAGCAGCCATCTGTCATGGGCAGTTATACCAGCAACGAATGAAGCGTGCTTTTGACAGAAAGATACGACCCCGGGTATATCACGTGGGTGATATGGTGCTGAAAAGGATCCTTCCTCCTCAAAACGATCGAAGGGGCAAATGGACACCCAATTATGAAGGTTCGTTCGTGGTCAAGAAGGTTTTCTCTGGAGGAGCCTTGTTGTTAACGACCATGGATGGCGAAGATTTTCCATCCCCTGTGAATGCGGACGCAGTTAAAAAATACTTCGTATAAAGAGACCCGCTGGACGAAAAGAATAAAATAGTCCAGGCATAAATGGGCATCCCGGCGAACCAAAAAACAGAAAGAAAGGTTCGGGCAAAAATTAGGGATAAAAAAAGAAAAACTGTACACCCGGCAAGTCGAAAACCTGAAAAGGCGACTTGGGCAAAAATGGGTATCCCGGTGGACTGAAGACCCGAAAGGGCGGTCCAGGCAAAAGAGGGATTGAAACGAACAACTGCGTCTGGCATGATCGTTTTTGCTTTGGTTAAGGCATCATGGATAATCCCCGGTAGGGATCAATTGGAAGCGTCTTGTTCAGAAGGCAGAAAGCAAGGAGAGTCTGAGGACATATGGGGTGTAACTGAGTTGGAACTCGATGAGATCACGGGTTTCACATTGCCATTAGGATAGATCTTCCTTTTGTGCGTAATTACCTCTTTTCAGGAATTGCTTCCTTTGTATTGCTCAGTTTGAGCCACACTTTTTCAATCAATAAAATGCATATTCAGTCAAATAGTGTTGTTTTTGTTTTTCATTACCGCTTTGATTGCAAAAACATCCAATTATTTTGATAAAGAATCTTGCATTTTAAGACATACAGGTCCCTTCCAATGCATGTTTATAAGATTGAGAACTTGAAATCTTATTCGGAAGGTTGAGTGACCCAAGTGTTGAAATCTTGACACGCCTGGGGCACGGTTTTATCTAACGATCTCTTTTGCAGGTGCTGTTAGATATTTTTTCACTCACTTGCAGGTTGTGATGTGGAAGCTTTTGACAAAATAATCCCCGTGGAGTCCAATCAGGGACAAGAGATAGAAGAACGATGAAAAGACGATGAGATGTACGACGACCCTTGAGATTAATCAAGAAGACTCTTCAAAGTCAGAAGATTGAAAAGTTTGTATAAATCCTAAGAGTTCGCTGTCCGTCGAGTACGAAGCAGTTTGGAATACAAGATGATGGAGCAGAAAAGTCCAGACGAGTCTGGGAGTTCTCAAAATTGGAAAGCTGACATGGGAGTTGGATATGAATATCCTGGTTCGACGAGTCGTCGGGTGTTCAATACCAGACTGTCCTCGTCGCCAAGCAGAGTCGGAGCGACTAATTCCCCAGCAGATTCAAGGTCTGTGGATTCCCTAGCAGGGTCAGGATGGTTATCCCCAGCAGGTTTTAGATCAATGCTTCCCCATTCGCCAGGACTGAAGGTGGCAATTTCCCCAGCAGAGGTATCTGTGAGCGGTGGTGTACCAAGCAGAGTCTGGAGTGTTATATCCCCAGCAAGTCAAAGACTGTTGTATCCCCACAAAATGCGTTGGTGGTTCCTTCCCCCAGCAATTCCCCAAGCGGATCGGGTGCAAAGGAGATATTATCCCCAGCAAGGGTTGCCTTTTCCCAGCGGCAGTGCTATTCCCCAGCAGGGTGGAAGTCGGAGTGTTGACGAGTTCCTCAGCAGAGTATCTCGAGCTCCCCAGAATAGTCCCTTGAGGGGGATACTTTTTATGCATTCATCATGAAAAATAAGCATAGCATATTGCATAATGAATCGCGTAGCATTTCCATAATTATGGAGCATTACGCTGAAAAATCAATCATGCATCATATTGCAAGCATAGGCTAGTCTCAAGCCGTGGTTACCGTTTGAGATTTGGTTTTGGCCAGTGGGTGAAGATGCTATTCAAGCCGTGGTTACCGTTTGAGGAGTGGTTTCCCTAGCTGGAAAACCATCAGCATTGCAAGTATCAGTTACCCGAGCCGTGGTTACCGCTTGAGGTTTGGTTTCGCCAGATGGTGAAGATGTTACTCTGAGGAGTTTAACATCGTGGTGTTGGGTCAACAATATTCCCCAGTAGTGCGATACTGGAGGAGATTTCTGTCGTGCGAGACAGGAGTTGGAAGGTGTTACTCTGAGGAGTTTAGCATCATGACGTCAGATCAGCAATGTTCCCCAGTAGTGCGATACTGGAGGAAACTTTTCCGTCGGACAGAGATGGAAATGAAATCAAAGGACGTTACGCGATCAGCGCGACAATCGGGGTTCAAATGGAGAAAGGGAAATGTTGAGGCATTTTCTGGAGATCGGGGTTCAAATGGAGAAAGGGAAATGTTGAGGCATTTTCTGGAGATCGGGGTTCAATTGGAGAAAAGGAAGTGTTGAGGCATTTTTTGGAGAGCGGGGTCCAAATAGAGATTGGAGTTGAAGATTATATCCGGGATGAGGTCCTCAGGATTATCTTCTGTTCATGTGTCACCTTAGACTTTGGCTGAGGCCAATAGAGGTCGTTATGGGTGTCTTCTGAGGAAGAGATGCACATGTTACCTTCCTTTTGTGAAGGTGTACCCTCTGATATGTCGCCCTCAGAGTGGTGTTTGGTGTTATTTCCGACGTTGCCAGCGGAATTATCACAAGAAAGGGGAGAACGGGGTTCAAATGGAGAAAGGGAAATGTTGAGGCATTTTCTGGAGAACGGGGTTCAAATGGAGAAAGGGAAATGTTGAGGCATTTTCTGGAGATCGGGGTTCACAATGGCGATCGCAAGTTATCGTCAGGCGACTGGGGTTCAAATGGAGAATGGGGTTCATTATTTTGGCAAACAAGATGTCGGGGTTCAAATGCAGTGATCTGGGATCATTTGCGCGAAAGAAAATTTCGGGGTTCAAGAAAACGAAAAAGAGAAAATTTTCGGGGTTCAAGAAAAGCATTAAAAAAAAAGAATAATCCCCAGCGGATGTGTGGTATTCAGGCCATGGTTATCCCTGTGTTACCATTTATTTTGGTATCCAGGTCGACGTTGTTGTTTCGGTACTCAGGCCGACTTTCTCCGTACCAGACGAATGTTTCTTCTTTCGAGGTTGTTTCTTTGCCGATGCTGACAGGCATTGTTAATTATTTTCCCATCGGAGTGCAAATTGTTCGTCTGTTCTTGGTATTCAATCACTCTTCATCCTGATCATCTGAAAGCCGAGGCTATTCATATCGACAGGTTCACAGTGGATTGAATAGGGGCAGCTGTAACACCTCAAAATTTGCCCTCCTCTCTTGGGACTAGCTTAGCATATTGCATATCATTTTGTAGGTCATTAGGCATTGCATATTTGCATATCATGTGGTTACGTTGAGCAAGTCATCCTCCTAAGTCTTGATCAGAAGATAAAGAGGTTAAGAGATGCAAGCTAAGGGTTTCATTGAACTAATCATTAACCATCTGAGGATGTGTGATTCAAATTAGGGTTCCTTGGTTCTCAAGGAGGATTGAGCTTCATCTTGGTTGAAATGGTACATCATCATCATCATGGTTTTGTCATCACCAGGAGATTCCTTATGCTTGATCATATTCCTTGAGATTAGGGTTTTGACCTCTGGTCAACCCTAATCATCTGCATTGGGCCAATCAGGGCTTGTCAGGGAGATGGGGTTTTCAATGGATATGGGGATCATCATATGGTTATATTGAGCTTATGGAAGCTAGGGTTTCATCATTGAGCCATTTCATCAGGAGTTTGAGGCTCAATTTGATCAGTCAAGCTGAAATTCATCTATCAGTCAGAAAAGTCAACTGTGGTCAACTGTGCCTGAATTCATGGATTTGGAGGAGGGAGAGGGTTAGAGACACTTCATTCATGTCTAAAGAAGTTTCATTTGACATTTCAAACATCCAGAATGAAGAAAATAAAGTCAGATGGAAACTTTCCAAAAATAGAAAGTGACTTGTAATTGAAAATTGCCAAAAATGGAAAGTTTTTCTCCTCAAAATTACGTGTCCAAAAATGTTTCAAATGAAATTTTGTTCAACATGAACGTTGTAGATCTTGCTCTCACCTTTCCAAAAAGTCCAAGAACATGAATTTCTCATTTGTGGTTGACAAGATATGGATTGATCATTGTCCAAAAAAGTGGAATTTCAAAGTGACATAACTTTTGATTCACAAAGCCAAATGGAGTGAGGTTTCTTTGAGCAAAATTCTTTTGATGTCCTCTATCCAAAACAAGCATTACCTGTCATGAAAACTCATCACACAAAAAGTCCATTTTTCAAGTGGACCAATTTTGAAAAAGGGAGGGAAAAAGGTGTTTTTGAGAAATAAGCCTTATTTTCACATGATTCCACTTGCAACAGTTCACAAATGCCATTTGAAACTTGCTCAAACCAGAAAATTCTACTGTTACATTGGATTTGCATAAGTGAGGGTGGATTGGCTAATTACCATTTAGCATAAAAGTGCATTTTCACTAATCACTCACATTTGGCTAAACTTGATTAACAAAATGGATTAGTGCATCATATAAATGGTTAATCATAACTGTTTTTCAGATTAACATTCATTCATCTCAGATCTAGATCCAAAATTGCACAATTCTCTCAACTTTTCATCTTCATTTTTTTGCAAATTTCTTCACAAGCCTAGCCAAGATCTTCATTGTTTCATCATCTACAATCGTTGTTGAAGCTAATTGAAGCAAGGAATCATCACTATCAAGCCAATTCATGGACTGTTAAAGAGAGGTGCATCAATGGCAATTCAAGATTTGAGCTAGATCGTGCGTGATTGAGCAACAAACTTTGTTCCATTCATCTTCCACATCATCAAAGCACATCTGTTTTCGTGTTCCAAGGCCAAACAACATCAAATTCACAACTGTCTTCAAATTAAGGTCAGATTTCGATTTGAACGATTCATGAAATTGTTTGATGCTTCTTGTAGATCTCTTAGAGTAGGTAATTCTGCAATTTGTATCACTGATTTTGGTTGAGAAACAAGGAAGATATGTGAATTTGAAGTTTCATACATGAAGATGTTTGCATTCGATTCTTTTAATCTAGGAAGAGTTAGGTCAAAATAATTATAGATTCATGATGTACGCTGTGAGACCTTTCCATTGATATAAGGTTTGTGTGGTTTGATGACAAAAAGTTCTTGAGTGATGAAGGTGATGAACGCATGATGAACACGTGAGAAATTTCCAAAAAAGTGGCTTTGATCTTCATTTTCGTTACTGTTCATGAAGCTTAGTGTTAGCGCGCGTGTTTTTAAAGCCATACAGGCTTCGATTCCGTGCCATGCATATTCCACCTTCGGCCTTTTGTTTTTTTCTCATATGCTTCATGTTTCACCATGACTCCATTCCATACATTTTTTTATTTTTTCTTCCAATTGAAAAATCATAACTCATGAAATACAACTCCAAATTGCATGATTCTTTTTTTGAATTGTTCATCATGTTGTGTACTTTTTTATGGACATTTTTTCAAGATTTATGCACGGTTGGATTTTAAAAATGCTTAGGGTTTGTTTTCACATGTCCTTTCTTGCACCATGCTTACTCTTTTGATCATGAAATGATGATGTTTAACTGGATGGAGCTGAAATTTTGTATGCATATTCTAGACTCAATCCTGGTCATTTTGGTATATGGTTTGTGATTTTTACGTTCCTGGATTGAGAGATATGACATGATCATTAGAAGTGTGACAATTTGTGTCACACCATGCCTTGCCTAACTTCATGATTTTATTTGACATGCCATATGAACTTGGATTGAGCTGAATTTTTGCATGATGATGATTAGGGATGTTAGGTTCACATGTGAATTTTTCTGTATTTTTTGAGTGCATTTCCAATTTGTTTGATAATTTCTCCCCTGTTTGACAAAATGTGGACCTTTTGTGAGTCATGTTTTTAAATGTTTTGTGAAATTCTGGATATGCATTGGATGGACTTGAAATTTTGTGGAGTGATTATAGACACATTAAAATTTGTCATGGTTTTGTTTGGTGCATTTATCCTGTTCCTACACTGTTTTATGCTTGCTTGAAGTTGATACATGATATTGTGCCTTGTTTGGACTTGTATGAGCATGCTTTAACTTGATGAATTTAATTGACTTGCTTCCTCTTATCCAAATGGCTTGAAATTTGGTGTGATTGACATGTAATGAATGCTGTTTAGCTGTGAATTTTTTGGGGATTTATTGAATTGTTTGTGAGTTGATTTGAGTTGAACCATTCTGTTTGGTCCTTTGAGGTTCTAAATTGCATGTTTTGTACTCTTTGCCTCATGAAATAATAGTGGTTGATGATATGAACATGAGACCAACTGGATTTAATTCTTATTTGATTGATCTTGATTTTGGATAAGTTTCATGTTCTGTTTTGACTTATTGATCCTATTTTGACCCTAGTCTTGTACTAGTGGTTTATGTTCTCACATTTGAGCTTTGTTTCAGGTCAAAGAGCACAATTGCTTATACTTGATGATGTGCACTCAATTGGGATTGGTTTATTGCTTGTTTATGACTAACTTGAGTTTGTTTTGTAGGCATTGAGACTTATGCTTAGGCCTTGTGGCTTGCACCTTTGTGCATTGATGCTTGTTATCTGTTTGTGCTGTTGACTTTTAACTTGTCTGTTTGACAGTTTGCTTGTCTGGTATACTGATTATGTTGGATTGATTTCAGGTACCTTAGTTGCTATAGTTCATTGTGAACTTGCTTGTGCTGCTGCTTGGTTGTGTAAACCAATTGAGGTAGAATCACTAACTTCATGTAGTCTGGAAGACCTGGCCTGTTACTTGGCCAGGCACCTGTCTGAAGTCCTCCTTAAGAGGCGATGTTTGTGCTTGTTTATTTTTGTCCCCAAGCAGGAAAAGACCTTTGTTAAGGCAATTGGCAGACACAAGAGGTGTGTAGTCCACCTCCTGCTAATCTGTGGAGTCGTCCCTTGGCTCACATTACATGTTGATGCCTTGTGGATCCTAACCCAAGATCCATGTACAGTTGTACAGTTGAGTCAGTGTCATAAGTGTAGAAGGGTTCCCACTTTCTGGACCCACACTTCTTTGTCTAAAGCTCTCCCTGGCCAGGGATAAGAGCTGTGAAGTCTTATCTTCACTCCCATTTCATCTGGCTTCACCCTGACTCTCAATGTCAGGGTTAAGAGCTAACATCACCCTGATACAGTTGACTTGCTTTGGCAGTCTAACCCTTGTTTGAGCCACCTCTGTTTGGATATAGTGTGTGCTATTTGTGATTGTTTGCTTTGATTGTTTTGCCTGTTTAGGATTAGCTTGCTGCCTGTGCAAGTTAGGAAGAAACCTTAACATAGGGCAATGATGCATGATAACATCTAGGCTCGAGTACAACTCCCTAGTAGTGTGTCTCCCTTTGCATCTGGTTAGAATTTCTTTCCCGTTCAGGGGAACTACGTCGCCCTGATCCTCATACCAGATGAGGTACGTAGGCAGGAGACCGTGCGAGGTCTCTCCGGGCACTTTTTTCCTTTTTGTGTGTGTTTGCTTGACAGTTGTTAGGCTCGAGTGCCTGACTCCTTAGTAACTTGTTGCTTGTTTCTTCTTGTGTGTCTGGATATGGATGTAAGACCAGCGATTGGCTGTCCGTATCCTGATTGTGTTTGTTTGGTTCGGAAGCCGATGTAAGTCCAGCGATTGGCGTTCGGGTTCCAAGTTTGCCTGTGTTTGTGTGTGTCCTGTTTGGCGTGCGTGAGCCGAACTACGACAGCTCTGATTCTCGTTCTAGACGAGATACGTAGGCATAGGATGCGATATCCTAGCGAGCCCTCTCCTCTCTTCCTCCACCTGTGTTGTCTTCAGTGTGTGTGTGTGATGTTTGTTTTAGCAACCTTTTTCTATCGTTTGAGTGTGGATCCCGTCGAGTACGACGGATGCGTAGGGGTGCTAATACCTTCCCTTCGCATAACCGACTCCCGATCCCATTCTCTTTGGTCACGAGACCATGCTTTTCCCAGGTTTACTTCGAGCGTTTCCTTTCCCTCCTTTGGGATAAATAACGCACGGTGGCGGCTCTGTGTTGTTTTTGTTTCAGCCCGCCGGTTGTTTTTCGCGGATGCGACAATATCAATATGTTTTTTTCCTACTGTGCTGAATAGGATTCTTAGAAATGTTTATAGCACTCAGGTTGTCACAATATAATGTCATGACATCTTGCGTGACATTGTATTCAGTCAGCATTTGTTTCATCCACACCAGTTGAGAACAACTACTTCCAGCTGCTATGTATTCAGCTTCAGCAGTAGACAGAGACACACAATTTTGCTTCTTACTAAACCATGATATTAAATTGTTCCCCAAGAAGAAGCATCCTCCTGATGTGCTTTTCCTATCATCAACACTTCCAGCCCAATCAGCATCACAATATCCAGACAACACAGATTCAGATCAATGAGTGTATAACATCCCATAGTCACTAGTGCCATTGACATATTTCAGGATCCTTTTCACTTGGTTTATGTGGCTCACCTTTGGTTCAGCTTGATATCTAGCACATACACCTACAGCAAAAGCAATGTCAGGTCTGCTTGCTGTGAGATATAGCAGACTCCCTATCATGCTTCTGTAGAGACTTTGATCCACACTGACACCATTTTCATCTTTAGACACTTTCAGATAAGTAGGAGCAGGTGTCCTCTTGTGGCTTGCATTCTCCATGCCAAACTTCTTAACAATATTTTTGGCATATTTACTTTGAGATAGAAAGATAGAATCTTCCATCTGCTTGACTTGCAGGCCAAGAAAATAGGTTAGTTCTCCAACAAGGCTCATTTCAAATTCAGACTGCATTTGTTCAACAAAATGTTGAACCATCTTACTTGACATCCCACCAAACATAATATCATCCACATATATCTGAACCACCATGAGCTTTCCTCCTTCACCTTTGACAAATAAAGTCTTATCAATGCCTCCTTTCATGTATCCATTGTCAATGAGAAACACTGTGAGTCTCTCATACCAAGCTCTAGGAGCTTGTTTCAACCCATAGAGAGCTTTCCTCAACTTATACACATGCTTTGGAAGATTTGGGTCCGTGAACCCCTTAGGTTGTTCAACATACACTTCCTCATTTAAGTAGCCATTTAAGAAGGCACTTTTCACATCTATTTGGAACAGTTTAAACTTCAAAATACATGCCACTCCTAGCAATAATCTAATGGACTCCAGGCAAGCTACATGAGCAAATGTTTCATCAAAGTCAACTCTTTCAACTTGAGTGTATCCTTGTGCTACCAATCTTGCTTTATTTTTAGTAACCACACCTTTTTCATCATATTTATTCTTGTAAACCCACTTTGTTTCAATAACATTTATTCCTTCAGGTCTTGGAACCAATTCCCACACTTCATTTCTCTTGAATTGGCCTAACTCTTCCTGCATGGCTTTGATCCAGAATTCATCATTTAAGGCTTCTTTGACATTCTTAGGCTCAATCTTGGACACAAAACAGGCATGTGAGATCACTTCCCTTGATCTAGTGGTGACCCCTTTATTTGGGTCTCCTATAATGAGATCTTTAGGATGATCCTTCTGAATTCTGATAGAGGGTCCCTTATTAACTTTACCAGCTTCAGGTTCAGCTTGAGTGGACTCACTCTCATTACTTTTGTCCAGGAGATCAGCTGGGGCATCATTCAGAAATGTTTCAACATCGTCTGTGACATCAGTCTCTTGATCATCAACAACAACATTGATAGATTCCATCATAACTTTTGCTCTGGAATTAAAAACTCTAAAGGCTCTGTTGTTTGTTGAGTAGCCCATAAATATTCCTTCATCACTCTTAGGGTCCATTTTCCTTCTTTGTTCACGATCAGCCAGGATATAACATTTACTACCAAACACATGGAAGTATTTGACAGTAGGTCTTCTTCCCTTCTAGACTTCATATAAAGTGGTTGGGGTCCCTTTCCTTAAGGTTACTCTGTTGTGAACATAACAGGCCGTGTTCATAGCTTCGGCCCAGAAGTGGTAAGGCAACTTCTTAGCATGAATCATAGCTCTAGCAGATTCTTGGAGAGTTCTATTTTTCCTTTCCACCACACCATTTTGCTGAGGGGTAATGGGAGAAGAGAACTCATGACCAATTCCTTCAGATGAACAGAATTCATCAAATTTACTGTTCTCAAATTCTTTCCCATGATCACTTTTGATTCTGATAACATGACTTTCTCTTTCTCTTTGAAGTCTTTGGCAAAGATCTTTGAACACATCAAACACATCAGATTTTTCCCTTATAAAATTCACCCAGGTATATCTAGAGAAGTCGTCCACCACAACATAAGCATACCTTTTCCCACCAAGACTTTCCACCTGCATAGGTCCCATTAAATCCATGTGGAGAAGTTCCAGCACTCTAGATGTGGTGTCATGTTTGATCTTCTGATGTGACATCTTTATCTGCTTTCCAATCTGACATTCACCACAAACTCTTCCTTCATCAATCTTTAATTTTGGGATTCCTCTGACAGCTTCAACAGATATGATCCTCTTCATTCCTTTAAGATGCAGATGACCCAGTTTTTGATGCCATAGTTTCACTTCTTCTTCTTTAGCTAGAGGACCTATTGATGAATAGCTAGTTTCTTGAGAATTCCACATATAACAGTTGTCTTTAGATCTGACTCCTCTCATGATCACCTCTTTTTTTGCATTAGTAATCAAGCATTCAGTTTTTGTGAAGTTCACATTTAGACCTTGGTCGCATAGTTGACTGATACTGATCAGGTTTGCAGTCAATCCTTTAACAAGCAGCACATTATCAAGGTTAGGGACTCCAGGACAGTTCAGCTTTCCAATCCCCTTGATTTCACCCTTTGCTCCATCACCAAAAGTTACATAGCTGGTGGCATGAGGTTGGAGGTTAATTAGAAGGTTTTTGCTTCCAGTCATGTGTCTGGAGCATCCACTGTCAAAGTACCAATCTTCTTTGGCTGAGTCTCTGAAGGAGGTGTGAGCTATCAAGTTAGTAGCACCAGCCCTAGGAACCCACTGTTTTTTGTTAACAGGGATGTGTTGTTTGGGTCTAGGTTGATGATAAGTAGGACTAGGATAACCATACAGCCTAAAGCAGAATGGTTTTATGTGGCCAAATTTCCCACAGTAATGACATCTCCATCTTTGGTGTTTTCCTTTATGTTGTCTTTCCTTGTGATGTTGAGACACCTGATGTGACATATTTGGTTTGCTACCAGTGGGACTACAATCAGGAGAGGATTCATTGAACCCAAGGCCAGTCATGTCTCCTGCCATCTTTCCAGTATGGAGAATTTTGTCTAAGGTGTCAGATCCACTGTTTAGCATTCTGACATACTTCGTCATCTCATCCAGTTTGGAGTTTAGGAACACGACTTTGATCTTTAACTTAGAAATGGTTTCTAGGTGTTCTATCTTCTCATCCTCTAGTTGGGTTATCAGTTTCTTCTGATTCTCCACTTGTTGACACACTTCTTCACTTCTGAAACACAACTTCCTGTAGGAAGTAGCTAATTCATCAAAGGTTAATTCATCATCACAGGAGTCTTCATAAGAATTCCATCTTCCAGTCAAGGCAGTCACAAGATTTGCAGACTCTCCTTCTGTTTCACTTTCTGAATTGTCATCAGACCAAGTAGCAGTAAGACTCTTCTTCTGTTTCTTGAGATATGTCCCACATTCAGCTCTAATATGTCCATACCCTTCACATTCATGGCACTGAATTCCTTTGCCCTGTTTGGATTTTTCCTCAGATTTTGTTCTTCTTCCAGCATCATTGGGCCTACTGATATCAAATGAGTTATTCTTGACATTAGACTTTGACCTCACATCCATCCTCTTCAGGAGTTTGTTGAATTGTCTCCCAAGTAATGCTACATCATTTGCCAGACCTTCATCAGTATCCTGACTGCTGTCTTCCTCTTTATCTTCAGTGTTTGACATAAAGGCTATGCTTTTGACTTTCTTTTCAGATCCATCACTCATTTCCAACTCGAATGTTTGGAGGGATCCAATTAGCTCATCCACTCTCATCTTGCAGATATCTTGAGATTCTTCTATGGCTGTCACTTTCATGGCAAATCTCTTGGGAAGTGATCTGAGAATTTTCCTCACAAGCTTTTCATCTGACATCTTCTTGCCCAGGGCTCCTGAGGCATTAGCAATTTCAAGGATATTCATATGGAATTCATGAATACTTTCATCTTCTTTCATCCTCAAATTCTCAAACTTAGTAGTAAGCAGTTGCAATCTAAACATCTTCACTCTAGAGGTACCTTCATGAGTGGTTTTGAGAATATTCCAAGCATTTTTAGCCACCTCACAGTTGTTCACCAGTCTGAAGATGTTCTTATCAACCCCATTGAATATAGCATTCAATGCTTTAGAGTTTCCAAGAGCTAGTTCATCCTCCTCCTTGGTCCATTCTTCCTCAGGCTTCTTATCAGTTGTAACTTCTCCTTCCTTCACAGTGAAGGGATGTTCCCAGCCTGTTAGAACAGCCTTCCAAGCCTTATTATCCAAAGATTTCAATAAGGCTACCATTCGAGGTTTCCAGTAGTCATAGTTAGATCCATCCAGAATTGGTGGTATGTGTACAGATCCTCCGTCTCTATCCATAGTACCAGAAAGTAACGTCCCAAGATCTCACCCAGAACTAGAGTAGGATACCTGCTCTGATACCAATTGAAATTCTGGTATCAGATATAAGATGTCAAAGGTAATATCACGAAACTAATATCTGAACAACAAATAAAATATAAATAGGATAAAAATAAAGAAACAATTGAACAAGCGATACAAGCAATTGTTAACCCAGTTTGGTGCAAACTCACCTACATCTGGGGGCTACCAAGCCATGAAGGAAATCCACTAAACAGAATTAGTTCAAAGACTCTCAGTAAACAACTTTAAGTTACAGTCTTTTCACCTAATCTCTACCCGTGTGACTTCTATCTAAGAACTCTTAGATATGAGACCCTACTCACTCCTCCTCAATCACAGCAGTGATATAAAAACAAATACAAAAGAAAGAAGACACACTTCAAGGACACATACTTGATCTTGCTTAAAAGCTTCAACCAAGTAAACAAACACTCGTGCTTCAAAGCTTAGAGTGGACAAAATACAATACAAAACTCAGTCCAATTCATACATCACCAAGATGAATGAATGGCTCACAATACACAAGCTCACACAAGGCTAAAACCCTAACACTCTCTCTCTTTATCGTTCGTCTCTTGTGTATCTAAAACAGGTTTTACATGGCCTTTAAATAGAAGCTTTTTGAATGGGCCTGGGCAGCATAAAACCCTAATTCTATTTTCCTTGCGTATCTTCTAAGAAACAGCAGTTAATCACCCCTTATTGGAAAATAGAACAATCTGGTTTTAAATCAAATTACTCCTTGAATAGCGCATTCAATCTCCACATAGGCATACACAGATTTGCATGAAAAGCGCAATCTCAAGATACACAACATTCAGACTAAATGTTCTGTATACACATGTCTTAACATCGGGTCTGACATCTTAGCTAAATCCTGCACAACCATATTTAAACATCCTGCAGGAAGCTGATATCACATGTCAAGACAACACTCGTGACAACTTGTGATAACTCTAAGTTTTACCAAAATTGATGCCAACACATAGAACCAACAGATCCTATTACAATGACGCATGCTAGGAGAGTGAATGATACCCTAATACAATTCATGATCAAATGAATGAAAGCAAGAGACCAATTAAGAGGAAGTGAGCCAAGACTTGCATTTTTATCCAAGTTCGTGAAGATGGCATGATTTGTGGGTTTGCTGCCCCATTTTAATGTTTTAATTAACCATATTATAATAAAATATGTAAGAGTCCAACTTGTCTAATTTTGGCCCAAAACACATAATGTGTGTGTGTGTGTATGTGTGTTTTAACCACTATAAAGCTTCGAAGACTTTAAAATTCACGCACTTCTCTTTCCAATCAACTAATGAGCATTGAAGTGGATGCATTGATCAAATTGGCTATAAATTATTATAATTCATCAAGATAATGAATATCAACTTCATCCATCACTTTTTAGTGTGTGGCCTTTCATCTCCAAGTCATTATTGATAGAATAACGAGTTGAATTTAAAGCATTTCATGAATTGTTATTGTAAATTTAGCAAGTTATCTTATACTTATAAATAGAGAATTAATCATGAATAGAAGATACAATTGAATTTTTTTAAACAAACACATTGTGTGAATTAGAGAGCTCTGCTCCTTTGGTTTTGGATTGGACAATGTTTTTGATCTTATTTAGAAGTCAAGTTTCTTGTGGTGGTTTTCACTTAAGCTTATCATCCTTTCTAATTCATGGAAAAGTGTGGCGCCCAATTTCTATCATTTTCATTAATTTCTTTCTATATTTTCATTTGTTTTAATTTTGTCCCAACTCAAATAATCTATAAAATTTCATCCCCTCAATCCATTTTACAATATTAAAATTACAAGTTTCATAATTGATCAAAGTATGAGAAAAGTGGTTGATTTTCAAATTGGTTAACCATCACGTATGGGGTGAGAAACTCTGTGTATGTGATTTTCTGTATCAGAGTGAAATTGTCTTTCTCAACTTTAATGCTGAGGTATTTATAGTAGTGTTAGGGTTGGGTCCTAGGACCCTTGAAAATAACAACCATCACTGAGACGATGTGGGAGTGGATAGTTAGTCCATTATTATTATGGCGTAGATGGTCAAATTTCTTCTTCCATACCATCACTACTACAAAAAGTACATACAACGACGCCACAGTTACCACGGTCCTTCGAAGGACCGTGGTGATATCTCTAAATTCAGAATAAATATTATAATTAAACATTGTTAATTTATTACCACAAACTTTTCAAACAACCATAGTTATATCAATTGGCGTTTCAAGAGTTCGATTCTAAGCGCATGCTAATTCATCATTTATTCAAAATTTTATCACCACCTTTCATTTATATTTAAAAAATAAAGTTATATCACAACGGTTTACTATACCAACCGTTGTGATACATTTTTAATTATTTTTAAAATTTTAATTGTTTAAAATCTGACGTTTTTTTTAATTATAAAATATCATTAATGTAAATCTTATATCACCACAGTTGTCTAAATAAACCATTATAATATAGTTTTCATTATTCTTTTAAATTTTTAATTGCTTAAAACTTGACTTTGTTTTATAAAATATCATAAATGTACATCTTATATTCCTACGGTTGTCAAAATACACCGTTATAATATAACTTTTATTATTTTTTAAAAAATTTATTTGCTTAAAATCTCATATCTTTTTATAAAATTTTATCATATATCACAACGATTTTGATAAACAACCATGATGATATAGTTTACTCAGTTTAAATAGAGCTATCTAACTTGTCTCTTCAGTTCCATATTTTCATTTCCATCAAGAAACAACATCTGATGAAACAATGCGATTTTCAACCCTAACCTAACCAAACAACACCATTTACAACCCCTGACGAAACAACAAAATTTTCAAATCTAACCTAACCAAACAACACCATATTCAAACCTGAAGAAATAACAACATTTTCAATCAGAACCACCGTTTGTGCTTTCGTACCATCGAGGAAGGAGCCGACACCGTGTTCTTCGTTCTTAACGAGGAGGAACTCAAAGATTCTGACAACATTTTTTTACTTATTCATCACGCTTTTTCGGTATGTAAACTTTTTCCTCGTGCATCAACAATACCGTCAATTTCCATTTGCTTTTATGTATTTGTTGTTGATGATGCTATTATTGGTGATGCTATTGTTGATGATGTTTGTGTCTTGATCCAACTATTGTTGATGATGTTTGTTGATAATGCTATTGTTGAGGATGTTTGTTGATGATGCTATTGTTGATGCTATTGTTGATGATGCTATTGTTGAAGATGCTTTTGTTGATGATGTTATTGTTGATAATGTTATTGTTAATGATCCTATTGTCGATGCTGCTATTGTTGATGTTTGTGTCTTGATGCCACTATTATTGTTGATGATGCTATTATTGGTGATGTTTGTTGATAATGCTATTGTTGATGATGCTATTATAGATGACCTATTCTTCATCTAGTAGAGACGAAGCTACGTATACAAATGAAGATAGTTCAAATGATTCTCAATCTGTAGTAGGACAACATAAAAAAAACATAAAAAAGGTGCCACAATGATGACTAAATTAGAAAAACTCCACAACTCGAGTGTCAAACTTTTGATTGAGTTTAATGTTGTTTATATTATTCTTGATGGTCCTCATTAATCACTTTTTAAGAGTTATGATGCGTTCCTTAGACATATCAAAGTCAGCATATGGTTAGATGATTGGAAAGATGTAGCAGATTAGGTGAAAAATAGCATATGGACAGACGTTAAGGTATATTAATTTTAATTTTCATTGATTCGATATTACTTTATATAAATACTAATGTATACTTATTGATATAAATGTGTAGTTAACGTTTGAGTTTAATGATGAATCGAAGTTGGAAAAAAAGTGGATCACTTATGCTGGTACGATTTGGAAAAGTTTTAAGTCACGACTCACTAGTGACTACATTACGAAGCCTAAGCCTAATATTGAATGCTCGTGGGTGAAATATCCTTTTCTTGGAAAGAAGGTTTAGAAAAAGTTTGTGAAGTCTTGTAGTTCCGAAGAGTTCATGGTTAGTACGATTTGTATTTTCTGATAATTTTATGGATACAACCTTGGACGTTAATATTTTTCCTATCTTTAAAACAGGTTAAAAGTGAAGTAGGAAAGTTGAACAAGTCAAAGAACAAATACCCATGTAGATTGTCTTGTGGGGGATAGAAGAAACTTGAGAAAATTATTATTGCTGAAAAAACAACAAGTAGGAGATAAGGACTCCATGAGTCGTGATCGGGAACCATCTCCATCTTCACGGCATGAGAAGTGGAAGAGGGTTCGACAAAGACCAAATGGAGAGTACACTCCAGATGCCTCAAGAGCAGTCGTTGAGAAAATTATAAGTAGGATTTTTTGTGCGTATGTTATGTGTTATTTAAACCCCTTTGGTAATAAACAATGTATGTCTTATCATATTGTGTGGGATTCGTTGGTTAACTTATCCCGTGAAGGTTCCTTTGTTCCAAAATCATGACATGATATTTTAGTATAAGCAATCGAAACAAAAGAGCGTGATGGACGTGTCCTTGGGGTTGGAGATGGCATCAACATGAGTGTTTTTTGGTACGCTTAGAAAAAGAACCGGACAGGTGCAAAAAGAAACGTTGGAAGAGCTCAAGAGGAAGATTGATACTAAAAAGTAAGAATTTGATGAGAATGAGAATATTGTGATATCTAAAATGTATGATATATATTGTGTTAATTCTGTTTTGTGTTGCTATGTATTTTATGATGTAGAGAATAAGTGGAACCGTTCCATAGTGTACAAATGAAGGTGATAGTTTTGATGATCAATTGTCAGTTATAAATGTTATACGTGGTGCAAGCACAAAAGGAAGTTGTTCAGCCGCCCCCATTGGTAGAGAGATCCATAACAGGTTATTAGCTCTCTCTGAAGAATCGCAGACCAACATGTTATGTTACGTTATGCACAACGGAGATGTGGTGTTTACTCTTCTGCTAGAACATGATCCAGAGATATAGGGGTTAAAGGAATTATTTATGATTCCTAAAGATATAAAGGATATGATTGTTGGAGAACGGTGGCTGGACATAGGGTTACTACAAGTTTGGTGCACGTTAGTATATCTCATTATGATACATTCATTGTTTTGTATAGAACTAATTCCTCACGTGTTTTATGTATTTTGCTTAACCATTTATTAGGTACATTCACCATGTTTGTATAGAATTAAATAAATCAAATACTTATGGATTGTTGGGTCTAGTTAGAGTACGATTTACAAATAATTCTCCAAAAAATATTGAAGAATACTTAACATCATTGGTAGCAGGGGGAAAGAATGTTACTTAGTACAGTTCCTCAATAAGTGAGTAATTTTAAAATTATGATTTCTCTATTATAGTTAGTTTTCATGTTTTACCAAATACTAATTATATATACTTGTATTATTCATTCAGAGAACATTATCAATTGATCATCATATCTCTTCGGACGAATATGATAACTACACTATCTTTGTTACACTATGAACTTGATCCTATGATGAAACAAATTATTACTAAGTAACTTTATGTTTATGAGACTTTTAGTAATATTTTCTCTGATTTTGTAATTATCTTAGCGTGTAATATTTTTAAATCATTTTCAATATATAGGGTTGTGAAGAGACACTATAGATTAAACATATTAGACGATATACCAAGATCTAAATAAGGGAAAGGGGTTGAATAGCTCACAAGTTAAAATTTGAACCAAAGTTGATTTTGAAAAAGTTAATAGCGCGGAAGCAAATTTCTTGTTACTTCAATGTTTAAGTAAATTTATGAGTTCACCATGTTAAAGCAAACCTCAATACTCAAATGTTTACCAAAACATTTCCATTTTATTTATAAAATAGATCCTTCACATCCGTTGTGTTACTCAACCTTATAATTTGAGTAAATTACTTATCAATTAAATCAATTTATTTACCTAAATTTGTTACATTGTAAATATACTAGTACCATTTTTTCTCCATATTTATATATATTGAAATTGACTTATATTTAAAATTTAATTTAATTTAATTTATAAATTTTAAATCAAATATTTTATATATTACAAAAATCAATTTCAGCAGTAACAAATTTTATAAATATAAAATAAAACAATTTTTTTTGTAATAATTAAATAAATTAGTGAAACAAAACCAAAACTCTTGATCGCTATTCCCACGGATCATTTGTATATTTAAGCTACATTATTTAAAGGATTTGATCCTTGGTTTATTATATAATTCGCATCAAATGCTAGTTCAAGAAATGGTACTATAGGTGGCCTATCTATCAACATCTAGAGCAAGTTGCTTGGACAATTCAATTTAAACAAGTATTTCTCTATATATCTTTATCAATCAATTAATGGGTTTGTTGACAAATCCACTTCTTTATTATATTTAAATGACAAAAAAACAGTTACAAGTCTTAAGTCAAGTTATTATTAGATGTATGTATATGTTTTTTTTTTTAAATCTTATTATATAAAAGAATCAATTTATTTAAAGTAAAATTTTATATAAACTGTTGACATGTAATAAAATTCAAATTTAAAATTTTGAAAGGAACATAGTCTTAAAATAGTTGAGAATTAGTTGTATGTATACGTAATGTTTCTGTTTCTATTGTACCTGTATCGAATGAAATGCATTTATGCCTAAGTGTGTAACCATATGAGCTTAGTTTATTTATTCCAAAATAGAGTAGTCAACTCTTAACGCTCTCTCTCTCTTCCCACCTACTTGAATTTATAGTCCGGCTCAACAACTTTTGTTGGTCAATTTGAAACTCGTCTATTTAATAAAAAATGAAGATGAAGATTAGTTAGATAATTATCAGCCAAAGTTAAATATTGTAGTACTAGTATTCAACTAAATATTTTAATATGTAATATTGATACGAGACTTTGAGTTTTAAAACATAACTCATTTATTTTCTAATATATATATATATATATATATATATATATATATATATATATATATATATGTATTCTTGTCTATTATTGTTTAGTGAAGAAAAAAAAAAGAAAAAAATATTAATAAAAATAATTTTAAAGAAAATCTTATAATAATAATTTCAAGAGGTCTTCATATATACATGTGAAAGTAGTTTTAGTTATTTTAGGGTGTCAAATTGGCAGGTTCATACAATTTAAATTTGTCCAACAAAAGCCTAAAAAAATGGACGGATGAAGCGAATATAATTGAGGAAGCGAGTTTAAAACTTTGACCCATGTCATATTAAAAGTGTGGGCGAGTCCACAACCGGCGTATATTTAAAGTCTAAAAATATAAAATTTATGTTTATATTCATGTCCGCACAAACATGAAAATAAAATAAAATGGAATGAGGTGAATACAATAGAAGGTGCATATGCCTAAACCCTTAGCTCGTCCACATTAAAGTGCGGGCACAACGGTCATGTCTAATAAGTCGAATCCGTTTTACCATCCTTAATTATATTTTTTTGTCTTAAATATTGTGATTGTATTTGAGTGTGAAAAAAATTATGATTTTGCAATTTAATTAGAATTTCCACCTATTTTAAAAATAGATGTTGCTCCTTAAATTTTATCCATTTTAAAATTCTATATTATAAATGAATAAAAATATACACATAATGGGGGCTTTACCTAACACATAAAATCAATGAAAAAGAAAATTAAAAAAAATTAAAGGAAATAAAACAACAAAAACATATCCATCATTTTCTCATTCACCTTTAATTGGTCATTACAAGAATGTATCCATACTAACTTGTCCTCGAAGTATATATTCATGTATATTATAATATATTACGTTGATATTGATAGTAACGAGTAGTTGATTAATAATTTTTTAACAAAAAAAAAATATTAAAAAAATAAACAATTCAGAACTTAATTACAACTTCGTTAAATTTAGGGGCTTATTAATTTTTTTTGAGATGGTTCAAAATAGTCGTATTTATTAAATTTAAAAAATAATAATAAGTTTTGATAACTTCTTTCCACTATATGCCAAAGAAAACAGTGACTTGAATTGAAATCAAGACAATTATTTCAGAATTCTCGATTAGAAATAAATAAATAAATAAATAAATTATGAATTGATTAAAAGAACATGAATTTGTTGTATATAACATGTGGGTACATACATACACAATTTTGTAATTGTACATATGAATGATTTCCCTCATAAGAACAACTAAGATTATTTCCCTAATAACTGTTCAAAAAGATTAATAAATAACCCTTGAAATTTAAGCTTCAAAGTCCACCATTAATTTGTTCAACTTCTTGTTGCTTATTTTCTGTTCAATGAAACTCTTTCCATGGTCACCACTGCACATAATAAAGATACTTTATCATTATTATAACTTATAAGTCCAAATGTTTAATTTTATAAATTAAAAAATTGAGTCAAATTAATAATCTAAAAAGACTAAAATACCCTTACCTTTGGGGTAAGGAAGAAGATGCAGTAGGCGCTAACTTGTGCGCGAGCTGAACGGCGTCGTCTTGAGTGTTAATAATATGATTGAAGCATAAATAACGACCGTAGGATGAGACATCCTCGTAGACACAGATGTGAGTATCGACCAAGAATCCTAAATCAACGGTCACAAAGACACCATCCTCGTACATTTCAGCAGCTCCTCTTAAATAAGGATGTTTAATGGAAAGATCATGAGTCATCAATAATCCAGCATTGATAGACACCATGTTCACTCCTCTGTCCATTGCTAATGCAAACGCTGTTTTCTCGGATAGTGTCTTTGACATCCCATGCCATAACTGTTTGTTTGTACGTGTACAGTAACATTCAATTATTCACTTTTTCTATTACAAATGTAATCATTCTGACTATCATGTCGGTTACATCTATATCATGCGATAGAAAATATCGCATGATTCAGATGTAACTGATTTTAGTCTTGGAAATTTTCAACTACGGTGATCAACTATTACCACTGTACCTTAAATTTGCGACAGAAATTGACATCACTCCAATGAATTTCATCCAAATCAGGTTCAATGGTTTTACGATCCTCTCTCCAGACAACCGCAGTTGCCGAGGATGTAAAAACAACCTTATCTATTGTTTCTGTTTGAGCACAAGCTTCAAGCACGTTGTGTGCTGCTCTAACTTCCACGTCAGCCATATATTCCTGTTCGTTATGACAAGTCGTCATCAGTTTTATCACGTTTTATATTAAAGTACTATACATGTATTTTATAATATATTATTTTTCTAAAAATTAAGAAATTGTTCAAATTAATCATAATAATTTTATATGATGGACATGAAATTAAATTTATACTAGTAATCATTCAATCAAGTTACTGTAACAAAATTGGAGTCATTGCATGTGGTCCACATTGCTTGCAAATATAAAATTTCTCATCATGATTGATTGCCAATATTTTAATATATAACCCTATACTTCAATCAAATAATGATATGATTAGAAAACTAACTAGCTCAAATTGACTTTGACATAATTTTTTCAAGGCCTATGACATTAACACATGAATAACCAATTCAAACCTAAACTACAATAACTTGCTTGAAAGAAAGTATAGAAAAAAATTAGAGGTACGAGGGAACAAGCAAGTGATGAGAAAATCAGGCAAATGGTGCCTACCACGTGCACCAATAAATAGAGTTTGCTTTTTCATCATAAAATTCAAATGAAAAGGAACTCTACTTTTTCATCTCACTCAACAGCTATCAACAGCAAAAACAAAACTCTCATGCATTAACTCTTTCATTATTATGATTATTACACATTCAACATCAATTAATGTTTTTTATTGTATTCCAAAACCCAAATCCCAATGAAATTTGTTATACGCTTTAGTATCTTTTTATATAATAAAATAAACAATCTAACTAAAATTTATGGTTGAGAAACAGATAGCAAAAAAATCATGAAAAAAAGTTTTTTTTTTGTTGCTTACATCATAATTGGGTTGGTCAAGAGGAGGTTCAAACGAGTAGAACAAACCAGAGCAACCTTTAAGAGCATCAATTATGCTATGATAATCAAAAGGGTCTGATCGAAAAATCTTGAGTTTATCAGAATCAGCAGAAACTCCATTGAATAGATCTTCTTCTCCTACACATATATAGAAAAACAATTAATTAATCAATTAATTAATTAATTAAACAGCATGTAAAATTAATGACAAGAATTACCATATTTTTGAATGGAGGCATGAACGGTGTAGCCTCTTTGAAGAAGTCTTTGAACAAGACTAAAGCCCAATTGACCGGAAGCATCCATAACACAAACAGTGTGAGAAGTTATATCAAAAGAAGGAGCCATGGTTTGTTTGTTGTTCCTAGTTGAACAAGAGTTTAAGAAAAGCTTGTTGTTGTGTTGTAGAGACAAGAGAGAAAAGAAGGGTTAGAGTTAGAATATATAGAGAAGGTAAGGGGAGGGGCGGCTAGTGAGAGAAAGCATTGAAAGAGCGTGCAGGGTAGATAGGTAGGAAGGAGGTAGTTGTAGTTTTATAGATGGACACGCGCACACCACCAAGTGAAAAAGAAAGACAGATAGATAAGATACACATATTCACAATCAAAAAAAGGAAAAAGGGGTGTATTTGTTTCTTTTTAATATATAGTATATATAACAACTTTAATCCACGTATGTAGAAAAATGTTGGTATGGATATCGAATTGCTACCTTCTTTAAGTTCTAATTTTCACTTTTTCTATTATTAATAACTATATTCTTTCAATATTAAACAATATAACATACTTGGTCAAAATATATATTACTTCTTTTACAATATTAAATAATTAATATTTTCTTATGTTTTATTAATAAAGGTTTTCTTAGAATTTTAGATATTTTTATTGTATACATTTATTTATTTTTATACTAGTATTTTAATAATATATATATATATATATATATATATATATATATATATATATATATATATATATATATATATATAAATTGTGAGTGCATCTTCAGTTAAGTTTTCTTATGAGTGTTTTGTATGATGTCAAAATTAGGATTTTTTAGCGTTTATATATATTGGACGATATCGTCTTATTCTCTATGTGCATCTTAACATTAGGAAGCATACAAGTCGTTGGGAACATCTTTGACAAGGTCTAAAGCATTAAACATGCATATGATAGGTCGACACATACGTAAATAGGTCAGCCTATAGTAAAATTTTCTAAGCTATAACTCAACACATCTTTGTTATGGGTCAACACGTACACTGCAATGTTAAAGTCTGTAGCTTTTGTTTCATGTGTTGACTCCACGGGTCGACACATAGAAGGCACACGCCATTGATAAGTTGACATGTGACCTTCAACAGGCCGACCTATGCATCGAACAAGTCAACACATGACTTCAACAGGTCGACCTATACGATGATTTTTGTGTGCATATTTTCTCAAACTTAATTGCATTCCTTTTTGCTATCATTCACCCATGCATATATATATACTTCATACATGCATCATTCTCTAGTAAGATTTCTAGAGTGAGTAAAATCTACATGAATCCAAAATTTCAAAGCATCTCATCAACTTCAATTCAATCTATGCATACACACAATCAAACTACGCATAATTATTTTTTGATTGGGTGTCATCTAGATTAGGATTGATAACGTCCAATTAAGTTTGTTGTATCGAGAATATTGGAATGAGATCTTTGAGGGATTCAAATCAGAAAGTTGAGGTGGGGTTTTCCTTCAAAATCTTTAGGGTTTGAAGGTTTTGGACAAGATTCCGCAATTCAGATTCGATCGAGTGAAACCTTGGGACTATGTGTGTTGTGCAAGGGAGTAGCGTGAAACTATGGACATTGTTGACAAATCTTGGATTCAATAAGTGTGCGCTTGAGATTAATTCAGTCAGGTGAAGCCTTGAGACAAGGAGATCGTGCAAGGAAGTAGCAAGAACATGTGTATTTAAGTGGGGTTGTTGGTTACATGATCATGCATTTGAGATTAATTCAGTCGTATGAAAGCCTTGGGACAATGGGTGACTCGGAAGGAAGTAGCAACAACAGGTGAATTGAAGTGGCATGGTTATTTACTTGATCAAGATTGATCAAGGTTTTTTGAAGTGCTAGAGTCAAGAACAAACTTGGGGTTTGTGGAATTTGATATCTCATCTCTTGTATTCATACATTTGCAAAGTAAGATTTATTATAATAATATCTCAATTCGAATTGAGGTAAGAAGTACCCATAACGAGGTCGATTGGAGAACTGCCTAAACAAATCCTTGTGTACTCTCTCTCTCTCTCTCTCTCTCTCTCTCTCTCTATATATATATATATATATATATATATATATATATATATTAATCAATCAATCAATCAATCTATCTATCTCTTTTATTTTTTGGTTTGCAAATTGTCGATTACTTTGATCTCTTGATCAACATTGTTTGGATAACAATTTTGAATCATTGTGAAATTTGTGTTGTTGTAGTAATCACATACCATTACGTTGTAATTGGATTTCTAAGAACTACAAACACTATACAAACATCCAAACTTTGTTAATCGCACGCAAAGTGTTCGACAAATTTTTCAACTAGTTTTTTGTGTGTTATTATCATTGGAGATAAACTTTTACTATTGTAGAGTATTCAATTAGTTGTGCTTAATTGTTGTTGATTGACTTGTTGATTATTATCATAACACTGACACCTTTACACATATCTGAGCTATTCAATAGTAGGTTCGGTTAGACAATTTTTGATCTGGAAAATATGTGAAACTTGCTTGCGCGCTATAATTTTTTCTAAATCAAATTTTTGTAAACTTTTTTAACTTGGGATCTATTCAACCCCCTCCCCCTCTAGATCTAGGCATATCGTTGAACAAGTGGTATCACGAGCTCCGATTGTTTGTGGTCTTAAGATTTGCTTATTAGATCATGGCTACCGAACCTACAGGGTGTATAATAGAGTACCTATTTTCACCGGAAAAATTATGGCTATTGGAAAGCTTGTACGTGTATCCATATCAACTCTGTTGATAATGGTGTATGGGACATCATCATCAATGGTCCTAACAAAACTACAATGACCAATGATAAAGGCGTCATCGTACCAAAACCGAAAGGTCAATGGAATGATAATGATAGAAATTTGCGATCACGTGATTGAAAAGCATAAAATATTCTCATATCAGCTTTAGGTGTTGATGAGTATGATCGCGTTTCTCATTGTGAAACCGTCAAAGCTATGTGGGACGCATTAGAAGTTTCCCGTGAGGGAACTAATGAGGCAAAGAAGCTAGAATCAACACATTAAACCAAGAGTGTGAACTCTTTCGTATGAATCATGGTGAAACCATTTCCGACATGCAAAAGAGATTCACACCTCTTATTGATAGATTGAATGCTCTAGGTAATCCTATCTCCAATGTTATTGCTACTAACAAGGTTTTAAGATGTCTTATTAGGGAATGGAAACCCAAGGTCACCGCGATCAAAGAAGCGAATGATCTTAAAGCACTTGATCTTATTACTTCGTTTGGTAAATTGGAAGAACATGAGCAAGAACTCACTTGCTTGAAAATACATGAAAAAAAGTATGAAAAGAAGATGAAGAAAAATAAATGTAAAGACAAGGTGGAAGAGAAGAAGTACATTGCTCTAGTGATTTCTAGTTTCAAGTCCTCCAAGAATGAGCCTAGTGAGTGTGAAGAAAGGGATGACAAGAACTCCGATGATGATGATGTTGGACTATTTGTCAAGAGATACCAAGGGTACATTTGAAAGAATAAAGTCAAGCACTCTGAAGGAAACTTAGCCAAATTTAGAAGGGAGTCAAAGTCTTCAAAAGATGGTGAAAATAGAAAAGGTAAATTTAGAAGCTCTTGTTATAATTGGGGTGAAATTGGTCACTATAGACCGGAATGTCCCATGATTAAGGAAGACAAAGAAAGAGGGCATCACAAGAAGTCTAGTAAATCTAGAAAAGCTTATGTAGCTTGTGAGAGTGAACGTGATTCCTTAAGCGGTGAAAGATCTACTTCAAGTGTAGAGTCGGCCCGAATTTGTCTTATGGCTAATGGAAGGAAGAAGAAACAAGTTGAATGTCTTGAATCTACCGAAAATATGTGGTGTCTTGATAGTGGGTGTTCAAGGCATATGATGGGTGACATATCGATTTTCATTGACTTTGTGCCAAAGAAAAAGGGGTTCGTCACTTATGAAGATAACAACAAAGGAGTTATTCTTGGAAAAGGTAGTGTAGGTAATCCCGCATCTACTACTATCTCTGATATAATACTGTTGATGGTCTTAAACACAACCTTCTTAGCATTAGCCAACTTTCCGATAATGGTTTTAAAGTTAATTTCACCAATACTTGTTGTTTATTTTAGCATAATGAGAAGGAGGATTATTTGTTTAAGGGCTTGAGAGTCAATATACTTATATGCTAAATTTAGATGATGTGTTCTTAGTTGGTACTAAGTGCTTTACTACCATGAGTGAAAACTCTTGGTTGTGGCATAGGCGCTTAGCTCATATTAACTTTGACTTACTAAACAAGGTAACCTCAAATGATCTAGTAATTAGTATTCCTAAAATGAAGTTCACAAAAGACCACCTATGTGAAGCATGTCAAATGGGGAAGCAAATGAATGTCTCTTTTAAATCAAAAAATATTGTTTCAACATCTAGACCTCTTGAACTTCTTCATATGGACCTTTTTGGCCCTTCTAGGACCAAAAGCTTAGGTGGAAACTATTATGGCTTTGTTAAAGTTGATGATTATTCTAGATTTTGTTAGGTTATGTTTTTGTCTAGTAAAAATGAGACTTACCTCGATTTTAAACATTTTTCTAGATTGTTGTAAAATAAAATGAACTTGAAAATCGTTTCCATCCGAAGTGATCACGGAGGAGAGTTTTAAAATCTTCTCTTTGAAAAGTATTGTGAAAAACATGGTATTAAGCATAACTTTTCGACTCCTAGAACTCCACAACAAAATGGGGTTGTAGAGCGTAAAAACCGCATTTTAGAGGGGTTAGTGAGGATGATCCTTAATGAAGGTAATTTACCAAAGTACTTCTGGGCCGATGTTATTAACATGGCGTGTTATGTTTTGAATAGGATTTTGATACGTCATATTCTAAACAAAACTCCCTATGAATTACTTAGAGGTAGAAAATCTAATGTTTCTCACTTTCATGTCTTTGGATGTAAATTCTTTAATTTGAACAATGGAAATGACAATCTAGGTAAATTCGATGCTAAAGACAATGAGGGTATCTTCCTCGGATACTGACAACCTAGTAAGGCATATATGGTCTATAACAAGAGGCTACTTATTGTTGAGGAGTCTGTTCAGGTATCTTTTGATGAGTCTTTTCCAAAAAAGGTTGGGAAAGATATGTCTTGTCATGATATAGGTGTGTCTTTGCATGACATTCTCAAGGAATCTGATAAAGGGATTAATCAACCTCAAACAGATGAAAATGAGAAAGTAGAAGATATTGATCAAGAAGAGGAAAATGAGGAGAGTCTGACTGCAGTGGATAACCTTCCTTTGACTTGGAGAATATCCAAAGATGACCTTATTGATAATATTCTTAGACATATCACAAGAGGCATGAAAACATGATATAAGATAAGTAACTTTTGTTATCACTTCACTTTTGTGTCACACGTTGAGCCTAAAAAAGCTAAAATGCATTACTTGACGAGCATTGGCTCATGACAATGCAAGATGAGATAAATCAATTTAAAAGGAATGAAGTTTGGGACCTTGTCCCGCATCCAAAACATCATCAAGTAATAGGCACAAGATGGTTTTTAAGAACAAGCTTGGCGAAGATGGAGTGATAACCCGAAATAAGGCTCGGTTAGTCGCTCAAGGGTTTAACCAAGATGAGGGTATTGACTATGAGAAGACTTATGCTCTGATTGCCTGACTTGAGGACACACACCTTCTTCTTGCCTTTGCTTGCTCTAAGAATTCCAAATTATTTCAAATGGATGTATGTTTCTCGTGACAATCTCTAGCCTTCCTATTTGATGTTTACTTATAGGACTGGCTACAAAGCCTGGACTAATGTGTTAAGTATATGACTATTTCGTTGGCAAAGTGTTTGGAATACTTTCGGGTCGTAAGTGTAACTTTTTGCAAGTTAGAAACACGATAAAGGTAAGGAAGTAAAAGACAAAAATACTGATGTAAATGAACAAAGTAAGTAAAGGTAATTTGGTAAGTTAAATGACTTGGAAAAAAAATGGAAGCAAGAGTACATTTTTGTAGGAAGATGATTGTTTTCTCTTAAGCGCTTGATACTTCAAGTGTACTCCTACTGCAATGCTAAAAAATGCCACCTCTAGAAATGTTATTTACATCTGCTTAAATACTAGTAAAAAAATAATTGTTGGGAGGTTGCAACCCGTTTATGAGATGACATGTGTCGGAGTACCTCTCCCACGTTTGCAACTAACTTCCCACGTTCAACTACCAACATTCAATTACCCGCCATGGTGCAATGGCCTTCGACTTCGACAGGCTTCCCCCTGCGTCGACCTATTGCTTTTTCCTTTTTTCCTTGTCGATGCAACCTCCGACCGTCCCTTTTGGTCGACCAAGCTTTGCACTCTTTTGGACGAAATTTGCCAGCTAACAAATTGCCCCATAAAAAGGTTAGTTTCGACTTGAGCTCTTCGACCGAGAAACCTGACTTTTGACTTTCCATATTTCGGCCAGCCATTTAATCATTAATGATGGTTTTATGCGTGATGATGACTTTCTTGCATTGTGGTTTCCCATACACACTATCATCATTACTAGCTACCCTCTAGGTCGTGGGATCATAGCCAACGCCGCCAACTCTCCCACTACCTCCTAGTTGGACACTTGTCAGTCGACTAACGTTTTGCTATCCATTGCTTTGCCTATAAATAGTTGTTTCTTCATCCTCAAAACTCTTTTACTTCCGTAACTGCGTATTTCTTCTACAACTTTCTTCTGCAATTTTCACAACAACCTCAGTTTCAACACATTTCCTTTAAACTTCTTAACAATGACTTCTTCCACCTGCACCAAAGGCACAAGATCTTTCAACACTGGTGACAACCCTATTGCCTTCCAACTCAACGCAATAGAAAGCATAAAACATATTCCTCAACCTGTTTCAACTGATGAAGCAGTGATGAAAATCTGGCAATGCCAGGTGCTTATTCATTTTGTTATTAACAAGAAAATGGTCGCGTTTCATGGACCTCTCTCAGACCCAAAGTCTGCACCAAACGCAGTTCAAGGCTTTTTCCTTGGCTATGTTCCTACTGCTCATCCAGCTTTCGACAAGGCTGGAGCTATCGATGTTAGATTCATGGATCCCAAGGCCAGGGTATTCAGATCGATGCCTACCCCAAGCAAAAAAGAATATTTGGTGTGGCTCAACAAAGTCCAAAGGAAGCATCAATATCAATGGAGAAGTGTCGGGATCTTTGATGCCATCCAAATCTCCAGGTATGCTCATTGAATCAACCCATGTATGTTGTTGGCATCTATGTATTTCTAGGAAGGTTCAACCAACACCTTCCAACTTCCATGTGGGATATTGATGTCCACACTCTTCGACGTAGCGGCCATTATAGGTCTATCGTTGTTGGGTGATACCTTTAACCCCACACTTCCAACAAAAACCACTTTCTTGTTTGGTCGGGCTAGTCTTCAAAATTACATTGAGGACCATCTCAAAAAAGATTCCGTCTAAGTTTCAGAAGAAGAGCACATCGCTTTTCTCACACTGTGGCTCTCATACTACGTATTCTGTTCTGGCTCTTCATAGATAGCCAAGAGTTACATCAATCTGGAGATCCAAATTCATGAGGGTCGACAGATTTATTTGGGTAAGCTGCTACTAGCTTCCTTGTATCAATCTTTGGGGCTTGTAACCCTGAAATTAAAACTTCTCCATTCGACCCCTAAGGCCCTGAACTTGTCGGGTCCCATGTGCCTTCTACAACACTGGTTGAATGCCACTTTCAAATACCAGTTAGGCTACCCAGTGTCGTAATGCATACTTCGATTAAATGAGGATTAAATGATAGAAGGAGCGAGGCTATCCCTGACAACCTGCCAACAAACCCCCAACAAACATCTCTTCATGAAATACCTGAACATGTTCATCGAGGCCGATAAGTTCGCCCATAGTATGGCTCCATTCGTGGATCGAAACTTTGGACCGAAATGGTTCAAAGACCCTTTCTAGGTGAATCTCCTCAAGCTGCGGCATAACAAAATGCTCTATGGAGAGTGTTCTTGACTCTTACACTGCTATCTTTCAGGAGTGAAGCGGGGTCGAAGGGATACGGTATTATGAGTTATCAGCCCAATTTGGTGGCTCGCCAATTTGGCCTAAGTCAAATGGTCCCGAAACCTCTGTGTCACATGCGACTGATATCGTATGGTATGGTCGATCCTTGAATTCTGATGACCATAAAAACTGCATGCGTTTCTCTAAGTCCGCCCAACGCTAAAGCTACATGTGTTCAAGTTTCAACAGTCTTTTTTGACAACTGCTGAGTTCGATGAATGATGGGCCGACTACCAACGTCAAGCCTTTTCCAGTGACCTCTTTCTCCACAATATGATTGACGCATTTTCCACTCTCGCCAGTGATATTTCGCCTCCACCACCGTCTATCAATGCTCCCGACAATATAATCCAAAATGAAAATAATGATGAAGCCCCAAGAAAGGTAACTACTATTCTCTCACTTTTCCTCTCTTTGCAGATCGCAAAAGACTAAACATTTCTTTGTTCTGCTGTTAGGGTCAAAAAAGGGTTCCCTTGTCTGAACCAGCCCTGGGCAAACCTTTGAAAAAACAAAGGGCATCGTCGACTCCAAAACCGAAGGTACTCATTATCAATGTCCTCAAGAGGCTTTATATTTTAACAATTTTGTCACCTTATTACTTGTCATATGACTCAGGTTCCTCAAGAGGTCCCTTTGGTCGACACCGAGGATTCCAACGGTAGTGTGCATTTGTGCATTTTCCCAACGTCGAAGGTGTCACCGACTCCTCCTCCTACTCCAACATGAAGAAGGAACGTCCAAGCTAAGAAAACCCCTTCAAAGGTGGATCATTCGATTGTGAATCCTGCAGTTCCAGATAACCTTGAGGAGGTCTTCTCCTCTCATGATCCAGAGAGAATTCCTTCTGTTTCTCCATCTCACGTGGCCCATCAGGTATTTTGTCCTTCTTTATGTTTCACCATCTTATGGGCTTATCATTTCGATGTGAGTTTTGACCCTTGATATCCTAGGAACACATGGCCGATTCGACTCCGACTGAGCCTGTGGTAGAAGAGAGGGCCAAAAATCAAACTGCTGAGGTTATCTTGAGTCCACAAGAACGAACTGAGTTTCAAAGCATTTCACCTGAGACCCAACAACAATTCCTATTGCTTAACAAACTCAAAACACTCCCATTATTATTGGCCAAGAAGTCTCTACCAGCATCTTCACTCCGGACGAGATCATGGCCATAAAGAAAAGGAATCCATCTGAGACTTTAAGGAAGCTATAATAATTTCGTCAGCTTTCGACCGAGGCACAACCTTCATCCTCAACTGTGGCTCGTTCGTCGGAGATGGATGCTGCCACCACTCTCGCACTTCAACAGTTGAAAGACTTATTGTTCAAGCACGGATTTTTAATCGTCCTTGAAGAAGAAGAAGGTTTATCCCGTGACATTTTTAAACTCCTCGATGCACTTGTGCTTCATGAGCTTCCTGCCTCGATTATCAAGTATTTCGTTGAGTTCGAGGCTTTATTTACTCAACTGGTCAAGGACCTTGTTCTTCATTGAAACACTGACTTTCAAATCAAGACGAAGATCAATGAGATGAGGCTTGAGTGGGATTTCAGTGAAGCATGCGAAAATAAATCCAATGACTTCGAGGCCAAGAAAAAGGAGTGCATCTGTCATCAATAAGCTTTCGACCAATAAATTTCGGATTATCAAGCTCAAATAGCTGAACTTAATAAGAAGATTGTTGAAGTAGAAGCGCAAAAAGCCTCATTAGATACGACCGAAGAGCTTCCTAAACAAGATGTCATCCACCGTGAAGTTCTTAAAGGAATCTCTCATGGCGAAAAATCCCTCAAGATCGAAGCTAGTATCAAGCAGCTGCGAGGGAAGAAAAACTTTCTAGATAGTCGAATTGGTCATGAGACGACCTCCTTTGAGGATTTCAAATCTAGATTTCCTGTTTAGTTTTTCTTTTCTTTAGTTTTGTAAGGTCGATCAACCATTTATGTAATGCCTTTCAGGCTATTTGAACGAATTAATGAATATTTTCGTTATGTTTGGACTTGAATCTCTTGTAGCATAGGTTTATATTTCTTCAAATATTTCCCATTTACCCTTATGATCCTTCGATCCATGCATAGTTCTTGAATCTCATAAGCATTGTTAGTAAACGTTCGGACTACTTAAAATGGTCCCTCCCATTTTGGAGACCATTTTCCTAAGGTTCGATCTCTTCAATCCATAGGCAAAATTACTTTCTACTACAAACGTTTTTGTGTTAACCCTTCTGTTATACACTTTGGCCATGCACACTTTTTGTTGTATCAAAACTTCCATTGCAACCAATATCTCTTTGTCTAAATCAACCAATTCGTCGAACATCAACTCCCTATATCGCTCTGACTGAATATCGTTATGGCATTGCACCCTGACTGACTGTAAACAAATCTCTACTGGTAACACAACATTGTGCCCAAATGTCAGACGAAAAGGCGTCAAATTCGTCGCCTCCTTTGGGGACGTTCGTCAGACCCATAGGATTTGGTCTAAAGTCTTGTGCCAATTTTTTGTTTTTTTGGCAACGTGTTTTCTGATCAGACTAACTATCGCCTTGTTGGCTGCTTCGACTTGGCCATTTGCTTATGCATAATAAGGTGTAGAAGTCACCAACTTAAAGCCTGTTTCAACGATAAATTCTTGCATCTTTTGCCCCACAAAAATTGAACCTTGATATGTGGTAATAGTTTCAAGAATGCCAAACCTATATATGATGTGTTTCTAAATAAACTCAATCACAACCTCTTGATCCACTTTGACCAAAGGGATAACATCAATCCATTTTGTAAGGTAGTATATTCCGACTAGGATGACCTTTTGTTGTTTTGATGACGCCGGTCGAATCTCACCGATGACATCCAATGCCCATCCCCTATAAGGCCAAGGCTTGATAATTGCATGCAACTCACTGGCTGGCACGTATTATATGTTTGCATGCATCTGACATTCTTGGCATCCTTTGGAGAACACAATACAATCCTTCAGCATCCTGGGCCAATAAACACCTTGTCGGAATATCAACAATTTCATCTTATGACCCGCTTAATGTGCACCACAGGCTCCACTGTGTACTTCAGATATGGCCAAGTATGCTGATGTATTTCCAAGACATTTAAGCAATATTCCCTTTGAAGTTTTCTTCAACAATTCGTTTCCCAGTCGTACGTAGCTCAAGGCCCTATACTTGATTCTCCTGTCAGTATTTCCGACTGGATTCTCTAAGTACTCTAAAATTGGTTTTCTCCAATCTAATGGTGATAAATTACCAATTGCGAAGACTTCGTGTCTCCAAAAAATTTCGAACTCGGAATTTTCGAGGCACTCATCGTCGAAACCTTCATAGCAGCTGACACTGTCGTCGGGGTTATCTTCCTCCCCGTCTCTTGAATGTTTGTACTAGGTGGTGGTAGCATGTCTGACTCTATCTTCTCTTCTACCTCGATAATCTCCTGAAGTATTGACTTCTACATCTTGTACACAGAAGCGACCTGGGCTTGTAAGACCCCAATTTTGACCCTAAGACCCCTCATGCTATCTCACCATATGCATTGGGATCACAACTTGACATCCTCCTTACCCCTTATTCATTGGGTTTGCATTGGGAGAGATCACCAAACACATCTTGATTGTATCATACACTTTTTTCATTACTTACTAACCAAAATACCAAAAATATATCAATGTATAATTTGTTTCTTTTGTAGGTAGTGTATGTGCTCACCTATGCTCTGTCAAGCTTATATCTAGGGTTTGAGACCCTCAATGCAAGGATATCAATCAATAAATGGTTCACATTGTCTCTAAGTATCATATATGGATCCCCATGTTCTTCACATGTTATTTTGATCAAGAAATCATCAAGAGTTTGGAGTTTGTTTGCCTTGGAAACCCTAATTCATCTGGGTATCTTATGTGACTTCTTCAACAAGTTTCTTCAACAATTGATCAAATATTTTAAGGGATACCTAACCTTATATCATCTTATGCATATATTATCCTCCATGAGTCCCAAAAGTCAAGAGAATATCAAGCTAGCAAGATGGTTCATGGTGGTTGACTAGAGAAAGTCAACTGGTCAAAACTGGGGTTCCCTAGACCCTATTTCCTACACTTTTTGTCATATGAAAATGATTCCAAGATAAACGTTACTCAAAATGTCATTACAAACAACTTTCATGTTGAAGTCAAGAGCTATGTTTTCTTGGAAAGTCTTTTTTTTAGGGTGAAAGATTATAGGTCATTTTGTCTGAACCCTAGTTTGGAGGTCAACTTCCCAAGACCATAACTTACTCAATGTTTATGAGATGAAAGCCATTCAAATTCCATGATCAAATTCAATATGTATACTTCAACTTTGATGTTTGGAGGAAGTGCAAATTCAACTTGCAAATGCATGTGCCAAGAGGAAACATTATAGGTCATTTTGGACCATTACCATTGAACAAGTGATTTTCCTCAACTTCTAAAATGCATAACTCCTTCATGACAAATCCAAATGAGTTCAAATTTGTGACCAAATTGAATAGGTTTTATATATATACAACTTTGGCAATGGAAGATTTCTTATTTGAAGTCCATAGAAAAAGTTATTCAAGGTGGAAGAGGTGAACATTTGACTTGGGACTTAGAAAATTTTCAAATATGTTTGATTTCCCAAACTTACACCTCAAAATTCATCATGATACAAGATTCAAATTAAAAAGTGTTAAACATGAAAGTTATTCCGCTTGATCTCACCTTTCCAAAAAGTCCAAGATCATCTAATTTGGATCAAAATTGAGGGACTCGTGCATGGATCCATTGTGGGAAGTGTTTTGGCAAGATTTGAACTCAAATGATCATCCTCATTTGCATGCTTCCACATGATGAATTCAATACACTTTGCACATGAATTGAAAGTGGATTGCATAATTCCTAAGGCCCAAATCATTGCCCATGCACTCATGCAAAGAAGTTTCTAAAATTGGCCAAATTTCAAGTGGTGCAAATATCAAATGCATTGCATATTTAAACAAGCTTAAGGCTTCAGAATCATCATCAACACCTTGCCCAAGCTTTGCTAGACTGATTTAAACCCCCACTACCATAGAATTTCTGAAGATTTCTCTTGAAATCGAGCTAGAACTTCATCTTCTATTTGGAAGTTCAAACTCCAGAAATTCACTTCCCTTTTCATCTCAATTAGTTTCTACAAGCAAGAGGAAGAGAAAGCAATCAAATCCAGATCAAGATCAAGTGGAATTGGATCAACTCGAAGGCGATTTTTCAGAAACTTCATCTCTCTGATTCTCTCTCAATTCTTCACCATTCTTTGTGATTTTTAGTTGTCTGAAGTCCTATCAATGTAGGTAAGAAGATTGAGTTGCTTTGAGGTCAAATCGAAGCAACTCAGTTCATGATCCTCAAAATTCAAATCCCTGTATCTTTTTATATACTTGGAATTGGAGAAAACTGAGGCCAGATTCGAGCTCCTGAGCTCTTTTTCTTTAAATCCATGCCTTACTTTTTCATTTTGGTGATGGTTGATAGTGGACCAGTCCGGTGAGGTCCACCGGAGAAGAAGACCGGAGCCCTAGCTCCGGTGATGTGTTGTCATGCATCTCAGACATATGATCCAACTGAGTTGTTCTAATCTCGTGCGTTGCTTTTGATTACCACATGTGTGGGATAATTGACTGAAGTGTATGTGGAACGCATGTTTCCATCCATCTGATCTGCCACCTCAATTAATGAGGGAGATCAGATGGCTCTCATTTTTTTGAATTTCTGAATATTTCATTTAATTGCTTATTTTTAATTAATTCATATTAATTTCATTTTTAATCCAAAAAATATGGGACTTTCACCAAATATTTTCAAATATTTTCCTTTTTCATTTTCTAAATTAAAATTATTTTTTGGATTAATTTTGATATTTTTCATGAATTAATTGTTTTTATGCATATTTTTAATTGTTTAAAAATACTTCTGACTTTTCAAAAATTATGATTTTTTTTGTCCAAGGTCCTTTTACCTTCATTGACCTAGGATAAAGCTCTTGGCCATTTATTCGGTGTTTTGAAGAGGTTTTAGGTTTTTGATCAAACATAATTTAATTTAAATGCATTTTTATTGACTTGTGAAGTTTGACTATGTGTTTGGACCTTGGTCAAGGTTGATTTGACTTTTGTTGGATTAAAATCATTGGATTTAGGGGGATTGATGAAATGTACATTTCATCTCCCAAAATGAATGAATGATTTTAATTTGATAAAATTCCTCCCATGACCAATTTGTGTTTGTCTCATCTCCCATCCCTCTTCATATTCAATCATATTCTATCTTATTCCTTCCGTTGACCTATGACATCTCAATATCCTAAGGCTAATTGGTTCATAAATAACTCATGTTAGATGAACCAATATAAGTATGGATGAGATTAGGTACATCCTTTGATCATTTTTTTTAGTGTGGTATGGTTCATTATACCATATCTCTAACATGCATTAACACCAAAATTCCTATTGCTCGGCCTCAGATAGTTGTGACTTCTACATAAGTCCAATTATGATTTCTTAACATAGCACTAAATTTTGACCCAAAAGGCATAACATTCTAGTAAGTGAGATTGTAAGTCTCCCCCCTTTCATGGTATTGTGTGGAAACTTGACCTTTTTTCCTTCCTTTGGAAGATGTCTTGATTCAAGGATCCATGCTTGTGAATAGAGGGTTGAGTGTTCTCCAAAGAATGGCTTAAACAATTGAAAAGAAAAACTTCACTAACATCTAACCAACTAACAATTTGACTATCTTTTATTATTATTGCTCTTAATTTCAAGTCATTTTAATTTATGTACTTTAAATTCAAGTCATTTATCATTTCATTTGCCATTTTACATATCATTTAACTTGTTTATGTTTATGCCATTTTTACTTTGCTCACTTGAGCCATATATTGTGATTGTATATATTTATTTGTGTACCTTGTTTGTGTTTGTGGTCTTGGGACCTTAAAATACATAATAAATAACAAAAACCCCTAAAAAAGTGTTTGTGTGGACTGCTGGATTTGATCTGAGCTTTGGACTTAGAACTAGGCAACATTCCCTATGCAAAAGGACTTGGCCAATGGCAACATTTCTAAAACCAAGTTATTGTGATTTGAGCTTTCATCTGATGCAAGTTTTGGGATCCACTTGAGTTCATATGCTACATGGTCCTGATGTAAATGTTACTTTGAACCTGTGTCTAATGCCTTATTCTGAGCCATTTAACGAGTATGTCCTCTGATACATGGAAGATTATGAAAAAGACTATGAAATTTCTAGCTTGGATGTGGTTATCTTTATTTGATGCCTTGCTCTTCATCTTGCTACTTGTTTATTGATATTGCTTGAATCTAAAGTCCAAAGGAAAAATGGGTTTCTATATGACATTCTTGTCTATTGGATTGCATCCCATTGGTCAGATCTTTTCAACTCTTAACTTTTAAATTATATGCTTAGGATTAGTCTCTTCATCTTCTCCCATTTCTTAAATTTCAAATCTCTCTCCCCTTTCAAAATCTTCTTTGCTTGTGATTTCTAAACTTAGACTTTATTGCAAACTTATAAACCTTGGCATTATGCCATTGCATTTTTACACTCTTTTCTTAATCAAACTTGTAAATGAACTTCTCTCTCGTCGGAAAGAAAGAAGAAGAGGCCAGCGCACAAATCGAAGGAGGACCTTTTCTCCTTCCATCTTTATCACGCCATTATCCTCACCAAATCTCAACCACCATTAATGATCCCTTACCTCTATCTAACAAACCCACAAACAAACCCAACAAATCCACTGATTTCAGTCTAATCTCTTCAATAACCTCCATTCACCACCACTTTCCACCTCCTAACAAGCTCCGGCGAAACTCCATAAACCAACAACCAAATCCGATCCAAATTCCTGCGCTCATTTTTTTTTCCAGTGACGTCATCACCCACCGCAGCTCATCTCCCCTTCAACCTTAGACCTTCCAATTTTCCATCCACACCGGCAACGATCTCCCCTTTTCTTCTTTGCTCCACACAACACCTCCGCCACAACCTCTGATATGTTCTCTCTCCCTCTGTTGAGCGTCAACAACGGATCCACCATTGCTCTTGCACAACATAGACCGACCACGCCATTTAACAACAACTGAATCTATTTCTCAATCCAAACTTTGTTTCATCGAGTTCGAATTTGCGAAGTTTATTAGATTGTTGTCTGTTTTTGTGCAGGTTATGAGCTCGATTCAAGATTTGAATCTGACCAGTTCTTGTCGTGACACTGCCAAAGTCCGTTTCAAATCACGCAGCAATAACATGAAGCAGTCACATGCGCATTTCATATGATCATGTACTACTCAAGTGGGTATCAGCAGCAGGAGAAATCTTCGAAGGAGTGAAGGCGACAACTCATAACACGACAATAAAACGCAGCAACAACGTTGACAAGTGCGACAACAACTTGTAGCATTGGAGTCCTGCACTTTCGGTAATGATCTCGAGTTTTTTCTTTTAACAAATCTATTATGTTGTTGCGGTTTGGCATAAATCGTTGGTTGTTTCTACTAAATTGTTATGAATTTCATCGCCGTTTTCCATATTTCACTATCAAAAATGGTTTGTCTTCAACTTGGTGCACTTGTTGAGTATGTGATGTTACATTGTTGTTATTAATTCTCGATTTCCCGTAATAATTTATATAATGGCATGCGTATGTTATCGTGTCGTGTTGTTATGTCGGTTATATTTTTGTTTCAATAACAACTTCGGTGGACCTGTAGTTTGTTGAAATCAGAATGATAACTATTGTTGTGTGCCCTTGATTGTGCATTTTTTGATCTTGGAAATAGATTGGTGAGTTGTTGAAGTGGTGTTGTAACCTTTGAGCATATCGCGGCATTTACGCTCCAGTAATGTATCATTTATATTTCATGATATAGTTTACTTTGAATACTGGTTGCATTGTGGGAAGTGTTTTGGCAAGATTTGAACTCAAATGATCATCCTCATTTGCATGCTTCCACATGATGAATTCAATACACTTTGCACATGAATTGAAAGTGGATTGCATAATTCCTAAGGCCCAAATCATTGCCCATGCACTCATGCAAAGAAGTTTCTAAAATTGGCCAAATTTCAAGTGGTGCAAATATCAAATGCATTGCATATTTAAACAAGCTTAAGGCTTCAGAATCATCATCAACACCTTGCCCAAGCTTTGCTAGACTGATTTAAACCCCCACTACCATAGAATTTCTGAAGATTTCTCTTGAAATCGAGCTAGAACTTCATCTTCTATTTGGAGGTTCAAACTCCAGAAATTCACTTCCCTTTTCATCTCAATTAGTTTCTGCAAGCAAGAGGAAGAGAAAGCAATCAAATCCAGATCAAGATCAAGTGGAATTGGATCAACTCGAAGGCGATTTTTCAGAAACTTCATCTCTCTGATTCTCTCTCAATTCTTCACCATTCTTTATGATTTTTAGTTGTCTGAAGTCCTATCAATGTAGGTAAGAAGATTGAGTTGCTTTGAGGTCAAATCGAAGCAACTCAGTTCATGATCCTCAAAATTCAAATCCCTGTATCTTTTTATATACTTGGAATTGGAGAAAACTGAGGCCAGATTCGAGCTCCTGAGCTCTTTTTCTTTAAATCCATGCCTTACTTTTTCATTTTGGTGATGGTTGATAGTGGATCAGTCCGGTGAGGTCCACCGGAGAAGAAGACCGGAGCCCTAGCTCCGGTGATGTGTTGTCATGCATCTCAGACATATGATCCAACTGAGTTGTTCTAATCTCGTGCGTTGCTTTTGATTACCACATGTGTGGGATAATTGACTGAAGTGTATGTGGAACGCATGTTTCCATCCATCTGATCTGCCACCTCAATTAATGAGGGAGATCAGATGGCTCTCATTTTTTTGAATTTCTGAATATTTCATTTAATTGCTTATTTTTAATTAATTCATATTAATTTCATTTTTAATCCAAAAAATATGGGACTTTCACCAAATATTTTCAAATATTTTCCTTTTTCATTTTCTAAATTAAAATTATTTTTTGGATTAATTTTGATATTTTTCATGAATTAATTGTTTTTATGCATATTTTTAATTGTTTAAAAATACTTCTGACTTTTCAAAAATTATGATTTTTTTTGTCCAAGGTCCTTTTACCTTCATTGACCTAGGATAAAGCTCTTGGCCATTTATTCGGTGTTTTGAAGAGGTTTTAGGTTTTTGATCAAACATAATTTAATTTAAATGCATTTTTATTGACTTGTGAAGTTTGACTATGTGTTTGGACCTTGGTCAAGGTTGATTTGACTTTTGTTGGATTAAAATCATTGGATTTAGGGGGATTGATGAAATGTACATTTCATCTCCCAAAATGAATGAATGATTTTAATTTGATAAAATTCCTCCCATGACCAATTTGTGTTTGTCTCATCTCCCATCCCTCTTCATATTCAATCATATTCTATCTTATTCCTTCCGTTGACCTATGACATCTCAATATCCTAAGGCTAATTGGTTCATAAATAACTCATGTTAGATGAACCAATATAAGTATGGATGAGATTAGGTACATCCTTTGATCATTTTTTTTAGTGTGGTATGGTTCATTATACCATATCTCTAACATGCATTAACACCAAAATTCCTATTGCTCGGCCTCAGATAGTTGTGACTTCTACATAAGTCCAATTATGATTGCTTAACATAGCACTAAATTTTGACCCAAAAGGCATAACATTCTAGTAAGTGAGATTGTAAGTCTCCCCCCTTTCATGGTATTGTGTGGAAACTTGACCTTTTTTCCTTCCTTTGGAAGATGTCTTGATTCAAGGATCCATGCTTGTGAATAGAGGGTTGAGTGTTCTCCAAAGAATGACTTAAACAATTGAAAAGAAAAACTTCACTAACATCTAACCAACTAACAATTTGACTATCTTTTATTATTATTGCTCTTAATTTCAAGTCATTTTAATTTATGTACTTTAAATTCAAGTCATTTATCATTTCATTTGCCATTTTACATATCATTTAACTTGTTTATGTTTATGCCATTTTTACTTTGCTCACTTGAGCCATATATTGTGATTGTATATATTTATTTGTGTACCTTGTTTGTGTTTGTGGTCTTGGGACCTTAAAATACATAATAAATAACAAAAACCCCTAAAAAAGTGTTTGTGTGGACTGCTGGATTTGATCTGAGCTTTGGACTTAGAACTAGGCAACATTCCCTATGCAAAAGGACTTGGCCAATGGCAACATTTCTAAAACCAAGTTATTGTGATTTGAGCTTTCATCTGATGCAAGTTTTGGGATCCACTTGAGTTCATATGCTACATGGTCCTGATGTAAATGTTACTTTGAACCTGTGTCTAATGCCTTATTCTGAGCCATTTAACGAGTATGTCCTCTGATACATGGAAGATTATGAAAAAGACTATGAAATTTCTAGCTTGGATGTGGTTATCTTTATTTGATGCCTTGCTCTTCATCTTGCTACTTGTTTATTGATATTGCTTGAATCTAAAGTCCAAAGGAAAAATGGGTTTCTATATGACATTCTTGTCTATTGGATTGCATCCCATTGGTCAGATCTTTTCAACTCTTAACTTTTAAATTATATGCTTAGGATTAGTCTCTTCATCTTCTCCCATTTCTTAAATTTCAAATCTCTCTCCCCTTTCAAAATCTTCTTTGCTTGTGATTTCTAAACTTAGACTTTATTGCAAACTTATAAACCTTGGCATTATGCCATTGCATTTTTACACTCTTTTCTTAATCAAACTTGTAAATGAACTTCTCTCTCGTCGGAAAGAAAGAAGAAGAGGCCAGCGCACAAATCGAAGGAGGACCTTTTCTCCTTCCATCTTTATCACGCCATTATCCTCACCAAATCTCAACCACCATTAATGATCCCTTACCTCTATCTAACAAACCCACAAACAAACCCAACAAATCCACTGATTTCAGTCTAATCTCTTCAATAACCTCCATTCACCACCACTTTCCACCTCCTAACAAGCTCCGGCGAAACTCCATAAACCAACAACCAAATCCGATCCAAATTCCTGCGCTCATTTTTTTTTCCAGTGACGTCATCACCCACCGCAGCTCATCTCCCCTTCAACCTTAGACCTTCCAATTTTCCATCCACACCGGCAACGATCTCCCCTTTTCTTCTTTGCTCCACACAACACCTCCGCCACAACCTCTGATATGTTCTCTCTCCCTCTGTTGAGCGTCAACAACGGATCCACCATTGCTCTTGCACAACATAGACCGACCACGCCATTTAACAACAACTGAATCTATTTCTCAATCCAAACTTTGTTTCATCGAGTTCGAATTTGCGAAGTTTATTAGATTGTTGTCTGTTTTTGTGCAGGTTATGAGCTCGATTCAAGATTTGAATCTGACCAGTTCTTGTCGTGACACTGCCAAAGTCCGTTTCAAATCACGCAGCAATAACATGAAGCAGTCACATGCGCATTTCATATGATCATGTACTACTCAAGTGGGTATCAGCAGCAGGAGAAATCTTCGAAGGAGTGAAGGCGACAACTCATAACACGACAATAAAACGCAGCAACAACGTTGACAAGTGCGACAACAACTTGTAGCATTGGAGTCCTGCACTTTCGGTAATGATCTCGAGTTTTTTCTTTTAACAAATCTATTATGTTGTTGCGGTTTGGCATAAATCGTTGGTTGTTTCTACTAAATTGTTATGAATTTCATCGCCGTTTTCCATATTTCACTATCAAAAATGGGTTGTCTTCAACTTGGTGCACTTGTTGAGTATGTGATGTTACATTGTTGTTATTAATTATCGATTTCCCGTAATAATTTATATAATGGCATGCGTATGTTATCGTGTCGTGTTGTTATGTCGGTTATATTTTTGTTTCAATAACAGCTTCGGTGGAATTGTAGTTTGTTGAAATCAGAATATTAACTATTGTTGTGTGCCCTTGATTGTGCATTTTTTGATCTTGGAAATAGATTGGTGAGTTGTTGAAGTGGTGTTGTAACCTTTAAGCATGTCGCGGCATTTACGCTCCAGTAATGTATTATTTATATTTCATGATATAGTTTACTTTGAATACTGGTTGCACCGTCCAAATTTAAGGCTATTTATACTGTTATAAATATTGACAACAGGTTTAGGTAAAATGTTCCTGTTGTGTTTGGTTTGTCAAAGTTCTTTTTTCAGGAAGAGTAAATAAAGAGTTTGAAAAAGAAAAAGACAAAAGTTCTGTTTGTTGAAATATTATGGATTCATTGTTTTTTTTAGATCTAAATTTAAAATCTAGATTTTTGGGTCAATTGAGTGATGGAAAGATAAAAGCCCATTTTTTTTATTATTATTTATTTTTTCACCCATTTTGTTTTCTCCTATTTTTATGTAAAATACATATAGACTATTGTTCCTATAAACTTAATTGTTTCTTTTATTTTATTATTTTATTTACTTAACTATTATTTTAAATATTTTATTTGTAAAAGTTAAAGTTAATCATGGATTTAATACTTTATTTGTAAACTTAAAATCAATCGTTGATTTAATTCATAAATTTGTTTGAGCTATCATTTTTGTATATGATTGATTAAACTCATTTGTGTAACTTTTAGGTTCGTATGAATCATGTTCTAAGTCATATTTTCATAAATAACCTTCATCACTTGATCGCCCTAATTATCATGATAAATTATTTAAAATCACACAATTCTTGATTCAATATCGAGACCATTTCCATACCCTTGTAAGTCGATCGCTTTTAAGCATCGCAATCAACCTCACATAGATTACTCTTGGGATTTCTTACAATGAGACCTATTCGATTTTAGTCGAGTAGATGATTGATTCACTAAATAAAATTCGATTTATTAACGAACACAAATTTAAAACCTCGATTTAATGTCAAGTATTTTCTTTCAAACTCAATTGAAATACCCAATCACAATCAAACACCATTTCATTTGGAAATGAAAAGGGGGATGGCTTTGAGTTTTCAATTCCACTCCTCGATCATTTGAATACAAGTTCTATTACTCGGTTAGTCAAATAGTCGTCATTTCTATCCACCTAAGCACAAACAAATCAAACTATTTCATAATAACGAAACGAAAAGGGAGATGACTTTGAGTCTTCAATTTTTCTCCTCGATTATTTGAATACAAGTTCTCTTACTTGGTTAGTCAAATAATTGTCGTTCCTCTATAAAATTCCAAACCCCGATTAAATCAAAACATTTTCATAATAAAGAAATGAAAAGGGAGATGACTTTGAGTTTCCGGCTTCTCTTCTCAATTGTTTGAATACGAGTTTTCTTACTCGGTCAGTCGAACAATTGTCATTTTTCCACCAACTTTTAACTTAATCAAATCATTCTCTACACAAACTATACAAAAAAGGAGATGGTCTTGAGTCTTCGATTCCTCTCCTCAAATTCTTGGATATGAGTTGTCTTACTCAGCCATTCGAGTACTTGTCGTTTATTCTAAAATACATCAACCATACTTAACATCATTTTCATAATTAAACAATGAAAAAGAAAGTGGTCTAGAGTCTTCTATTCCCTTTCCCGATTATTAGGATACGAGTTGTCTTACTCGACCGTCCGAGTAATCGTCATCCATTCAAAAAACACCTTAACTATTATTAAATCCTTTTACAATTAAGGATGAAAAGGGAGATGGTCTAGAGCCTTCGATTCCTCTCCTCGACTATTAGGATACGAGTTGTCTTACTCGACTATCCGAGTAATCGTCATCCAGCAAAAACATCTCAACACATCAATCATATCCTTTTCTTGCCCCCGTGCGATCAAAACCAATCAAACAAAACGTCAAACATATTAATCCAACTTGTCACCCTCGTGTGATCAAAACTCTTTTCAGAAAGAACACTGTTTAATCTCTTCTAACGCGCACAACAAACTAGTGCTTAAGTCTCCGCCGATAGTAGACAAGCCAACGTTTAGCCTTTAGAACACGGTCTAAAACAACTGTTCACTAAAAGACACCAACCAACCATAGTTCCCCGAACTACGAATGCTCTGACTTCCTTATTGCACCGTAAGGATACGTAGGCACGAGATTGCGAGATCTTGGCGAACACACTAATAAAAAACCTCCTTTTCCCCCTTCTGAGGTTTCCATCTATTTCTCTTTTCAACCCTTTATTCACTCGAAGAAAACAAATAACATAAGTTAACATTCAAATTGCAAATTGAACTAAAAGGTTCCCGTTGAGTACAACGGACGTGAGGGGTGCTAATACCTTCCTCTTGCGTAATCCACTCCCGAACCCGAATATGGTTGCGACGACCATTATTCTTTTTTGTTAAAGGTTTTATCGATATTTTCCTATTCCTTCATTGGAATAAATAAAGTTCGGTGGTGACTCTGTTCAACTAACATTTTTCTGCGTCCTATCGTGAGGGATCATATTTTTTGAGATGCGACAGATGGCGACTCTGTTGGGGATTAAGCTCCAAGCAAAAGAGAGTGAAGCCTAATTTAGTTCAGTTTCTGTATTGTGTGTTAATCTTGTTTGTTTGTTTGTTATTTTTATTCTGTTATTATTATTATGTCATAACTATTGTATTGTGATTTATTGACTATATCTTATCTGGGGTTCTCTGATCATTGGCACTTTGTGAGATAGGCTCTCTACCCGAGTCTGAGAAAAAACATAAGATTAAGTTAGTGGTTGTGTAGTGGACGCCCACATGGAGTCTTCCTTGTTGGGACGATACGAAGACCCCGCGTAGAGTATATTCTCTTGAGATGTTATTGTTCGACGAGTCTTCGTCACGATGATTGTATTTTCAAGTTGGATCAGTGACTCTAGGGACCTTGTAACCCACTCTACCCGGCGGTTATGCAATATTAACCTACGAAGTTTCAGACTTGTTGGGTTAATACGAAAGCCCTAATCAGATGAGATCCCTTGGACGTATTACTATCTTACAGTAATATTTCCAACCTCGTCTATGACTCTGAGAACCTTGTTAGAACCATGGACTCGAGAGTCGTGTTGTAGAATCCCCATGGGGTCTTCCTTGTTGGGACAATACGAAGACCTCACATAGAGGAGATCTTCTTAAGGATATTATTGTCCGACGAGTCTTCGTCACGACAGTGACGTTCTCAAGAAATATATGTGAGTCTAGGGACCTATCAACTGTAGAGCCTACCCATGGGGTTCCATTAATCAGAGATACCCGTCATTTACCCGTTATTCTGATCCATCTGAGAACAATTTGAACATGTGATCCTGAACATGCCACTACATTCATACACATATCATTACGTCTGGATTCATCATCATACATTTCATATCATCTTTCACAAAAAAATATATACAAAAAAAACTCATCCATCCTTCGTCCATAACCTGCAGTTGATTTCCCGACACTCATATCACACTTGAAGTAGCTCTTGGAAGACCATGGATCCATTGGAGCAAAGTCATATTACATTAAGAGGAGATGTCAACTCGATGAAAAACCAGTTAGACCAACTTGTTGAGGCTATGATAGCTTTAACAAAGAGGGAATACAACATTCGGCAGACTGCAGTCATTGAGAATGTTATTCTAGCTCCAATAAATGATCTCACTCAACCTCAGCTTGTGCGAACCCCAGTTGATAACTCTATTGTACAAGAACGTCATATTGTTCGAGATTCCTCCTACCAGGATGCTGTTGAGTATCACAACTTTGTATTCTCCGTGCCAGATTCCCATGGAACAAGCCTAGTGGTTAATGCTGAACAACCGCTAGATGATGAGATTGCTAAAAGATGTCGCGTGCTAGAGAAAAGACTCAAGGCCATAGAAGGAAAAGATACTCTTGAACTTAATGCTTTAGACATGTGTTTGGTACCTGCTTGGTTATACCCCCGAAATTCAAAGTACCCGAATTTGAGAAGTACAAAGGGGGTAGCTGTCCAAAGCACCATTTGGTGATGTTTTGCCGAAAAATGACCTCTCATGCCCATGATGATAAGCTAATGATTCACTGTTTTCAGGATAGTTTGACTGGGGCATCATTGAGTTGGTACATGATGTTAGAAAGGAGTCGTATTCAATCATGGTTGGACTTAGCTAACGCCTTCTTGAAGCAATACAAATATAATTTGGACATAGCTCCCGACCGCATGCAGCTGAGGGCCTTATCTAAAGAAAACAGCGAATCCTTCAGAGGGTATGCCCAAAGATGGAGAGAGTTAGCGGCTTGTGTTGAACCACCGCTCTTAGACAAAGAATTTATGGAGTTATTCAGGGATTCCTTACAAAGCCCTTACTTCAAAAGGATGATTAGCAGTGCAACATCATACTTCGCTCACTTGGTGTCAATTGGAGAACGCATCGAGAATGGCCTTAAAAGTGGAAAAATCCAATGCGCCTCAAATAGAAGTCTGATGTTTTGCCGAAAAATGACCTCTCATGCCCATGATGATAAGCTAATGATTCACTATTTTCAGGATAGTTTGACTGGGGCATCATTGAGTTGGTACATGAAGTTAGAAAGGAGTCGTATTCAATCATGGTTGGACCTAGCTAACGCCTTCTTGAAGCAATAAAAATATAATTTGGACATAGCTCCCGACCGCATGCAGCTGAGGGCCTTATCTAAAGAAAACAGTGAATCCTTCGGAGGGTATGCGCAAAGATGGAGAGAGTTAGCGGCTTGTGTTGAACCACCGCTCTTAGACAAAGAATTTATGGAGTTATTCAAGGATTCCTTACAAAGCCCTTACTTCGAAAGGATGATTAGCAGTGCAACATCAGACTTCGCTCACTTGGTGTCAATTGGAGAACGCATCGAGAATGGCCTCAAAAGTGGAAAAATCCAATGCGCCTCAAATAGCCAGAGCATGGAGAGTGAATCTATTCCTAGTTCCCAAAAGGAAGAAGAGGCTGAAGTTAATGCATTTTGGGAAATCCCACAAGCTCCATATCAAAGACCATTCTCTCCTCATGGTCAATATCCTACAAATCAAGGATCTCTTCAGTATCAACGACAGATTCCACCTCAGAAGCCATACAAACGGCAGGATTTTCCATATCGACAGCGTCAACATGCTCAACCAAGGCCAAGAAAGCCAGAGAGACACATTGATCCGCTTCCAATGCCATACAGTCAAGTACTTCCGTATTTAATTGAGAGAGGACTGATAATGCCAAAGGAGCTAAAACCAGTAAGTCCTTCATATCCACCAGGCTTTGATGCCAATGCTAGATGTGACTTCCATGCTGAGGCACAAGGGCATTCAAGTGAAGACTGCAAAGTGTTCAAGAGTAAGGTACAAACCCTGCTTGATTCCAAGATGTTCTCCTTTGCACCTCGAAGCTTGCAAGTCAACAATACTTCTTCTCCTAGCTATGCGGGTCCATCAGTCCAAACGGTGGAAGAGATTTCCGAGAATAGATCTAAAGATGATTATCATGCTAGTCTCGATCAGCAGAGCTACCACTACTCTGAAGGAGGCTAACCCAGCAGTGAACCAGACACGAGAGAGCTTCCTCTACACTGGCAATCATTTGGCTATTTCTAGCATTTCATTTGTTTTGTTCTTTGCATGTTAAAGTATTTATCTGCTTTCAAATATTGTTGATTTCCTTTAATGGTAATATTAATGAAATGATCATGCATGTTTTGAACGAATCCTTTCTTATTCAATCATCTTTTCCATCTACATAAAAAAATATATTTCTCCCATTCACTCATCAAAATTGTTGTTTTAGCAAAAGTTGAAGGGAGGATGACGAAAACAAAATACCCATAATTGCTAATGGTATGCTTTTGGATAAAATCCTGCTGATGACGTACATGCATTATTTCAAATCCCCAAACACTGGAGAGATAAGGAGTTAGTCCCTAGTTAACCACTTAGAGCCTAGAATTAGGAGTTTCTTTCGGATCTACAAAACCCTTACGCTTAACCTGGGGCAGGGTAGTGTTCAGTTAATCTGACTACGCATTCAAATTACAAGATGAAACATCCCGTCTAAGGGTCGACCACATGATATTCTTCGCGCACATCCTGAAGTGTCGAATGAACCTTGCAAAATCCAAAAGTTATGTTGGTTGTTCTTCACTGACCAATGACTTGGCAATCATGATTTCCAAAAAAATCAAAGAAAGAGCCCGCTAAGTCGAATACTTCAAAAGGGTGACTCAGGCAAAAACAGGGGCAATCCCGGTGGACTAAAAGTTTTAAAGAGCGGTCCAGGCAAAAGTTAGGGATCAAGATAAAAATCAAAAGAGGTCACGAGAAGCCTCAACAAAAGCAAAACAAAATTCAGTGACCACCATACCAAAATCAAAGGGATCACCGGCATCCAAAAACGAAATTTGGTGGATGCCATTTCAAGAGACCTTGAATTACCATCTTTATCCCTGCACCTTCAAAAGGATGAATGTGTATGTTAAATTAACTGAGCATAGGGTTGGAGATCATCATGAAGAAAGGGTGGGTTAAAAGAATTTTTGAGCCTTACATCCTTTGTTTCAATAACCATGAACCAAGCCACGTTACAACCCTTAAAAGACCTAATTGAGGTAGGGTTTATTCTGAAAGCATACTACAGCAAGGTTGTGTGAACTGACTCCTAAATGTTTGCTAGTCACCTATATTGGCATCATATTCTCGCTGTATCTTTCACACACTAGCTAAATCAACAATGTGTTTGAACTAATGGTTCATTCGTCACACACTACCACATCACCTCAGTAAATGATTTTTCAAACCTGCATAAGTATCGCATTAAAATTACCATTGATTAAATAAACAATTTTAATTGTAAGTCGGTACTTAACATCAAGAAGATTCCAACAAGAAGAAATCAGAGAAGGACTTGATCATTCGTCAGTACTGACCCGAAGCAAGAACACCTCTTAACCCTATGGATTTGGAGCATGGTATCCAATGATTATGAATTGGTCAGTCAAAAAAATCCCCAAGTATCAGTGGATCAAGGAGGCGAATAATTTCAAAATATTCAGTCCATTTGGGGCAAGCCTTTCAAAATCCCAATCAAGGGAAAACTACAGAACGATTCATACACTAGGGCAAAAATAGGTTTAAGCCATGGTATAAATGTTCCCAGGGTTTCCTTTCAAAAGGACAAATTCCTTCAAGGACCCTACAGGCTGGGGAAGACAAGTTGCAAAGAGCCTTAGGGCAGAGCAAAAGCATAATCACCATGCATTGATTATGTCGCTACGCTCATTAAATCATTTGCAGACCATCATGGCACATCAGGCAAAGAAGTTGAGGTTCTCTCAAGAATAAACACACTGTCTATCAACAAAAGATCAAACTTGGGGAACCAAGAGCATCCATATTTATCATCCAGTCATCATGTCTTCAAAAGATCGAGTGTCGAGAAAGTCAGAACCTTTCACCAACCAAAGTCCAATCCCTATTCGCATCTCCAAAACCAAATTCCAACCCCTATTGGCATCTCCAAAACCAAAGTCCAATCCCTATTGGCATCTCCAAAACCAAAGCCCAATCCCTATTGGCATCTCCAAAACCAAAGTCCAATCTCTATTGGCATCTCCAACCAAAAGTCCAATCCATATTGGCAACTACCAAAAATAAAAAGTCCATTTTGCTGGCATCTTCATAAACCCAAGTCCAATCAACATTGGTACCCAGAAAGTCTCGCCTTCAAAAAGGGAGATCGACCCGAAGACAATCAACATTCATCTTGCATTACCACATACACTTCATACAATAAACGCACATGACTTTCCTTCCAAATAAGGAAGTTGCAAGTCAAAAAGCTCTCTCACAAAAATGAGAAATTCTCATTAACATGCATTATATGCATACATAACATTATAAATCCTTCCCGTCAACCCTTTGATGAGGACATAACCTGGCTTTTTCTTTTCCGTCAACCCTTTGACAATGACAAACTCTTTTCCATCAGCCCTCTGATGATGATATTTCACAAAATTCCTTTTCCATCAACCCTTTGGTGATGCCACTCCCTAGTGATGTTTCTGTTCCGTCAAACCTTTAACGATGATAGATCTTTTCCATCAACCCTTTGATGATGCCACTCCCTAGTGAAGTTTCTTTCCGTCAACCCTTTGAAGATGATAAACTCTTTTCCATCAACCCTCTGATGATGACAGTTATTTTCCGTCAACCCTTTGACGATGATATTACATATACAAATTATTTTCCACCAACCCTTTGGTGATGACATTCCTTAGTTCTTTCCATCAACCCTTTGACGATGACGGATTATATTCCGTCAACCCTTTGGCGATGACATTACATATATATTTCCTTTTTCCACCAACCCTTTGGTGACAACATCCTTTACCTTTCCGTCAACCCTTTGACGATGTCACTCCATAATGAATTTCCTTTCCGTCAACCCTTTGACGATGACAGTTACCTTTCCGTCAACCCTTCGACGATGTCAATTATCTTTCCGTCAACCCTTTGACAATGACATTTACCTTTCCATCAACCCTCTGATGATCCTTCCCACCAACCCTTTGGTGATGCCATACTTTACTTCTTTCCGGCAACGCTTTGATGATGAAAAGTCTTTTCCATCAGCCCTCTGATGATGACAATCTTTTCTGTCAACCCTTTGACAATGACATTTACCTGTCCATCAACCCTTTGATGTCGATATTCACTATCTTCCATCAACCCTTTGATGATGATATTCCCCAATAATCTCAAAAAAATGAAACCCTACAAAAATCCAAATACCCAATTGCATTCCCACATGCATCACATGCATCAGTTCATGCATAACTTTCCGGCCAAGCAAAAATTTCATCAAACACAATCATATCAATCATCATCATACTTATGCATAATCTTATACAAAATCGAAAATAAGTTGCATTCTCATGCACATCCTAAATATCCCCAGTCAAGTGCATCCCTTCCTACATATTATGCATCATCCCATGCATAGTACTGCCACCCAAAGTGGGATATCATACAACAATCACACCAAAATATCAGGATCCAAGATCATTCATGTATATCTTAGATATTCCTCATTTCCAAATAAAGTTATTATCCTGCATGCGCTCGTGGAATCATTTCCCGGCAAGCCACTTTTTCAATTTTATAATTAATAATGATATTCCCCCAATATCTTTGCTATTATTGCTCTCCAAGTAGAGGTTACCCTAAAAAGTTTCTTATGAGCTTTTCCCCTACAGAGCATTTCTAGTAAATCTCCTCCAAAAGGAGTATTTTCTAAAAATATTCCCCCCAACAGACGAACATTTGAGATACTGCTTCATTTATCTGAAGAATCTCATTTATCTGTTTGAGATACTGCTTCATATATCTGAAGAATCTCATTTATCTGTTTGAGATACTGCTTCATTTATCTGAAGAATCTCATTTGTCTGTTTGAGATACTGCTTCATTCATTTGAAGAATCTCATTCGTTTTCAAGATATTGCTCTAGTATCCTCGGAGAATCTTAGATACGGTTGAGGTATCATTCCCTTATCGGAATATCTCAATTATATCGTATAAGGTACTGCTTCGTTGTTCCTCAAAGAATCTCGTGCGTTCAAATCAAGATATTGTCCTGCTAATGCTCAGAAAGTCTTCGGTACAGTTGAAGTATCTTTCCATTTTTTGGAAAATTTCGATTGTGGCATCCAAGATACTGTTCTGATGACTCCCAAAGAGTCTTGACTGCTTCATTTTACCTTCTAATAACTTTTCTTATTATATTTCTCACTGTATTTTCTTTCTGCATTTCTTTCTTGCATTTCAGAGGACAAAATTCGGGTCTTTTCGTATTTAATTATCTTTCACCACGAAGGTACGAAGACGACTGTCATTCTTACTTTCTGGTTCAAGGTAATTAAATAGGGGCAACTGTCATACCCCAATTTTGTCCGGGCATTTTAAAAAATTTCATAAATTCGATTTTTATTTCAATTTGCATCAGTTGTGCAACATAACATGTATTTCATCATTAATAATTTCTAAAATATCAGTCGGAATAAATTGTTGAAAATATAGATAATTTGGTTAAATCATTCCTCAAGTACGTGCAAAATCAATGGATAAAAAGTTTCGAAATTAAACTTGCAGACACCAGTATTATTAATTTACGGTCCGCGTAGTTCAGCCCGGTGTGCTCGTTATATTTTTCGGTGACTTTTTCAGCTGCATTTTAATCCCTTTGAGCCTTTTAACCGGTGAAAATTTATTTCAAAATTTAAAGAAACGCTGTATTTTTTCAATAAGTATATTTCGCGCTGATCATTTTAGTGCGTCCAACTTAATTTTTTGAGCGATTTTTCGCCCAACTTTTATTCATTTTTAGTCATTTTAATTTTATTCTTTTGTCAAAATATTAAGAAAATTTAAATAGAGATATACATGCCTTCATTTTATTTTTATCATATTCATTTCAGAAGTTGTGAATTTTATTTGATTTAATTGATTTAAATTGTTTTAAATTAATTAAATCATCTAGAAAGGTCTAACTTTGCCATTTTAATAAGTGTGCTTCTTCGGTTCAATCCGGGCCGATGATTTGAATTTAATCAAAGGTTCACATGCATTATCCCCATTATTTGTTATCCACCAATCAAAACTTAGGAATTAACTGAATAATTAATTAAAGAAAATCTGAAAATAAATAAAATCCAAAGAATCTCTTTTCCTTCAATAAGGCTGCTGCACGCGCCCCTTAGCCTCCACTTCCTCTCCAACGTCTCTTTCACTAGCGGACAAGAGGACAACTGGAAAAAGGAGAAAATTCTCTCTTCCCACTAACTTTATGAACCACCCACTCTCAACGACTCTCTCCCTCCTCATTCACTCTCTCAAAAAACTAAAAAAAGAAGATAAAAAAGAAAGAGGTGACTAGATCACCTAGAGTAGCCTTCTCTCTCGTCAGAAAGAAAGAAGAAGAGGCCAACACACAAATCGAAATAGGACCTTTTCTCCTTCCATCTTTATCACGCCATTATCCTCACCAAATCTCAACCTTCCATCTTTTATTTTATTATTTTATTTACTTAACTATTATTTTAAATATTTTATTTGTAACAGTTAAAATTAATCATGGATTTAATACTTTATTTGTAAACTTAAAAACAATCGTTGATTTAATTCGTAAATTTTTTTGAGCTATCATTTTTGTATATGATTGATTAAACTCATTTGTGTAACTTTTAGGTTCGTATGAATCATGTTCAAAGTCATATTTTCATAAATAACCTTCATCACTTGATCACCCTAATTATCATGATAAATCATTTAAAATCACACAATTCTTGATTCAATATCGAGACCATTTCCATACCCTTGCAAGTCGATCGCTTTTAAGCATCGTCATCAACCTCACATAGCTTACTCTTGGGCTTTCTTACAATGATACCTATTCGATTTTAATCGAGTAGATGATTGATTCACTAAATAAAATTTTATTTATTAACAAACACAAATTTAAAACCTCGATCCAATGTCGAGTATTTTCTTTCAAACTCAATTGAAATACCCAATCACAATCAAACACCATTTCATTTGGAAATGAAAAGGGGGATGGCTTTGAGTTTTCAATTTCTCTCCTCGATCATTTGAATACAAGTTCTCTTACTCGGTTAGTCAAATAGTCGTCATTTCTATCCACCTAAGCACAAACAAATCAAACTATTTCATAATAACGAAACAAAAAGGGAGATGACTTTGAGTCTTCAATTTTTCTCCTCGATTATTTGAATACAAGTTCTCTTACTTGGTTAGTCAAATAATTGTCGTTCCTCAACAAACTTCCAAACCCCGATTAAATCAAAACATTTTCATAATAAAGAAATGAAAAGGGAGATGACTTTGAGTTTTCGACTTCTCTCCTCAATTGTTTGAATACGAGTTTTCTTACTCGGTCAGTCGAACAATTGTCACTTTTCCACCAACTTATAACTTAATCAAATCATTCTCATCACAAACTATACGAAAAAGGAGATGGTCTTGAGTCTTCGATTCCTCTCCTCAAATGCTTGGATATGAGTTGTCTTACTCAGCCATTCGAGTACTTGTCGTTTATTCTAAAATACATCAACCATACTTAAAATCATTTTCATAATTAAACGATGAAAAATAAAGTGGTCTAGATTCTTCTATTCCCTTTCCCGATTATTAGGATACGAGTTGTCTTACTCGACCGTCCGAGTAATCGTCGTCCATTCAAAAAACACCTTAACTATTATTAAATCCTTTTACAATTAAGGATGAAAAGGGAGATAGTCTAGAGCCTTCGATTCCTCTCCTCGACTATTAGGATACGAGTTATCTTACTCGACTACCCGAGTAATCATCATCCAATAAAAATATCTCAACACATCAATCATATCCTTTTCTCGCCCCCGTGCATTCAAAACCAATCAAACAAAACGTCAAACATATTAATCCAACTTGTCACCCTCGTGTGATCAAAACTCTTTTCAGAAAGAACACTGTTTAATCTCTTCTAACGCGCACAACAAACTAGTGCTTAAGCCTCCGCCGAGAGTATACAAACCAACGTTTAGCCTTTAGAACGCGATCTAAAACAACTGTTCACTAAAAGACACCAACCAACCGTAGTTCCCCGAACTACGAATGCTTTGACTTCCTTATTGCACCATAAGGATACGTAGGCACGAGATTGCGAGATCTTGGCGAGCACACTAATAAAAAACCTCCTTTTTCCCCCTTCTGAGGTTTCCATCCATTTCTCTTTTCAACCCTTTATTCACTCGAAGAAAACAAACAACATAAGTTAACATTCAAATTGCAAATTGAACTAAAAGGTTCCCGTTGAGTACAACGGACGTGAGGGGTGCTAATACATTCCTCTTGCGTAATCCACTCCCGAACCCGAATATGGTTGCGACGACCATTATTCTTTTTTGTTAAAGGTTTTATCGATATTTTCCTATTCCTTCATTGGAAGAAATAAAGTTCGGTGGTGACTCTGTTCGAACTAACATTTTTCCGCGTCCTATCGCGAGGGATCGTATTTTTTGAGATGAGACAAGATGCAATCAAGCCTTCGACTTTCTGAAGCTGTTGTTTGGTCTCGTTGACTATCTTCTACCTCTTTAGCTTTGAAATCCAAGTCCTAAAGCCTCTCCTTTTCTAGAGCCGACTTTATTTTGTTTTCAGCCAGATAGGCAAAAATTCGAGCCAAACTTTATGACTCAGTAGTCATCTTCATCGACTGCAGGCCACCTCATAGGTGGAATCACCATCTCTGGCTCAGTTTCTTCCTCAGCATCCCATATTAATCCTTGGTCGGGATCTAGGTTCAACACGCGACCGGTGTTGACTGAAGTGTAGGACCCTGATTCGTCATCACATGGCACGATGTTTGCCAAATGTTGGTCGAAGGATTTCTTCGAGCCCTTGCCTTCATCGATCCGGTAATAACTCTGGTCGGCTTCAATGTTCTCCATGATGACTTCCTTACGCCATATTATGAGCCTCTGATGCACAGCGAAGGTACTGCTCCTATCCCGTGGATCCATTCTCGTCATAGGAGTAAGTTGTAGTTTTCTTTGGAACTTATCACCATGAAAAGTGTCGAACATGTGGTTGTGCCAACAGCTAGATCGACCTGGACCACACCCAGGATATTACTGGTTTTTCCTTCGTAGGTTGATAGAACCATATTGTGTTGTCGTAGATCGTCGTCGCCCTTCCCCGTTTTCTTAAATAGGGTATACGGCATTAAAATGACGGTTGCGCCCCCATATACGAACACATTATTTACTGTTATTCCATCAATTTTTGCCTTTATGAATAAAGGCTTTAGATGACACATCATCCCTATGATAGGTCTTTCAAACATGGCTTTTTGCTCCTCAACCAAACCACTATTCATGACGTAGTAACACAATGGTTTCCCTCCAACCGTTTCTTATGGCATAAAGTCTTCCTCTGTTTCATAGACTTCCGATACCATATTGTATTCAGCCGGTAATACTGATACAATGCCACAGTTTATGATGAAGTCATCACCATATATGTCATCATTGGTTTCGTCGTACATGTCTTCGTCGAACTCTTCATCGGAATAAGGGTGTATTCAGGCTTCTCTTCTTCAGACTGAGGGGAGTACTCTTGTTGCTTCTCTTCTGATTTAGACACGTCCTCTGGCTCTTTTTTGACCTGAGACGAATACTTCATACTTCGGGAAGTCACTACTACTTTCTTTCCTATCGGATCAACAGTCATGGCCATTGTTTGATACGAAATTTGTCAGCTAACAATGTGAAAATTGTGTTTCTTAATGGTTATATTAATGAAGAGGTATGTGTTTCTTCTAATGCAAACTTATTTGAAGTGTGTACTCTGAGTAACAACTTCATAATATGAATTGATGTCAGCTTTGAAGAGTTGGAATTTATGTGCCTTAAGGAAGCTCAAAGGAACTTCCATGCCAGATTCTCTGGTATCGTTGAACCTTTATTTCTTAAGGTTCCTCTAACGCTTCTTCTTCCTGCACCAGAAGTGATCCCTCATCCTTAACCAGAACATATGACTTTGGCTACTTCTGAGAAGACTCTTGAAGTAGGAAATGGTTATGGAGTTAAGAAGACTTTGATTTATGAGGAAATCATTCTGAAGACTTTGGAAGATCTGAAGGCTGAGAATTCCGCGGTTAGAGAAAGGCTGGACAAACAGGATGAGATGTTCAAGTCTCAAGTTGAAATAACCACGAAGATTGAAGGGATGCTTAGAGCCATCTTATCAATACTGCCACCCGCTTCTTAAATCCTAGTGTTTTAAAAAAACTTTGTGTTTTCTTAGTCATTTATGTACTTGTTGATCATTTTTAATGAAATGAAAATTCGGTTTGGTTACTTTGTCTTTATTCTTTCTTTTTGATTGATGACAAAGGGAGATAAGAATGATTGATTTTGATATACCTAATTCTAACTCTGAAACCAAAACATGTCTTTAACCTTCTTTCTGAAATTGGTAACTTTTCTGGGAACTTTGAATAAGTTCATCATGTTTTTAAGTTAACCAAGTGTTTCAGGCTTTACGACATTAACCAAGCTGATTTGAGCTCAAGTGAATTAGGCATATGCTATGAAAAGTTAACCAAGCAGTTAACCTGACATATACATGTTCTGAACTCAGTTCAAGTGAACCACACATATACAAGTTTTAAACCGGGCGAAGTTTTGAACCAGGTGTATACAAGCTCTGATAATAACCAAGCAAATAACCAGGCATATGAAAGCTCTGATAAATCATGCTCCGATACAAGAATGATAACCTGACTTTCTGAATGAAATACTTTTGTACTCAGGCTTCTGCATTCTGGGAAGTTACTACATACATATTAACCAGGCTTATGCCTTATAGGAAGTTATTTCTTTCATGCTGATTGAGATATTTTACATGCATTGAGATTATTTTAAGTCTTAAACTCAAGGGGATCTTGTAAACCTAATTCTGAAATTCTAAGTTGAAAAATAATTTTAATATTATAAAGTTCAGGGGGATCTTACAAACCTCACTCTCATGTTTTTATGTGATCGAACCAAGTAAAAAGGGGAGATTGTAAGAATAAGATTTGGTTCTGCATCTGGCCTTTAGTTTTGATGATAACAATGAATTATTTCTTAGAGAACAATTTTGCACCCTAATTGTTTTGTCTAGTATGTAGCTTTTGCTAATAGGTTTTAACTATGAAGAATTGACGTGTGACGTCATCAGATTCTAGACTCAACACACTCTGACTCTAAAGAGATACAAAAGTGTTTTACAAGATGATATCAGGTACTAGAACGCTCTTAGACAATGATTCTGATGAACATTTGTTCTAAAGCTTCTGACTGTGACTCTGATAGAAGATCCTCTAAAGGTGTGTCAATCCTTCAAGATTTTGCACTCTCAAGTTCTGAAGACTCTGAAGACTTTGAAGGCCAGGTTCTGAGGAGCGGTGTCAAGACTCTGAAGACCAAAGTTCTGAAGATTCTCTCAACCAATCTTTTGATCCTTCTAAGCATGCTTCAAAATCATTTATTCAGAAGCCTCTGAAGATTAGAAGATAAGATCAAAAGGTTTTGCGTAAGGAATATAATACACAATACAAGATTAACACTCCTTCCACTATGCTGATTTTGTGGGCTAAGGATTGTACTATTGTACCATTTTGCCTCCTATTATACAAACCGTTATGCAAGGAGACAACTACATTTTAATATTCCAATTCTATACTCTAATAGATCTTTTCATTGCCTACATAAAGGAGCTTGCAAGATTGGACAAGCTGCTCATTCACTTTGCTAATTCACGTATACACACAACGCTTTTGGCGAGCTTGATATTATATGTGTATAGAAACTAGAAACACGTATAGAGCTTTTGTTCATTATTGTGTGAGAAATTCATTGTACTAAACTTGTGTTATTCTACTTCTTAGAAACAATCTTGTAAACCCATTATTGTAAATCTCATTTGTTTTAGTTGTATTCCTTGAGTGACTAGGGTTTTAGTCAGATATACTCAAGAAGAAAAAGGTGGATAGTCTTGGTGTGTCTGTAATCAGTTTTGGTTAAAGTGGATTAAGTCCTTGTTGAGAAGGAAAAATCACCTTAGCGGGTGGGTTGGAGGTAGCATAATTAATAGCAAACCAATATAAAAATAAATGTGCTATTTTTCTTGTTCGTGTTTACTGTTTGATTGTGTTAGTTTCAAAAAGATTTCATTTTTAGAAACCCAATCCAAACCCCTATTTCTTGTGTTTCTTGCCACCTCCAGTCCTATCCAGGTGGATTTGGTTTGAGGTAATAAATACTTTGTCACATTCATAGATGATTTCAGTCAAAAATTGTTGACTTACCTTATCAAGAAGAAAAATAAAGTGATCGAGGTATTTTCCAAGTTTAAATCTTTGGTCGAAAGATAAATTGGCCAAAAACTCAAGATTCCCAAGAGTGATGGTGGTGGAGAATATGTGTGAAAGAGTTTGACATGTTGTGTGAGAAATAAGGGATTGTGCATGAGGTGGTGCCCCATGACATGGTGGTCTATGATGAATGTAGATAGCTTAAACACAATGAATTAGACGACGTGTTGAATTGTAATTCCTTGTGTCGAAATAGGTTGCTCGACAAAAGCAATGAAGTGTCGAATTGTGTAAATGTCAAAATGTCGAAGGAGCATACCTCGACAGGAATTTCGACTTAGGTCTAATTTTGTAATGTTAGCAAAATTAAGTATTTTGGGTTTTACTTGAGGAACAAGAAAATCCAAATCTATAAATATGGAATAACCCCTATCATTGTAACAAATTGAATAACTTGCAGTTGTAAAGAATAAAATCTCGGTTTGAGAGCAGAGATAAACTCTACAGAAATTTCTTCATCTTCTTCCTTTACTCGTAAACCCTAATTTTCTTTTCTTCCCCAATTCACTTTTGTAGCAAAATCTTGCAACTAAAGCGTAATTGATTCTTTCGAGTGAAGAGTGAAGAATAAAAGGAGTAATTAATCAAAAATATTGATTGTTGTTCATCAAGATTTGATTCAAAATTTATGAAGTTTTGGTGAAATTCTTCGAAAAGAAATTAATGAATTTCCAATTGTAAAAATAATAATAAAAAGAAAATAATAAATAAAAGAACTTCTCTTAAAAAAAACTAAGTAACCCATTGACCCAGTCCAAAACAAGATTCAATTGTGATGGCGTGCAAGGTCAATACTGTATTATATAATAGAGTTCCTACGATGACTAATTGGAATATTTGGCTATATTTCAAGTTGACAATAACTTAGTAAATTTATTTGAAGTGATTCACTTTTAGGTGGTTCAATGTACTTGATTTGATTAAAAAAAACTTTTGATTAATCCATGATCATCTTGACCAATGAATAAGTGTCTTTATGTGTCATTTTTAAATTGTCTAAATAAATATTTGTAGAAAAAAAATATGGTGACCTGAATTTAAAAATAAGATTTCATATAAATATCTTTCTAGTCAAACTATTAAAATGTAGCAATAACAATATCAGTTGATAGCTGAAATTTTAATAATTAAATTATTTAATAAAAAATATTATTTATATATTATATTATTGTGTATTAGAACTAATAGCTTCAAATTTTTAGTTAGATGAAATTTTTGGCAAAATGGAAAAGATATTTAAAAAATCACAAATCTAATAAAAATACATATTTTCTGCGTAAATAATTTGATTGGTGAAATAACGCCTTCTAACTAATTGGCTAGTGAAAACTATTTATGCTATGTATAATTTATTTATATAGTAATATAATTAGTGTAATCAAATTTTGTTTAAAAAATATTGTGATAGCATAGTATTAGTGAAATGAATATTTATATTTTAATTAATTAAGTAATGAAACACCATCTTTTAAATAATTGACCACCAAAATATATTTGCCCCTCGTGTTTTTGAAAAAAATATACGGTACAGTATTAATGAAATACATAGTTTAACTAATTGAATATTAGGTAAAGACTATTTTCTAACTATTTGAGTATTAAAAATCATTTTCCCCGTGCATACTTTATAATTAATGTATTATAATATTTTAAACAATTGTTATGTAAATGATGTTAAAAATCTATATACAATAATAATGATTTTTTTAAAAATAATTAAATAGGGAAATAATATATTGTAAATACTTGACCAATGAAAAATATTTGTCTCAAGTATCATTTATACATATGTTTTATAGTTTTGTATAAAAAAGATATTATATAAAGCGAATGAGACCATCGTCTTAATGTTCATTATTTTGGGTATTTAAAATAGGTTTCAAATACTAAACAATTATGCCTCTAAATTTAGATAATTAAAATGTATTTTAATATAAGATGATTAACTTAGTATCTCAACGGTGGATAACGTAGTCTAGCAATCTCGTGTACCTTAGTTTGATCCCGGTGAAATTAAATTTTGCACATTTTATCATTTTTAATATAATTTCTCTAAAGTACTTCATAATTTGCTATTTTTAAATATATAGTTTTGTAAAAACAGTCAGACTCTATAATTTTTTTAATAAATTTGTTTAAAATAAATTCTAAAATGTTTTTTAAAATATTTAAAATAAATGATAAAAATTATATATAAACTAAATTGAATGATAAAGATTAAAATACAAACCAACACAAAAAAAATTAAAATTCTTTACACACCTTAGGTCTCAAAATGCGTTGGATCCCACACACACATATATATATATATATATATATATATATAATATATATATATATATATATATATATATATATATATATATATATATATAAAAGGCTAATAAAATAAATATTATTTTTAATTAATTAATTAATAAAATACTATTATTCTTACTACTTAACAAGTGAAAAATATTTTTGAAAATGGGTAAGGAGATCGGTTTATTTAACCTCCTCTTTTAGGCCGTTTCATCCGCGTATTCTTGTCCAATAGATTTATCTTTTGACACCTCTTTCTTTTAGGCATTATATCCCTTTTTCTAAAACTTTATTTTTCAATCAAAATATTAATAAATAAATAAAATGACTATGCAGTAATTTAACACTTGTAAGAGAAATAATCAGAGTTTTTTGAGTTTATTTTCTACCAAGTGATTTATCTTAAATCACAAGAAATCTTGAGAAGATATGTTTTCCCCCTTTTCAAATCAGAACAAAACTTTATTCTTTTTCTTTTTTTATCTCTCTAAATTATTTGATACGAAAGGTAAACTTCAAAAGACATTTCCTATTTGATATGATACCTTTCAAAAAAAATTCTACACAAAAGACTACTTCTAAAAAATGTTTTTAAACATTAGATCATCTTTCTTTGATGAATATTTGGACTCATATTTTGCACAACTTTCCATGATTTAAAATTTGACCTATGAAGGTGCAAAATAATTGGAAAATAAATCTGATTTTTATCTTTAGTACCCACATATTTTTAGGTCTTTTAGTTTTAGTGGATTTAAGATGTCTTGATTAATTGAAAATGTATCTATTTGATCATCTTAAATCATGCATTTTGGCAAAACAATGAGGTTCAAGATGACCATGCTTATGACAATAATTGAATTTATAAATAAGGCGATTTACTTTCTTCTTCGCATGACATATACTTATAAACAATTTTTCATTATTATTAGGTTGATAAACTAAGTCGACTTTGTTATACGAAACTCTTTGATTTGATAAAATCATATCAAGATTATATTTTTCTTTAGTAAACTTACTTAGGGATTCATGCAAACTTTCAATTTTATTTCTCAATGCATCACATGTTTCACGTCTATTTGATTTTAAGATATTTCTTCTAAGCACATCCATTTCATCATAGATCTTGTATTGTCCAAATAGTACATGTGTGTGCATGTTCCCCCTGCAAGGGCGGGAAACTCAGAGGCCATAATAAGTATATTACACGTTTGGGGGTGATGGCTAACTCACGGTGGCGAGTAGCCATACATGGTGGTTTTTTAGGTTGTTTAAGGGACCAATTCACGTGAGTTGAGATGCCTTGTTGGCGGCTGGCACTGCTGGTTTGCAGGCGGATGGTTAGATTAACGATGTTAAGGTTACTAGGAGCAAAGTGCTCTCTGAGTAGTAATAGATAGTAACAAATGTGTATTACTTGAGAGTATGTCCTTTCCTCCATGAGGGATGAGGTATTTATAAAGGTCTACAGGACCTATGATTTCTCGGAAAGGGCCACCATCCACATAGTCAAATAAGGGAACATGGGTCAGTACCGACTATGACTTTGTCTTTTTCCAAGACACGTGTTATCCCATATTTTTCTCTTTCCTAGTTGATGAAACTTTAAAGGCAAGGCGATACCTCCCTTTGGGAGACATCGTGTCGTCGTCTTTTCCTAGGGCAGTCTCAAGTTGTCGCTCTAGACAATGTTATTTGCAAATATATCACTATATAACCCCTCAAGTGTGACACCCCGAAATTTGATTAAATTATTTAATCAAATTATTTTATATTTTATTTAATTATTTAGTATTTAGCGTGATTTTAATTAAATATGTATAGTGATTTGTACGTGCAAATTGGACATTGGTGGGGTGTAGTGAGAATATTGGTGGGGTGTAGTGAGAATGTTGGTGGAATGGTAGAAGGACTAGAAAGACTAAAATGATTAAAATAATTAGAATTATAATTATTTTGATTAATAATTAAAATAAAATAGAAAAAAAGATTGTGTGATAATTGAAAATTAGAGAATATGAGGGGAGTGGTGAAAATTGTAATATAAATTGGTCCTTGATACAATTTTAAGAGATTAAATAATTAGGTTAAGAATAAATAGCCGTTAGTAGAGTTTTGGGATAAAAAATAGTACGTGAAAACATAATTAAGAGAAAAGAGACAAGGCTAGGGTTAAAGAGAACCTCCAATTCAATAAATATATATATATTTTTTTTAATTTTATAAAATTTGGCTTTTGTTAATTTTTTTCCAACCTTTTTTAAATTTAAATTTGAACTGTGGTAACTTTTTTCCTTTAAAAGCATAGTATGTTAACTATGCTAATCATAATTAGACATAACTCAACAATAAAATTAAGATAACAATTGTATCAAGTTGGCTTATGTTTTTATATGGAGTTGGCTTATTTCTTCAATTGGAGCCGGATCTACAAATTTTAATAGTGAGTAAAATTACTTAAAATACAACCAACAAACAACAAATAATATTACATATGGAGACCATACAATCAAACAACAAGTCTTAAAAAATCATAATACAAATAAGTAATTCAATACTGCATAAAGTCACATCAAACTTTACAAAATCATAACCTCAAGCTTAACCCCATTTACCATAAAAATAAAGTCTAAACAACAAAAAAGAACTCAACTCATATTACCATATATTTTTTTAAAAAGGAACAATGATTTGTGTAGAGAATAAATCAGTAGTCTAGCAGTATTGATGAAACTCTTGCTCAAAAGAGATACCTAAAACATTAGAAAAAATGTTAGCAAAAAACATATTAATATTTAAAAAAAAAACATCCCAAGAGTAACCAATCTCAACGACAAATCTAATATAAATATAAGAAATATCACAATATTAGTAAAAAAAACTAAATGATAAATCGAGAAAACTTTAAAACAAAGTAAAAAGATAATACCTTACACTAAAATTTATTTTCAACTCTAGAACAACCAGAAAATATATAGGAAATGAAAAACAATAATTAATGAAGATAGAGAGAAATGCAGGAAACTTAAATGATAAAATAAAAAATATTAAAATAATACATTTAGCAGAGATTGAAATAGAGAGAATTTTGTGAATGATTAAGATAAATTCTATGCTAATTTTTAGACTTTGTTAATTATTCCCTCTGTTTTTTATTATAAGGCATTTTTTTTTCACATGTATTAAAAAATATAATAATTACGGTATAAAAAAAAGAAATTATGAAGGATTTTACAAAACTGTCCTTTATTAATTATATTAAAAAGACAAATTGACATAATTAAAAGGAAAAAAAATAATAAATATTTAAGGATATAATAGAAAAAATATTATTAATATTATAAAACGACTTCTATTGGGTAATAAAATATTTTTTTAAAGCGACTTATAATAAAAAAAATAGAGCTAGTATAATTTTGTGAATGATTAATTTGTGAAGTTATGATTGTGAGAGAAAGGGAAGAGGAATAGATTGTAGCAGCTACGGTTTCTACTTTTCTTCACTGGAGTGTTATGTTTATAAGTATATATATGGTATATTTTTGGGCTTCAAAAACAAACTAGTCCATCCCAATATAAATATTATATAAAATAATAAAAATAACACTACCAATATGGTCGGGTTCATTTTTTTAAATTCAATTTAATCAACCGAACCGAACTGTTACTATCCACTATAAATCAGAAGCTTCACCCGTTTGACTCGAAGATCCGACTTTGACCCAATCGAAAGGATTTAGATTGCATGGATCGGTCAGATATTAACGGACGATGGATTTTTGTCCATCCCTAGTGATTTGTATGTGCATGTGAGACATTAGTGTAGGGTAGTAAGAGCCTTGGTGAGGGTAGAAAAAGGATTAGAATGTTTAAAATAATTAAATAATTATAATTGTAACTATTTTGATTTATTAATTAAAAACAAAATAGAAAGGAGAGAGTTTTAGGTGGAATAATGGAAAACTAGAGAATGTAGGGAGAGTGATGTAAGTTGTAACAAAGTTTGGGCTTTAGTGCAATTTTAGGAAATTAAATAATTAGGTTATAATATATATTATTAGTTAGTAGAGTTTCGGATAAAAAAAGAATAGTACGTGAAAAACAGAATTTTGGTGAAAGAGGCAAATGCTAGGTCTTAGAGAAAAACTCCATTGTTAAAGGTTGAAGGTGCATCTTTGCTGAAAAATCTAAGGTTATAGGGGATTACTCTTAATAGTGTGTATATTCCATGATTGGATAGAGGGAAATCCTTAATCCCTTTAGGTTTTTCTATACCCTTCCCTTTTTGGTGAATGATTGGTGAACAAGAATGATATTCTGAAGTAGCATGAATGATATGATGTACTATTTGATTTGTGTGCATTGTTTTACTATGGGATTCATGTGTTCATGTTCATGATATTTGTATTTGTGGGTGTTCATATGTGGGTGATGAATTTGATGAATAAAGTATGCAAATTCATGATTAAATGAGTGAAATTGCATGTAATTTGGTGTATATGATGTGGTAATAGTAGATAATTGGTTTATAATATTATATTTTTAAAATAAGTTGTCATAATATGTTAGGGCATGTTTGGTGGAGTTTTTGAAGGGATTTCAATGGCAGAAACTGAGTATTTTTGTCATGGTTATGTGGTAATCCATTACCACTTAATGATAATCGATTACCAGCTTAAAAATTAAGTTTTTTTGAAGTAAAACTAAATATGACATAACTTTAGTTTCGTAATCCCAAATGAGGTGTCGTTTGAAGCGTTGGAAAGTTAATACACAGAGCTATAATATGGTAGTGCCTTGTGAGATGAATTGACATGTTTGAATGATGTGTGGATATATTGTTAAATGTATGAATATATGTATAATTGTGTGAAGTATTGTACATGGTTAATTGTACATGGTTAATGATGAATCAATATTGAGAATATTTAGCATGAATGAGTGTCATGTATGAACATGATTCATATTGTGTATGAAATGCATGATTATATGGTGATTAAATATGTATTGTTGGTGTGCATAGTTGTGATCATTTTGGTTATATTGTATGTTAGTGAAAATCATGCATCATGGTGTACATGCTTCTTTCCAGTTTTGGTGTGCTCTGGTCCGACGGTATGGATTCAAGAGCGAGTAGCTAATTCCAATGAGGAATTGTTAAAGTGTTTCTTATGATGATAGCAAAGAGTTTTTGTTGTGAGTGCAACTTCCGGTTAGATGTATTTTGTATGATGTCAAAACTATGATACTTTAGCGTTTATGTATATTGGACGGTATCCTCTGAGTCTTAATGTGTATCTTAGCATTAGAAAATATAAAAAAAATTGGAAATGGTTTAGAAAAGGTTTAGAAAAGGTTTATTGCATTAAAAACAGGTTTTTATGTGAAAAATAGGTCTATGTCCCGACACAAACATTATATGTGCCGACACCTGTGGATCATTTTTAAAGCCTGTAGGTCTATGTACTGACACATAGCATGTATGTGTCAGCAGATGCAGATCACTTTTAAAGATTGTAGCTTTTATTTGATGGGCCGCTTGTATGAGTCGACACATGACTTACATAAGTCGGAACATGCATTAAAAATCTTAAAAATTTTGAAATTTTTTTAAACCTCATGCATTCCTTTTTTACTCCAACTTGCACACACACACACACACACACACACACACACACACACACACACACACACACACACACACGCACGCACGCACGCTCGCTCGCATGCACGCACGCACGCACGCTCGCTCGCATGCACGCACGCACGCACGCTCGCTCGCATGCACGCACGCACGCACGCACACACACACACACACATACACACACGCACACACACACACACACACACACACACACACACACACACACATATATATATATATATATATATATATATATATATATATATATATATATATATATATATATATATATATATATATATATATATATATATATGCATCATTTCAAAGTGGTGGTTTTGAGAAAACCATATACGAAACTAGGAATATAGAAAGAGTTCTCTTCATCTTGAACCTATGTAGGTGCATACACACAAACAAACTACACAATCATTTTTTATTTGGCTTCCATCTATAATCAGTGTTTATAACATCCAATTTAGTTTGTTGAATTGTAAATTGGGTTGAGGATCTTTGGGGGTCTTAAATAATAAAACTAAGTTTGGGTTTTCCTTCAAAATCAATTGGGAATTTAAAGGTTTTAGACAAGATTACACAAGTTGGATTCGATCGAGTGAAAGCTTTGAAGAACAAGTTTTTTTTTGTTGCAAATGAGTAGTGTGAGACAGTGGATCATCTTAGTAAATTTTGGGTGACAACAATTCATAATTTGGATTCGATCGAGTGAAAGCATTGAAGAACGAGGGTTTCTTCCAAAGGAGTAGTATGATACGGTGGATCAAATTAGTATTGTTGGATGACTTAATCAAGCTCAGATCAATGGAAGATAAAGTGTTAGAATTAACATCAAACATAAGGTTTGTGGGGTTGTATTGCTACATTACTCTTGTAAAACTATAATTGCAAAGTTTAATTTTCATTATCTCAATTGTAGTTCGAATTAAGGGCAGGCGTATCCATAGCGAGGTCGATTGGGGAACTGCCTAAAAAAGTTCTGGTGTACTCTCTCTCTCTCTCTCTCTCTCTCTCTCTCTCTCTCTGTTGATTCCTTAGGATTGGCATTAATTTTAGAAAACAAATAATGTAATCATCTCTGTTGTTTTAATATGTTGGGTTGAAGAAATTCAACATCTGGACCAACATGTCATGTACGATGTCACAACATCAGGTCTGTGACATCGCACATGTGTAGAAAACTGAATTAATTAATTCAGTATATATTCTGGGATCAGCAAGGATATCTGGTGAATATCCTAACTCCCATGTGGAGGTCTTGAAGACTCAATCAGAAGATATATGGGCTCAAAATATGGAAATATATATGGAGAGATTCTAGGATTGAAGACCTTGTTTGTAGCAGAATTTTTCTGCTGAAGTTGTAACAGCAAAGAACAAGTCTGCTGCGATTTCTGAAGGCCCAAATCCAGTTGGGTGATTAGGTTATAAATAGCTGATTGTAACCTAGTATTTGTAAGCCTCTTAGAATGAAAATTTAGGGGTGTGTGTGAGGTAAACCTCCCAATCTGTGGGAAGGTTACCATATGTTTCTCAGTGGTAAAAGCTGAGAGTTTTGTAACTCAAAGCCTGTAGGCAAGAGTGATTTTGTTCATGAATGAAGCTGTGAAGCAAGTTCAAGGTGTGTTAACATTACATTGTATTTGTAGTGATAGGAATGGAAACTGGAGGTTTCTATCTAGGAGTTCCTAGGTATAGATTGCATTGGGTAGGGATTAAGTGAGGAGTTGTAAACGGGTGAGTTTAACTCTGAATTGATACTACTAATAGTGGATCTTCTTCCTGGCTTGGTAGCCCCCAGATGTAGGTCATGTTGGACTGAACTGGGTTAACAATTTCCTGTGTTTGTTTTCCTTCTGCATGTGTTTTTATTACTGTCATAACTCAGTAGGTATTCCAGTCAGCTTATCAAGATGATAACAGACCTGGCATATAGCCTTCTGTTTGAATGTCAATCAGAATGTTGTAACATTCATCATGGACAGTAGATACTGAATGATAAGCAGGTTAATTTCAGTTCAGTATTTATTTAAGTCTGTTCTTTTCAAGGATAACAGACCTGGCTGAAGGATCAATGTGAAACTGTCAAACTGGATGTTTTGACAGTTGATACTGAAGGTTGATACTGAAGTAGAGACTAGTTAGTCTTTTACAGTACTGCAAACTTAGCACAGTACATTTCCAGGAACATAACAGAATCAGCATATGTTCTGGATGTCGGACTGAATGTTGTGACATTCATTCCCAACAGCAGGAGCTAAAGTGTAGGATGATTGGTTTTTCTAGGTCAGTATTTTTCTCAGGCTATTCTTCAGGGATTCAACAGCTTAGAGAAAAACCAGGAAACCAACTACTAACCTACAATTAATGAACCTAACAAGTAGCCTAGTTGTTAGCAATCTAATAAGTGAAAATTAGATTAACGTGTTCAACCTTTAATTCAGGAAATACAAGTAAAATACAAACACACTGGAACAATGTAACAGCTGATCAACAATAAGACATCAGGCTGATAACTGTGGAAGAAAACAACAGAAGTGAGTGTTAGGATTGATTTCTGTTGAATCCTTATTCCTGATGCACAGCACCAGGTGTTCATACATTCTAGGGTGACATAGAATGAGATGTCGTGACATCTGTGAACGTGTGCATATCAGTACAGTGATTAATAACTATCTTGCTGTATTAGTTACAATGTTAGATCAGATGTCATGACTTGGAGTAGAACATCTGAATTCTGACTACACCAGAATTTCAATTGGTATCAGAGCAGGCATTCTGTTCTGCTTCTGGATGAGATCCATGGGTGATACTTTCTGGTATCTTGCAAGGAGTTATGTTAGTACTGATGCTGGAACCTGTGAAAGGTTCTGTAATTTCCCTGAATGGTCCCTTGAAGTAGGTGGATGGACTGTTCATGACAGGAATGGTGTGTACCTGTCTCTGGAGGGTGGCAATTGGCCTGTGTGTGGGACAGCTGTGCCAATATTGAATCACATTCAAACTTGGTATGGTCTTGGAGGCTGATCTGGTGAAGTGTGTGTTCATAGGTTGAGTTGTATTATGATTTCCGCTGCATAATACCTGGCAAAACTCAAACTCTGATGTTGTTTCCCCTCATGTGGATGAAAGGCTGCTGTATTCAAGATCTCATCATAATCTACTGAAGATGTCAAAGATACTTGAGTCTCCTCAAGTCCACTCATCATGACGTTCTCACTTCAGGATGGTAAGAATCACTTAATCACTGATTCTTTTACTCACTTGAGTAGGGTGTATGAAGACCTTGAAGACCTTCAAGGAAGGTCTGTTCCAAGGAGGTGGAACTAATGTTCTATGCGATGTTAGAACATGTTGTTCAACAAGTATGCAGCTACTGGTTGAAGAGCAGATGTTTTTAGGTATCAAACAAAGGGATACTTCTGTTTGGAACCTACTCCTGACCTGGAAGAGGAGACATCTGTGTGTGCTAAGTTGACAAGGGTAGGGTCAACTGTGTGTGTGCTCAAGAAGGTCACCTTTAGAAGTCTGATCTCTAGAAGTTGAGCTGGTTGAGATGTGACATTGTGCAATCTCCTGCTGTTTGGCATATTCCTGTTGATTGATCAGGGTTGGATAGCTGTTCCCTGAAGTACTATGTTGTGTTGGAAGACAAGTCCCCTGGATGTTAGTAGTCAATAATGGGATAACCGGATTGCTATACCATTTAAGAGGATTGGAACCATGATTCTTGTTATTCAAACACCACGTTTCAGAAGTGGCAGTTCTTTCGAGGAGTGAGAATATGAAGATTCAGAGGTTAGTTGAGGTAGTATGCTCTAGCAATGCATATTTACCATTGACTGGTGCTGTTTTGTATCACTAGTACTTATGGTCAGCTGGAGTCTGATTGGTGTGATTGGAGTATGTATAGGTATAACTCATAGAGTTAGTTGCCACTGGTAGGGATGATGTATGTCAAGTTGAGACATTTATATACAATGCATGGTTATGGGTGTGGAGTTTCCATGATTGTTAAGTTGAGGGGGAGTTTTGGTTAACCTCCTCAAGTCTGGTCAGCCTAGGGTCTGGTTGGCTGTTGACCTGTGTCACATGGGTTCTGGTGGTTGTGTGACACATTTGCAAGGAAGAATTCATCTCTCTTATTCCTAAGGGTGAATTTAATCTGGGAAGACTTTCAAAATTGTCTAGGTGCTTGCAAGCAGAAGATGTTGACACAAGAAGAGTACTTTCAAAGTATTCTTATGGTGGAAGTATCTGAAAGGAAAATTGGGAAAGGATTTAAGATCAATGTCTACTTGTGTCAAGTACAAGTGTTTAAATTGATTATCCTTGGAGCTCAAGATAACGGATGGTCTTAAAGATGTTGGAACATCACTTCTTCAAGACCCTGTGCAGAATCACAGGAAGGATAGTACATTGGCTTATGATCTATATCTTTGGTGGCAGCAAAAGCATATGATCTCTGAAAAGGCTTCCTGGCAAGAAACATGACTCAGCCTTGGTATGTACAAGAAGAAGAAGACATCATAGTCTTGATGGTGGTTGCTTGGATCAGTTTATTTCTGATCTAGGTAAGGAAGTGCATTAGCTTATACACACTGTGGAGTCAAGAACTAGTGGCAGCAGTCTTGACATCATGGAAACAGCCTTGCCTTAGGATATGGAATCCTTGGTAGAGCTGAAGGGTTGGTTCTAACTGGTCCTTCTGAAGACTCATACATCAGAGTGTCTGATGTCTTTGGAGAAGAAGCAGGGATTCATCAAGGTGTGAGCTTGGATGACTTAACTGCAAACCTGTAGGATGGAGGTTGTTTACTCAAACTTGGTTCCACAATCAAGTCTATGAGAACATTGAACTCAGTTCTGTGAAGGGAGGAAGTTCCTTCAAGTGGCAGAAGAAGGAGCTGAATTCAACAGCTAGATGTCAAAACACAATGTTGTGACATTTGGTTCAACATCAGATTCTTAGTTGGTGAGGTGGCACATCAACTTGAGATAGAAAGGTCTACAGGGTTGTAGATTGGATACTTCAAAAAGCTTGAAGTTCTAGTCTCACTTGGAAGGTCAGAATATCTTTGGGAGAAGTCTGATAAACTTGGGGAGGTCAAAAAGCAGCTTTTGACCTTTTCATATGAGGATTCATGAAGGAGGTAATCAACCAGTGGCAATTGGGTTACCTCAGAAGTGAGTTCGAAGAATCAAGATAATCAACATATGGCAGCTGATTATTCTTGAGGAAAGTCTGAGACAAATTACTCTTGAGTAGAAAAGTAGTAAGTTGAAGACTAAAGGAGGTGCTTTCTATTCATCCCTTGGAGCTTGTGGTAGGAGTTCTGAGCCATCTATGGAAGATTATCTCTTGTAATGGGATGAAAATGTATATGTCCCAAGTTAGGTCTGGGGTCTTCTTAATCAAGCTGATGACTCAGTGATATATGAAGACTATCAGATGGTGCTCCTCGTTGTGAAGGATGTCCCAGCTGATGTTGGAACATCTTGTGAAGTGGTCTTCTGTTCTGATTAGAAGAGAGATTGACACAGAGTGTGAATGTGTTCAGCTAAGAGGGTTGAACAGAGGGTGTGCTCTTGAAGACATGAAGATGCGTCTTATGTTTTCCATTCATCAAGTGGTCTGGATTCTCTTTGAATCAGGAAGTATGTGAAGGTCCAACTTTGGGGTGTTGGATATGCTCATGTGTGATCTCCAAGCTTCAAGAGGAGAGTAGGGCGTCCATGACAGGGGGAGTTCTGTCCTTGAAGCTGCAAGTAATCATCAAGCTTGTGGTCTATGTGTACTCAGATAACCAGGTATGGCACCTTGTCAGTTATCAGGATGCTGTGTCAAGGCTGAGTAAGCTGAAGAATGTCTGACCGAATGTCATGACATTGCCCTGGAAAATGCTGCTAATTCCTTCTAAAACTTAAAGTCAGTAGGAATTGTGAAGGTGATGTGTCAAATTCTGGTAAATCAGAATAAGCCAGATGGCTACAGCTGTGTGGAACAGGGGGAGTAACCATCTGCTGAAATGTGGGAATTTGACTGTATCAGTGCCAGATGTCAAGTCTCTTCTGGAGGTATGACAGGAACCTTGGAAAATGTTGAATACTAGCAGAATGCAGGAAATGTTGAGACATCGCGTGCAACGTGTCTGACTGCATATATGGAATAGTCTCCATGCACTGTAACGACTGTTTTGGAAAAGAAACAGTCAAGAGCTATAAAAGGTATTCAAAGATAATCTGAGATTTTGTTGGTGATTCTCTGACTGTTTCTCAGCAAAAATAAATGCATCTTGACCAAGCATTTATTTCTTCCTGAAATTCCAAGGCACGGGCTAGACTGTTTAAAGGATGCACTAGCCCTCTTCCTCTCACAAGAAAAACACTCCATTCTCAGAATCATGGGGTATGTTAAGGTTTGGGCAAGCTGCGCCTGGATCTGGTTTTGTGAAGGGTACCTTTACAAATGTTTAGCTAAAAAGGGGGAGAGAAATATAGTCCTGGGGTTGAGAATGTACCAGAAGCAAGCCAACTGTGGATGTGGCAGCAAACAGAAGTTGGCATCAGGCACAAGATCCACCAACTGGGTTTACCACTTGTGTCTTGTGATCTGAGTTAAGAAGACAGTTGTGCCTTGTGATCTGAGTTACATTGACTATGTACTCAGTATTACATATTCTTCAGGAAGCTCTCCGGTTGAGGGGAAGGGTTCTGGTACAACTAAGTCTTGTCCCTCTTCTTCCCCATGTACACCAACTTTGGTGTTTGTGGTAGTGGAGCCAATGACGGAGATGAAGAGCATTCCCAAATTGGGATGTTTTGTCCAGTGTATTGTTTATTTGTTTTAGCTAAAATTTGCCAAAGGGGGAGATTGTTGATTCCTTAGGATTGGCATTAATTTTAGAAAACAAATAATGTAATCATCTCTGTTGTTTTAATATGTTGGGTTGAAGAAATTCAACATTTGGACCAACATGTCATGTACGATGTCACGACATCAGGTCTGTGACATCGCACATGTGTAGAAAACTGAATTAATTAATTCAGTATATATTCTGGGATCAGCAAGGATATCTGGTGAATATCCTAACTCCCATGTGGAGGTCTTGAAGACTCAATCAGAAGATATATAGGCTCAAAATATGGAGATATATATGGAGAGATTCTAGGATTGAAGACCTTGTTTGTAGCAGAATTTTTCTGCTGAAGTTGTAACAGCAAAGAACAAGTCTGCTGCGATTTCTGAAGGCCCAAATCCAGTTGGGTGATTAGGTTATAAATAGCTGATTGTAACCTAGTATTTGTAAGCCTCTTAGAATGAAAATTTAGGGGTGTGTGTGAGGTAAACCTCCCAATCTGTGGGAAGGTTACCATATGTTTCTCAGTGGTAAAAGCTGAGAGTTTTGTAACTCAAAGCCTGTAGGCAAGAGTGATTTTGTTCATGAATGAAGCTGTGAAGCAAGTTCAAGGTGTGTTAACATTACATTGTATTTGTAGTGATAGGAATGGAAACTGGAGGTTTCTATCTAGGAGTTCCTAGGTATAGATTGCATTGGGTAGGGATTAAGTGAGGAGTTGTAAACGGGTGAGTTTAACTCTGAATTGATACTACTAATAGTGGATCTTCTTCCTGGCTTGGTAGCCCCCAGATGTAGGTCATGTTGGACTGAACTGGGTTAACAATTTCCTGTGTTTGTTTTCCTTCTGCATGTGTTTTTATTACTGTCATAACTCAGTAGGTATTCCAGTCAGCTTATCAAGATGATAACAGACCTGGCATATAGCCTTCTGTTTGAATGTCAATCAGAATGTTGTAACATTCATCATGGACAGTAGATACTGAATGATAAGCAGGTTAATTTCAGTTCAGTATTTATTTAAGTCTGTTCTTTTCAAGGATAACAGACCTGGCTGAAGGATCAATGTGAAACTGTCAAACTGGATGTTTTGACAGTTGATACTGAAGGTTGATACTGAAGTAGAGACTAGTTAGTCTTTTACAGTACTGCAAACTTAGCACAGTACATTTCCAGGAACATAACAGAATCAGCATATGTTCTGGATGTCGGACTGAATGTTGTGACATTCATTCCCAACAGCAGGAGCTAAAGTGTAGGATGATTGGTTTTTCTAGGTCAGTATTTTTCTCAGGCTATTCTTCAGGGATTCAACAGCTTAGAGAAAAACCAGGAAACCAACTACTAACCTACAATTAATGAACCTAACAAGTAGCCTAGTTGTTAGCAATCTAATAAGTGAAAATTAGATTAACGTGTTCAACCTTTAATTCAGGAAATACAAGTAAAATACAAACACACTGGAACAATGTAACAGCTGATCAACAGTAAGACATCAGGCTGATAACTGTGGAAGAAAACAACAGAAGTGAGTGTTAGGATTGATTTCTGTTGAATCCTTATTCCTGATGCACAGCACCAGGTGTTCATACATTCTAGGGTGACATAGAATGAGATGTCGTGACATCTGTGAACGTGTGCATATCAGTACAGTGATTAATAACTATCTTGCTGTATTAGTTACAATGTTAGATCAGATGTCATGACTTGGAGTAGAACATCTGAATTCTGACTACACCAGAATTTCACTCTCTCTTACTTTTCATTTGCAAATTGTTGAATTCGTCAATTGTGCGATCAATACGTTTGGTTAAACTTTTTGATAACCTTTTGAAAAAGGTTTTGTTGAGTTGATCATAATCTATTAGATTATTGTTGGATTTGCAAATCAACAAAACCATACAAAATTCTAAACGAAATTGATTGCACACAAGGTGTTCGGTAATTTGTCTCAATTGTATTCTTGTGTATTTTGTCATTGGAAATAGACTTTATTGTTAGTGTAACATTCAAGTGATTTTGGTTAAAAGTATTTTGATCAATTTTTTCTCATTATCATAACTTGATTCTATATATGCATATCCGAGCTTTTTGACAGCGGTTCGGTTTAGACAATTCGATTTGGGTCACTTCCGCTAGCCGTTCGAATTTCCAAAACAAGTTTTGTAAATTTTTTAAAATTGGGATCTATCCACCCCATATAGATTGTAGCTTATTGTCTAACAAGTGGTATCATGAGCTCCGGTTAATTTCGTGCTTCAATATTCTCTTATTAGAAAATGGCCACTAAACCTAAATGGCGTACAATATAGCGCCCATATTTACCGGTGAAAACTATGGCTATTGGAAAGCTTGTATGCGTATCCATATAAACTCGGCTAAATAGGGTGTATGGGGCGTCATCATCAATGGTCCTGATCAAATTACAATGACCAATGGTGAATGTGTCTTCGTACCAAAACCGGAAGCACAATGGAACGATAATGATAGGAAATTATGGTCACATGATTGGAAGGCACACAATATTCTCATAACCGCACTTGGTGTTGATGAGTATTATCGTGTATCCCATTGTGAAAACGCCAAATCTATGTGGGACGCATTAGAAGTTTCCCATGAGGGAACTAATAAAGTTAAACAAGCTAACATCAATACCTTAAATCAAGAGTTTGAACTATTTTGCATGAAGCATGGTGAAACCATTGCCGACAGGCAAAAAAGATTCACACATCTTATAAATCGGTTGAATGATCTAGGTAAGCCTATTTCCAATGATATTGCTAGTAATAAAGTTTTGAGGTGCCTTAATAGGGAATGGCAACCTAAGGTCACCGTAATCAAAGAAGCGAATGATCTTAAATCAATTTATCTCATAATATTATTTGGAAAGCTAGAAGGACATGAGCAAGAATTACTTGCTTGGAAAAACATGAGAAAAAACACGAGAAGAAGATAAAGAAGGACAAAGTCAAGGATAAGAAGATATAAAAGAATTCTATTTCTCTAAAGGCTTCAAGTTTAAAGTAATTAACCAATGAAAAAAGTAATTGTGAAACAAGTGATGATGGGAATCCCGATGATGAAGAGATGTGTTTGTTTGTAAAAAGGTGGCATAAGTACATAAGGAAAAATGGAGTCAAGCACTCCGACAAGAACCTAATCAACTTTAGAAGGTTATCGAACTTTTCAATGGAAGATGAGAATAATAAGGGTAAACATATAGGTTCATGCTACAATTATGGAAAATTCGGTCATTATAAGCCGGATTATCCATTGATAAAGAAATACAAAGAGAAAGGCCATCACAATAAAATCTAGCAAGTCTAGAAGAGTCTATATTCCTTGGCAGAGTGAAAGTGAATCCTCAAGTGATGAAATCTCAAGTTCAAGTGATGAATCAACCAAGCTTTGTTTCATGACCAACAAAAAGAAGAAGAAGAATGCAAGTCATTCTAAACTTTATTCTATTAATGAATTGTCTTATTCTCAATTACAAAAAGTTTTTGAAAATCTACATAGATAAGTCGTAGACACTTTTAAAAAGTTAGCTTCAAACAAAAGAATTTTTTCACATTTAGAAGCTAAATTTTTAGAAATCGAAAATAATATGGAAGCTCTTAAGAAATCTATGATATATATTCAAAAGGATAAGAATGAGGATGAACAACCTTCATGGTTTGGTTCTGAAACTTGTCACGTTTGGCAAAAAAAGGTAAATACTCTTAAAGCTAAATTGGATAAGGCATTGAAACCAAAGGTTACATTTATTATTGATCCATCAAAGTTTAAACAATCTTTGAACCCTTCATATAAAAAGTATAAATATGTTCAAAAGGATTCAAATAGCCAAACTACATCTCATCACAATTTGTCTTGCCACTATTGTTGCAAGTAGGGTCACACTATTGAAAAATGCAAGTTTAGGAGACTCTTTGTTCCTAAAGGTGTTTTTCAATGGTTTCCTAAATGCATCCTTGATTTAACTTACCCTCAAAGACCCAATTAAGATTTGGTATCTAGCATTTTTTGTTTTTCTTGCAGGATAAATGTCTTGGCTCTATGAAGAGAATATGGGTTCTAGTTTGTGGATGCTCAAGGCATATGAAGGATGACATATCCCTAATTCATTGACTTCGTGGTAAAGAAGAAGGGATTTGTAACCTATGAAAACATCAATAAATGTTCTCTAATTGGTAAAAATAGTGTAGATTACCTTTAATGTTTTATTCAAGAAATGTCGGGATAAGTGCTTTTTATGATGCAAAATTATCTTTAGAAGACATGCTCAAAGACACCTAAGAAGCAATTGATCAACCTAAAATTGTGAAACTTGAGGAGGAGGAAAGTCCAACTAAAATGGATTATCATCAAATTAACAAAATTCTTGGATACATTAGAAATCACACTATCGGGTACTTTGACAAAGAGAAAAGTGGTAAGATTGTTGATGTCAAGAGGTTTTGTGACACATTTTACATTTATTCCAACTTTCGTTCAAAAGTTCCACGTGAAATGCAAGTGCATCCTATGTCATTTGTACGGTGAGGTAATATCATTTCAAATTTCCGCTTTGTAAGTAAGTCTCTTTATTTACCTTGATTATGCTCCAAAGGTATATGATACATTTGATGGATGATTCATGTTATGTTTCTTCACTTCCAAAATTTTAAATTGATGTATTTTAATTTATATTCTTATATTGACTTCATAATATTCTTCTTCCATACGTGAAACATATTCTTTGGGTATAAGCATGTTATATATTATTAGTTCTTGCGTGATATATGTGAGGTTATTGTTTATTTATTCTGGCATAAAATATGTTTGAACATGTTATAATGTCAACAAATTTTTTGTAGTGTGTCATTGTTATGATAAAATTTTAGTTTTTGGTTTGAGTGGTGATAAATCTAAATAATTTCCTTGATAGAGCACATGTGTGTGTAGCATTCGGGAGCACCAAAAGTATATGTCACGTAAATGTGTCGCTTTTGATGTGACTCAAGATTTTTTTATTGCATTGTATCCTTCATATTTCATGTTCATTGTATATGTTTTTTTGACATGATTTGTGGCAACTATGGTATATTGTTGCTTAAATTGCTTTTATTTATGTTTAGGCATTTTCAATATTTACATCATTCTATGTGAGTGTTGTTTTATTGATGATTTTATCTTTGAAAACGCCTATGTGTGTTACATTAGTATATGTGTGACATAAGATGCTTCTCATGGATTACTTTGTCTCTTTTTGATGTTGTCAAAGGGGGAGAAGCATCTACAAGATGAAGTTGGGATGCATACATTCAAGAGAAGGCTTCATGAAGACACAAAACACATTGTCTCAAGTTTTTCCATCATAAAAAAGGGGAGTATGTGAGTGCAACTTTCCGTTAGATGTATTTTTTATGATGTCAAAACTAGGATACTTTAGCGTTTATGTATATTGGTCGGAATCCTCTGAGTCTTAATGTGCATCTTAGTATTAGGAAGCATAAAAACATTTTGAAAATGGTTTAGAAAAAGTTTCATGCATTAAAAATAGGTTTTTATGTGAAAAACATGTTTATGTGCCGACACATAGATGCTATGTACTGACACATATGGATCATTTTTAAAGCCTGTTGGTCTATGTGCCTACACATAGCATGTATATGTCAGCACATGTGTGTAAGACCCCAATTTTGTCCCTAAGATCCCTCATGGCATCATAGCATTGCATTGCATAGCCTCAAGGATCTTTGAGCATCTTGGCTTCCTTTCCCTTTGGGTAGGGATCTCTTGTGAGTGGTTTGAGATCACCAGGCATGCTTGAATTGAATATCGTTGCTTTTCTCATTTTTGTTTACTAACCAAAAGCACAAAAATATGTCATTAACACTTTTGTTTGTAGCTCAAGCAATCACCAGGTCAAGAGCTTCAAGGAGATCCTTTGTGCAAGAGATGAGGTATTTTTCTTGAGATGAGGACCACATGATCATTATAAAGAGCCTACATGAGCTAGACTTTCATTTTGAAGCCATTTCATCAAGTGGTAGAGGCTCAAGTTCATCAATACCTTTCAAGGTCATCTGAGGAGCCAAAAAAAGTCAACTGTGCAGTCAACTGAGGACTATGAGGTGGGGAAATGAATCGAGACACCTCAATCATGTTAAAAATAGGCCTATTCATCATTTTAAACATCCATCTTGAAGATTCAAAGGTCATGGCAAAAGTTACTAAAAATGGAAAATGACCTGTAATTCAAAGTTTCCAAATTTGGCAAGTTTTTGGTCCACATTCAACTTGACTTGTCAATATTAAATAAGTTTCAAATGGATTTTTGGTGAACATGAAAGGGTTAGATCTTTGTCTTCCCTTTCCAAAAAGTCCTAATTCATGTCCATATGATGAATGGTTGAGAAGTTATGGTCATTTGATCACAAGGTGTGCATGGAAATTCAAAATGGCCTAACTTTTGGTACAAAGCTCCAATTTAGTCCATTCTTTTTGCAAAATGCTCCTCATGTTCAAGACATTTCAAATGAACCTTTGCCATGCATGTGAAAAGTGTGTATGCTCATCATTTCTCATGTGATCATTTTGGAGGGAATTTCCACAATTCAAATTTGGCTTATGATACAAGCAAAACAACAATTCCATGATGATCCTTGGTTGATTTTAAGTGGATTCAGACCCTTGCATGAGGATTTGCACTTGCATCATGGCCTTGGTAGCTTCATTTGCATTTTTGAAAATCACTTCATATCTCCTTAATCTTGATTAACCAATGCAAAGTGTGATTAGCAGCATCATTAGCAGGGCATATAAATACCAAACCCTAATCATAACTGCAAAGGAGAAGCATTTCAGATCTGAAAATTCAAAACTCCCTCCATTTTCTCTCACTTCGAATTTGGATTTTCTTCACACAATTCTCAAATCTCTTTGCATATTCTTGTTCCCGGAGCTTCATTGAGTAAGAATCAACCACTGTTTTGAGCAATTCGGCTAGGTTTCGAGCAGTTCATGTGTAATCTCATGGCAATGGAATCTGAAAATTGAGGTAGATCCAAGTGGTGTCATCCGTTTCTTTATGCACAAAGCTTCAAGGCAAGAGCATAGGATTGGATCTGGAGCACTAGAGCTGTTGATAACGCGTGTACAACAACCTTCAATTCCAGGTGAGTTGAAATTCATCCTCTCCTTTTGCTGTTTTATGTACATAGATGTATAGATCTTGCTTCGTGGAGTATGTGCACGTGTTTAGATTTTGAAATGATTGAGTATTGAGGCTGTTATGTTGAATATAAGTTTAGATCTCAGAATTTCTTTGCCTCGATCTGAAAAACCTGTTGAGAACTAGATGAAATCATTAGCATATTTGGATTCCTTGTTGAAAGATGATTCGATTGATGTATGCCTTGTTCATTTCTGGAATTTTGCACGGCGGAGCCACCGTGTATGTGGCCGGAGAAGACGACCGGAGACTGTAGCTCCGACGTCTGTAATTTCTTAGGGTTTGTATGATGTGGCTTCCACGTATGCGATTGCTTGTCCATTTGATTGGCTATGCTTTCATTGACCTTGCCACGCTAGCGTTTGACTGTTGATGTGGTGTGCCAACGCGTTTAATGAAACGCATCGTTTTGTTTGTTTGAATTTGGGCCTTTGATCTGTTTTCGTGCCTCATCGTGTGGTTGATGTTATTTCTGAATTTAATTCAAATAATGCTTTTCCCTCCATATTTTTGTGTTATTTCATTTATTTTGCTCATCTTAGAAAATTCATAAAAAATAGAAAAATGATCCAATTTAATCCCAATTTTTTTCCTAGTTTTGTATGAATGTCTACTTTTTTTGGGTATTATTTTCATGAATTGTTGATGTCTGGTTTTTGATTTGTGAATTTTTGAATGAACATTGTGCTAAATTGATATGTTGTGTTCAATGCCTTGTGAAATTCTATATGTTGAGTTTCTTGATCCAATTTTTTGCATGCTTAATATTCATACATGATGTGAATTTTTGATCACTGGTTTGGATTTTTTCTCATATGCTATCATTATTTTTGACACATGGAGATAAATGTGACAATTTGTGTCACATTTTTGACATTGGATTGTTGCAATTTTTGATCACATAGCATTTGAACCTTTCTGGATTTGATCTTTTGCATAATGATTGTTCATGACATAAGGAGCTTGCATAAAAAATCTCAAAGCCATTGCATGCATTTCTGTTTTGATTTGAATTTTCTAAATTCGAAGTTCACTTTGTGCATATTTTGTGATTATTGCATAACATAGGCCATTTGAGATATTTGCTTATTGAATTGATGATGGTCCTTTTGAGGACATTAAATGGATTGTTTGAATGTGCATTATGTGGAAGATTGAGTTCTGTTTTGATCATTTGGTTTGGTTTTGAACTTAGTCTTTGTACTAGTGTTTTGTGCATAAACTAACTGTGCTTTGTGTTTCAGGTTTGGACATTTAGCATTGATGGTTGATTTGTTCTCACTTTGTGAGATGAAAATGATTTGAGTTCTAACCTATGTTTGTTTTGTAGGTTCTAATTGATGTGCTTGAGCTCATGAGTTCATTTGAGTGCTTGAGCATTGTTCATTGAGTTGTGTAGCTGTGAATGGTTTCACTATTTATCTGTTGGTTTTCTGACTGAAATACTAACTAGTTAGCTTTTGTACAGGTACCTTAGTTGCTTGCTTGCTTTTGCTTTTGCTTAAGCTTTGGATTGTGATTGATACACCACTTAGGTAGTTATCTTCTTACTTCATGTAGTCTGGAAGTCCTATCACCTTTTTGGCAGGCATGTTGCTGGCAAGTCCTCCTTCAGAGGCTCTGTTTGTGTTTGTTTACCATTGTGCCAAAGACCTCCAAGATGAGGCATGTGTTACTTGATAAGACCTCCAAGAGTTGAGGCAATTGACGGATAAAAGGGATTAGTAGCCAATCCCCCGTTATTCAGTGAGTCGTTCATTATGCTCGCACTACGTGCTGATGCTTTTGAACATGTACCCAAGATCTTTGTCCAGTGTCTGTCAAGTGGAATAGGATCTCACTTTCTGGATCCCCACGCTTTCTTTATCACGAGCTCACCCTGGCCAGGGTTAAGAGCATGAGGTCTCATCCTCATTACCATTTTGATCAGCTTCACCCTAACTCTCAATGTTAGTGGTTAAGAGCTACAGTTTACCCATTACAGTTTGGCTTGTTTGTCAAGGTTGATATGACCCCTCTTGACTAAAGCCCATCCATTGTTTGAAGCCTCTTGTATGTATATAGTGTGTGATGATTGTTTACTTGTGAACTTTTGATGTGTGTGCTCTTGAACCATGAGTTTCCATTTGTGCTTAATTTGAAGATCATTATCATGTTCATCCATGTGGAAGTTACAAGATACATTGAGGATCTCTTATGAGACTTGTGTGATTGCTTTTGCTTTGTGCTTGCTTATTCCAAAGGATGGGAACCACTTGGATCATCTATATGATCTAAAGAGAGGAACTCCTAATGTGGTTTTATTTCTTAACCATCAGCCTTTCATCTTCATTTCTCCATCCTTAACCCAAGCCAAAACCTTTTTGTGCAAACATTTGACTTTGTTTTCAACATTAGAAACCTAAGCCTTATGCTTTTGATTTTCAAACTTTCTTTTCATAACACTCATTTTGAATTGAATCTTTAAGTCAACTTTGACCATTTTTGTACATACTTCTAATTGGTAAATATAACCCATTCAAACTTCTTAATCAAATTTTTCATAACCTTTAGCTATTAGGTTTGAGTTATCTTTGTGGTAGATGTAATACTCACCTTTATCCTTAGTGATGGACAATGAGTCTTCCATGCTTATTATAGGGTTAACCCCTCACTAGCATGTTGAAGCTATCCTCACATGGTGGACTTGTGGTTTTTCAGGTTGAGTTTTCTCCCTTTGATAACAAAAGACCTTAAGGCTTTTGGACCAATCAATCCACTCATTTGTTTTGAGATTTTTTACCCGAACTACGAGGTTTTGATCCTAATATTTTTATAAGAGGGTACGTAGGCAATGGGTTCATTCATCCAAACACAAAATGTAAATAAACATGTATATTTTTTTCTCATCTCTTCAATCATGTTTGCACAAATAAATTTTCACAAAAACAATAACCTTTGCAACAAGTATGAAAAGGGCTCCCTAGGAGTACCTAGGATGTTTTGGGTGCCTAACACCTTCCCATTGCATAACCAACCCCCTTACCCAGATCTCTGTTTCTTTTACTAGTTTTGTTTGTAAAACTTTTAGGTTTTTGTTCGCTTTCTAACCATTCCTTTGGATAAATAGAAGTGCGATGGCGACTCGACTTTGTATGATTTACCTTGGATTTAGTCAATATCTCCAATGTTAATGAATACACCGCTACAGAAAAGTGGCGACTCTGCTGGGGAAGAAATTTCTCCCTAGTGGGTTTTGCCAACTTTTCACACTTGTAGTATTATATTGTTTGTGACATATTTTTGTGCAATTTGGGATTACTGTATTGTATGTAATGTTTGAATTGCTTGATATATTAATTGCTTGTGTGCTTGGTGATCTTTGTGAGATGAGTTCTATACCCGAACTCGAGTGCACTTAGGATAGGAGAATGGCATAGTCTCGTCGACTTGTGTGGAGTTATTCCTTAGCAAGTTGACTTGCGAGTCCATTCACTTGGTGGAGGTCATGTTGGGATTAATAATGTCACACAAGTAAGTTGTGGTTAGACATTACTCTTTCCAATATAGACCTTAGAAGCCAAGGACCTTAGTTTACTAAACCCATCTTGGCCTATTTTTAGGATGTAGTGCGGAGGTCGTTCAAATGTAAGATTTGATACGATTGTTACACGATACTACACTCATAAGAGTCTCTCTTGAGAATATTTTTGGAATACGAGTACTCATTTCTCCGATAATATCGGAAAGATGGGATGATGACTATGGGAACCTCTGGTAGAACATGTTTGACAGGTTTAAACCCTAGTACATTCCCTTGGGGTGGTGTAACACCTCAAAATTTGCCCTCCTCTCTTGGGACTAGCTTAGCATATTGCATCTCATTTTTGTAGTACATTAGTCATTGCATATTTGCATATCATATGGAGACAATGAGTAAGTCATCCTCCTAAGTCTTGATTAGAAGATAAAGAGGTTTAAAAGATTCAAGCCTGAGGGTCTCAAGAATTGATCACTAATCATCTGAGGGTTTGTGCTTCAAACTAGGGTTTCTTGGTTCCTCAAGGAGGATTGATCATTATCTTGGGTTGAAATGATATATCATCATCATCATGGTCTTGTCATCACCAAGAGATTCATTATAATTGATCAGATGCCTTGGGATTAGGGTTTTGACCTCTGGTCAACCCTAATCATTTGCATTGTGCCAATCAGGGCTTGTCAAGGAGATGAGGTCTTCATTGAGATGAGAGATTATTATAGGGTTTCATTGAGCTTATGGAAGCTAGGGTTTCATGTTTGAGCCATTTCGTCAGGAGTTTGAGGCTCAAGATCATCTATGCATAGCCAATTCATCTGTCAGTCAACAAAAGTCAACCAAAGGTCATCTGATGGATTTGGAGGTGGGAGAGGGTTAGAAACACTTCATTCATGTCCAAACAAGTTTCATTTGACATGTCAAACATCAAGATTGAAGAAAATAAAGTTAGATGAAAACTTTCCAAAAATAGAAAGTGACTTGTAATTCAAAATTGCCAAAAATGGAAAGGTTTGCTCCTTAAAATTACATGTCCAGAAATGCTTCAAATGAAATATTGTCCAACATGAAAGTTGTAGATCTTGCTCTCACCTTTCCAAAAAGTCCAAGAACATGAATTTCTCACGTGTGGTTGGCAAGATATGATCAAATCATTGTCCATGGAATTTGAACTTCAATAAGGCATAACTTTCACATCCCAAGGCCAAATGAAGTGGGGTTTTTTGGAGCAATTTTCTCTTGAAATGAGCTATCATAAACAAGCATTACATTTCATGAATTCTCATCACAAAAAAAATTGAACTTTTCATTGGATTTGAATTTGAAATTGGAGGGAAAATATCACTTTGAAAAATAGGCATGGTTTTCATGTTTCTCCACTTGCATTGGCTTACAAACCTCATTTTGAAGTGCATTGTGACAGAAAAATGCACTGTTCCATTGGTATGAGCACATAAGGGTGGATTTGCTAATATGCACCAAAATTTGCATTTTCACTAATCATGTGCATTTTGGCTAATTGGGATTAGCAACATCATTAACATCACATATATAAACCTAATTCTAACTGCTTTTGTGATTAACACTTCATAATTCAGAAATCTAGATCTAGATCTCAAGAACTCTTCATTTTTCCTCTCAACTTTTCTTCATTTTTCTTCACAAAAGTGCACTCGGTTTGATTTCGAGTTTAGGCATAATCATTTTGGCCTTTGCATTTTTTCCCTTAATCCATGCCATGTTCCTACAAGCTTTCACATCATTTTTTTTATATTTTTCCTTCCATTCCAAAAATCATAAGTCTATGAATAATGATCCAAATTGATTGAGATTTTTTGTGCCATGCTCCTTATGATCTCTACTATTTTATGATGATTTTTGCAAAAATTGTGCACGTGTGGAATTTGTTTTGGCTTAGGGAATGGTTACACATGTGTTTGCTTGCACCTTGCTTGCCTTTTCCTTCATGAAATGATGATGCTTAATCCAAAATTCTTGAAATTTTGCATGCATAAAATAGAGATCCTTAGGGACATTTTGGTATAGAGTTTGTGATTTTTGCATTTCTGGTTTGTGAGATATGACCTGGTCATTGGAGGTGTGACAATGTATGTCAGACCATTTCTTGTCCAATTTGTGGAATTTCTTTTCTATGCCTATTGAACTCAAATGGATGTGAATTTTTGCATGTTGAGTTTTAGTGTGCATTTTTGTAGAATTTTTGAGTGCATTTCCAATTTGATTGAGAATTTCTTTTCTGGTTGACCAATTGTGGACCTTTTGTGAGTCATGATCTTATATGATTTGTGAAATTCTTGATATGTATTGGATGAACTTGAAATTTTGTGGAGTGATTCTGGACACTTTAAAGTTTGCCATGGCTTTGGTTTGATTCATTTATTATGTGTAGATTCTGTTTTAGGCTTGCTTGAAGTTGATGCATGAATTTGTGCCTTGTATGAGTTTGTTTTGCCTTGCCTTGACTTAGGGATTTTATTTGACACTCTTCCACTTGTCCAAATGGCCTGAATTTTGGTGTGCTAATCATGTTGTGAGTGCTGTTTAGCCATGATTTTTCTTGGGATTTATTGAATTATTTTTGATTGGATTTGGATTGATTCATTCTGTTTGGTTCTATGAGCTTTGAAATTGCATGCTTTGCACTATTTCTTTTATGAAATGAAATTGGTGAGTGATATGAATGTGAGACCACTTGGATTTGTTTCTTATTTGATTGAAATTGATTTATGCCAATTTTCATGTTCTGTTTTGAATTATTTCTCCTTCTTTGACCCTAGGCCTTGTCCTAGGGGTGTGCTTCTCATGTTTGAGTTGTGTTTTCAGGACAAAAGGCATATGGCATGGAGGAATTAATTCACTTGGCTTGGGTTGCTTATTTGATTGATGTTGATTAACATTAAGTTTGTTTTGTAGGTGGCTTCTAAGTCATTTGTGTTGAGCATTGGCTTATGCTTTGCTTGATGCATTGCTTGTGTACAGTTAACTATTGACCATTAGCTTGTCTGTTTGACTGTTTGAGTTGAGTACTGAGTGTATTGGATTGATTTCAGGTACATTAGTTGCTATAGTTCATTTTGAACTTGCTTGTGCTGTTGCTTGGTTGCTTAACCAATTGAGGTAGAACTCACTAACTTCATGTAGTCTGGAAGACTTGGCCTGTTACTTGGCCAGGCACCTGTCTGAAGTCCTCCTTAAGAGGCAATGCTTGTGCTTGTTTACCTTTGTCCCCAAGCAGGAAAAGACCTTTGTTAAGGCAATTGGCAGACACAAGAGATGTGCAATCCATCTCCTGCTAATCTGTTGAGTCATCCCTTGGCTCATATTACATGTTGATGCCTTGAGGATATTAACCCAAGATCTCTGTTGAGTCAGTCATAAGTGTAGAAGGGTTCCCACTTTCTGAACCCACACTTCCTTTGTCTGAAGCTCTACCAGGCCAGGGATAAGAGCTGTGAGGCACACCCCTCACTTCCTACTTCATCTGCTTCACCCTAACTCTCAATGTTAGGGTTAAGAGCTAACATCACCTGATACAGTTGGCTTGCTTTTGCAGCCTAACCCTTGTGTGAGCCCACTTTGTCTGTATATAGTGTGTGCTATTTGTGTATGTTTGCTTCGTTTTGATTGTGCTTGCATGCTTTGCTTTGCCTGTTTAGGATTAGCTTGCAGTCTGTGCAAGTAGATAGAAAACTCAACCTAGGACCATTGTGGAATACATGATAACTATTAGGCTCGAGTCCAGCTCCCTTCTAGTTTGTCGTTTCCCAGTCTCTGGTTAGGAGAAATTCTTCCCCTGTTAAGGGGAACTACGTTGCCCTGATCCTCATACCAGATGAGGTACGTAGGCAGGAGGTCGCACGAGATCTCTCCGGGCACCCTTTTTCTTTTTGTGTGTGTTTGCTTGACAGTTGCTAGGCTCGAGTGCCAGACTCCTTAGTAACTTGTTTTGTTTGATTCCTTCTTGTGTGTGTAGGAGATGGATGTAAGCCCAGCAATTGGCATTCCGTATCCTCTTGTTGTGTGCTTGGAGTCCGGTATAAGTCCAGCGAGTGGCATCTGGTTTCCAGTGTGGGTTTGTTTGGTTCGGAAGCTGATGTAAGTCCAGCGATTGGCGTTCGGGTTCCCTGTTTGCCTTTTTGTGTTTTGTCTTGTTTGGCGTGCGTGAGCCGAACTACGACAGCTCTGATTCTCATTCCAGATGAGATACGTAGGCATAAGATGCGATATCCTAGCGAACCCTCTCCCCTCTTCTCCCACCTGTGTTGTTTCAGTGTGTGTGTGTGATGTTTGTTTTAGCAACCTTTTCTTTCTTTTGAGCGTGGATCCCGTCGAGTACGACGGATGCGTAGGGGTGCTAATACCTTCCCTTCGCATAACCGACTCCCGATCCCATTCTCTTTGGTCGCGAGACCATGCTTTTTCCAGGTTTACTTCGGGCGTTTCCTTTCCCTCCTTTGGGATAAATAACGCACGGTGGCGGCTCTGTGTTGTTTTGTTTTAGCCCGCCGGTTGTTTTTCGCGGATGCGACAGGTGGTTCTTAACCGAGACTCCATGCTCGTGACTCGCAACAAACCCTTGATTCATGGTCGATCCGTTCATATGGCCTTAATATCAATGGAACTTGGGTGTTGATAAGGTGTAAACCATAATCCACCAAAATGGATGATTGATATTAAGGATGATATGATCCATCCCATGACCTTTGTTTGGTGTGCTTTGCTTGATCCTTGAGTGTGATTGTTGCATTCATGCATTCATGCATTCATCTGTATCCATATCATCAATAATAAAAGAAAATTTTCAAGGAACTTAAGGGGTTTATTTGCAAAATTTTCAGACATGGAAAGACAAAGAAGGAATACAAAGAAGTACAGCTTCAGACAGCCAGATTTGAAAGAGTTAAGGAATCTGACATCCTATGTACTAGATCCCTTGGGTTTCAAGGCTCGCTTTGGGAAGCTTCTTCCTCTTCTGACTACTCAGGTGGATGAAGGTCTGATGAGCGTATTGGTGCAGTTTTATGATCCCTTGTACCGTTGCTTCACGTTTCCGGACTTTCAGCTTTTGCCTACCCTTGAGGAGTATGCCTATCTTGTGGGTATACCTATTCTGGATCAGTTGCCGTTCAGTGGCTTGGAGAGTATTCCTACTTCTCAAGAGATAGCTGACGTGTTGCACATAGATGAATCCCTGATTGGTGCTCATATGACTACCAAAGGTGGAATTCAGGGTCTCCCTTCTGAGTTCCTCATTGCTCAAGCTACTGTTTATGGGAAGGCCATGAGTGAGGATGCCTTTGAAGCCATATTTGTACTTCTCATCTATGGGTTGGTGTTGTTCCCCAACATCGACAAGTTTGTGGATGTGAACGCTATTAGGATCTTCTCTGCTCTTAATCCCGTTCCTACTCTGTTGGGTGATACCTATTTCTCTTTGCATATGAGGAATGCAAAAGGTGGTGGCGATTGTGTGCTGTTTGCCTCTGTTGTATAAGTGGTTTATTTCTCACTTACCTCAGACGGTCGCCTTCAAGGAGAACAAGGGATGTCTACGGTGGTCCACGAGACTTATGTCTCTCACTAATGATGATATCTCTTGGTATAACTGTGTATATGATGGTGTGCATATTATCGACTCTTGTGGCAAATTCTCCAATGTGCCTCTTCTTGGTACATGTGGTGGGATTAACTACAATCCTGTTTTAGCACGTCGACAGCTTGGGTTCCCCCTAAAGGATAAACCTAATAACATTCTGTTAGAGGGTGTGTTCTTTCAGGAGGGTAAAGATCCCCAAGGCTTGAAGGGCAGAATGGTTCGCGCTTGGCGCAAGGTTCATAAGAAAGGAAGGAATGAGTTGGGTCCTAAGAATTGCATTGCTTTGGAGCCTTACACTGCTTGGGTAAGGAAGAGAGCATCTGAGTATCTCATGCCTTACGAGTATCCGAGACCTACACCTTTGGTTGTGGTTGGGCCTTCAACCCTCCCTAACCAAGGAGTAGAGGAGTTGAGAGACGAAAACCTATCACGTGCCAGGATCCGTGAAAGGGAAGAGTTGCTTCAGCAGATTAAGGAGAAGGATGCTCTGATAGAGTTCCTCGAGCATCAGGTCATTGATGATCCTAATGATGCAAGGACTTCTCTACTTCCTCAGTCTTCCAAGTTTTGGGAAAGGAGGTATGATTGACTCGCCAAGGAAAAAGCAGATATGGAGGCAGCGTATGAGAGAGAAGTGAAGAGGCTTCGCGCATCTGTTCTTCCTGTGTCCCGAGCTTCTAGGGATCCATAGGATGATTATTTTCCTTTTCTCTTGTATATGATTGACAAATGTTGTACTTCTTTTCCCTGATGCTATATGATGAGATATTTCCATATGCGATAAAATTCTTAATATTTCCAAAATTTGCAAAAACCCTAGAGTTCCTTTGAAATAAAAACAAATCATATGCATAAGCATTGCATGCATCATATGCATAAGCAGGTTTTGTTCCCGGATTCTGGTCCAGTGGTCTAACTCTGTGCTCTTCATTTATTTTGAAGACAAGCTGACTCACCGGTACTACACTAGAGCCAACTCTTCCAGATTGATGGATCATCTAGAGCAAGAGAACCGTGAACTCAAAGAAGAAGTCGCCAGACTGAGTGCTTTGATGGAATCGTTCTTGGCTGCCCAGAGCCAGTCTTCTCCAACACCTTCAACTCCTCCCCAGAGGACAGTCATCTCTGAGATTGTTTCCTCAACTATGCCTGCAGCCAGTGCGCATTTTGCTCCAACGACCATGCCAACCGGGTTTCCGTGGGGGATGCCTCCCAATTTCATGCCTGAGGGCCCTGCTCCAACTTTTGCTTCTATACCGGCATCTAGCCCGATCCTTGCTGTTCCTCCTCCTGTCGTGCATACCGTGCCTAGGGTAGACGACACCATCTATCACTCTGAGCCGTCTGAGGGCCCAGATGTTCATGAAAAGATGAATGCTATGAATGATCAATTTCTTGAGCTGCGCAAGGAATTGAAAACTCTTAGAGGAAAGGATTTCTTTGGCAAGTCTGCTGCCGAATTGTGCTTGGTTCCTAATGTGAAGATTCCTGTGAAAATCAAGGTCCCTGACTTTGAAAAATACAAGGGGAACACTTGTCCTCTCAGCCACCTGGTCATGTATGCCAGGAAGATGTCAACTCAGATTGATAATGTCCAGTTGCTCATCCACTACTTTCAGGACAGTCTGTCCGGTGCAACTCTGCGTTGGTATATGGGGCTTGACAGTGCGAACATCCATTCCTTCAACGACCTTGGCGAGGCCTTCGTCAAGAAGTATAAGTATAATGTGGATATGGCTCCCGATAGGGATCAATTGATGGCCATGTCCCAGAAGGACAAGGAAACATTCAAAGAGTACGCCCAGAGGTGGCGAGAGTTGGCAGCGCAGATTGTGCCTTCGCTGGAAGAGAAGGAAATGACCAAGATCTTTTTGAAGACCTTGAGTTCATTCTATTATGAGCGGATGATTGCTAGCGCTCCTTCTGACTTCACCGAGATGGTGAACATGGGGATGCGTCTAGAAGAAGGGGTTAGAGAAGGACGTCTAACCAAAGAAGAATGCTCTTCTTCCAAACGTTATGGGGCGTTTGCAAAGAAGAAAGACGGAGAGGCACATATTGTGACCTCCCATGTGAAATCTAGAAGACCCTCTGTGAGGAGGAAGACCGTGCGTCCCGCCGGTAATCAGCACCAGGTGGCTCATATAGCACCTGTTTTCAGAGACAATCAACAGTATCAGCAGCATAGCAAGAATCAACAGCCACCTCAACAGTATCAACAACCATAACATCGTCCTCAGCAGCAGGCCTACCAGCCTCGCAACAGTAATCAAGCCAGCACTAGTTACGAGAGGAAGAAGATCACTTTTGATCCTATTCCGATGACATATGCAGAATTATATCCCTCTTTGATAGAGAGGAAGTTGATTACTCCGAGAGACCCACCAACTATACCTGCTAACCCTCAGTGGTGGTATAAGCCTGAATTGCATTGTGTATACCACTCTGGTGCTCCCGGCCACGACGTGGAGAATTGTTACCAGTTGAAGACCAAGGTTCAAGACCTTGTGAGGTGTGGTGTTCTGAGTTTTGAGGACGTAGGTCCTAATGTTAAGAAGAACCCATTGCCCGAGCATGTGAAATCTGTCAACATGATCCAGGGCTTCCCTGGCATAGGCTTTTCTTCTGGGGTCTTCAATGAGAAAGGTCTGTTCAAGAGTGGAGGTTTTATCCACACCGGTCAGGAGGAAGAAGCTGCCGCTGTCTTGGAAGAGGATGCAGAGGATTCTGACAATTTTGTCATCCCTGGAGGGGTCTGCAACAATTGGGTCGCTGTGGATGTTCCTACAGTTGTTCACAAGTCAACGTAATGATCACTTTGTTTAAAAACCCTTCTCCCATGCCAAAAGGAGAAGTGATGACATTGTTGGCAACATAAATACAATGATATTTTCATTCAATAATTCATGTTAAATGTTTGTTTTTCCAATTATTTTCCCTTTTTGCTTTTTGCATGAAATTGGTGATCACAATAAAACCTAAAAAAAGACTAAAATCAATCTTTTCATCTGCATAATGATTTGCCTTGTTTGATTTCTAAAAGCTTTTCATATCCAAAATCATTATGCAGGTTGATTTCTAAATCCATTGAACATAATGATCCAACGTCATCTCCCAATTTTGAGTTCCCTGTATTTGAGGCAGAGGAAGATGATGTTGAAGAGATTCCTGACGAGATTACCCGTCTACTTGAGCATGAAAAGAAGATCATTCAGCCGCATCTTGAGAATCTGGAAACAGTCAACTTGGGGTCTGAGGATTGTGTGCGAGAAGTGAAGATTGGGGCACTCCTGGAAGAATCTGTCAAGAAGGGGTTGATTGAATTGCTACGAGAATATGTCGATATCTTTGCTTGGTCATATGAAGACATGGCGGGTCTAGATACAGATATTGTGCAACATTTCCTGCCTTTGAAGCCTGAGTGCGTGCCTGTGAAGCAGAAGCTCAGAAGAACTCATCCTGATATGGCAGTGAAGATCAAAGAAGAAGTTCAGAAGCAAATTGATGCGGGGTTTCTGGTGACTTCTACGTATCCTCAATGGGTGGCCAATATTGTGCCCGTGCCTAAGAAAGACGGAAAAGTCCGGATGTGTGTGGATTATAGAGATTTGAATAAAGCTAGTCCGAAAGATGATTTCCCTCTGCCACATATTGATATGTTGGTAGACAATACAGCTAAATTCAAAGTCTTCTCATTTATGGACGGATTTTCCGGATATAACCAGATTAAGATGGCACCCGAGGATATGGAGAAGACAACATTCATCACACCTTGGGGAACATTCTGTTATCGAGTGATGCCCTTCGGTTTGAAGAACGCCGGAGCCACGTATCAACGAGCTATGACTACCTTGTTCCATGATATGATGCACAAGGAGATTGAGGTATATGTTGATGATATGATTGCTAAGTCGAGAATGGAAGTTGAACATGTAGAGCACTTGGTGAAGCTTTTTCAGCGTTTAAGGAAGTTCAAGCTTCGTTTGAATCCCAACAAGTGTACATTTGGAGTCCGTTCTGGCAAGTTATTGGGCTTTATTGTCAGCGAAAGAGGTATTGAGGTTGATCGTGCAAAGGTCAAAGCAATACAAGAGATGCCTGCGCCCAAAACTGAGAAGCAAGTCCGAGGTTTTCTTGGCCGCTTGAATTATATTTCCAGATTCATATCCCACATGACTGCCACATGTGCGCTGATATTCAAGCTCCTCAAGAAAGATCAGTCTCATGATTGGACCTAGGATTGCCAGAAAGCTTTCGATAGTATCAAAGAATATCTGTCTGAACCTCCGATCCTGTCTCCGCCTGTAGAAGGAAGACCTTTGATCATGTATCTGATAGTTCTTGAAGACTCGATGGTTGTGTCCTTGGTCAGCAAGACGAATCAGGGAAGAAAGAATATTCCATTTACTACCTGAGTAAGAAGTTCATTGATTGTGAGTGTCGATACTCAATGCTTGAAAAGACATGCTGTGCTTTGACTTGGGCCGCTAAGCGTTTACGCCAGTATATGATAAATCATACAACTTAGTTGATATCCAGAATGGATCCAATCAAGTATATCTTTGAGAAGCCTGCTTTAACCGGGAGGATTGCCCGTTGGCAGATATTGTTATCTGAGTATGATATTGAGTATCGAGCTCAGAAGGCTATTAAAGGTAGTATCTTGGCTGAACGCTTGGCGCATCAGCCGATTGAGGATCATCAGTCAGTTCAATATGACTTCCCAGATGAGGAGATTCTGTATTTGAAAATGAAAGATTGTGATGAGCCTACACTCGATGAAGGGCCATAGTCTGGTTCCAGATGGAGTATGGTGTTTGATGGTGCTGTAAAACAGTACGGAAATGGTATTGGGGAAGTAATTATTACTCCTCAGGGCACACATATTCCTTTTACAACAAGGCTAACTTTCAAATGCACGAATAATATGGCTGAGTACGAAGCCTGTATTATGGGATTGGAGGAGTGCATTGATCTAAGGATCAAGCATCTTGATGTTTATGGTGATTCGACCCTTGTTGTCAATCAGATTAAGGGTGAATGGGAATGAATCAGCCTGGTCTTATTCCATATAGGGATTATGTGAGGAGGATTTCAACGTTCTTTACTGAGGTTGACTTCCATCATATTCCTTAAGATGATAATTGGATGGCGGATGCTCTTGCTACGCTTGCTTCCATGATTGTGGTTAAATATTGGAATGAAGTTCCCAATATCATTGTGATGCGCTTGGATAGACCAGCTCATGTATTTGTAGTTGAAGAAGTAAAGGATGATAAGCCATGGTATTATGACATCAAGTGTTTCCTCCAGAACCAGGTTTACCCGCCTGGGGCATCTGCGAAAGATAGGAAAAATTTGAGGAGATTGTCAGGCAGTTTCTACCTCAATGGTGAAGTGCTTTATAAGAGAAATTTTGACATGGTTCTGCTCAGATGCGTGGATAGACACGAAGCAGACCTGTTGATGACTGAGGTCCATGAGGGTTCATTTAGTACTCATTCCAATGGACATGCCATGGCTAGAAAGATGTTGAGAGCAAGCTACTATTGGCTGACAATGGAGTCTGACTGCTGCAAATATGTGAAGAAATGCCATAAGTGTCAGATTTATACGGATAAGATTCATATTCCCCCGACACTTCTGAATGTGATTTCATCACCATGGCCTTTCTCTATCTGGGGAATTGACATGATTGGCATGATTGAGCCGAAAGCGTCCAATGGACACATGTTTACTCTCGTAGCAATTGATTACTTCACTAAGTGGGTTGAAGCAGCGTCATATGCAAATGTGACCAAGCAGGTGGTTGTGAAGTTTATCAAGAATCAACTCATATGCCGTTATGGTGTTCCGGATAAGATCATTACTGATAATGGCTAATCTGAATAACAAGATGATGAAAGAGTTGTGTAGCGAGTTCAAGATTGCACACCATAATTCTTCTCCTTATAGACCCAAGATGAATGGGGTTGTTGAAGCTGCTAATAAGAATATCAAGAAGATTATCCAGAAGATGGTTGTTACGTACAAAGATTGGCATGAGATGCTGCCATTTGCTTTGCATGGATATCGTACATTTGTCCGTACTTCAACAGGGGCAACCCCTTTCTCTCTTGTTTATGGCATGGAGGCCGTACTTCTAGTAGAGGTGGAGATCCCATCAATGAGAGTCTTGATGGAGGCCAAGTTGACTGATGCTGAATGGATTCAGAGTCGTTATGACCAACTAAATTTAATAGAAGAGAAGAGATTGACTGCCATGTGTCATGGTCAGTTGTATCAGCAGAGAATGAAGAAAGCTTTTGATAAGAAGGTCAAGCCTCGTGTGTTCCGAGAAGGTGACCTTGTGCTCAAGAAAGTCTTACCTTTCGTGCCCGATTCCAGGGGCAAGTGGACTCCAAACTATGAAGGTCCATATGTTGTTAAGAGAGCCTTTTCAGGCGGTGCTTTGATACTTACAACTATGGATGGGGAAGATTTCACTCGTCCTGTGAATTCAGATGCAGTCAAGAAATGCTTCGCCTAAAATAAAAACAGACTAGCTCACTAAGTTGAAAATCCGAAAGGGCAGCTTAGGCAAAAATGAGCGTCTCGGTGGATTGAAAACCCGAAAGGGCGATCCAGGCAAAAGTTAGAGACATAAAAAAATGAATATATGCATCCCGCTAGATTGAGTACCTCATCCTGGGGCAATCTAGGCAAAAATTAGGGATTTGGCAAGAAACTGCATCCTGACAAGACTGTGTTCTACAACTGTCATTCATCAGAGATTCTGGTTCATTCGTCGTCAACCAAAGCTTCTAATTGTCGTATTATGCAAAAAACCGGCGGGAAAAGACACAGAGCCGCCACTATGCGTTATTTATCCCAAAGGAGGGAAAGGAAACGCTCGAAGTAAACCTGGAAAGGACATGGTCTTACGACCAGAGATCGATGGGATCGGGAGTCAGTTATGCGAAGGGAAGGTATTAGCACCCCTACGCATCCGTCATACTCGACGGGATCCACGCTCAAAAAGAATAGAAGAAAGGTTGCTAAAGAAACTGCTCAAAACTGCACAAACTGGAAGGAACACCGATGAAAGACGGAAGAAACCGACTCGACAGGATATCGCATCCTGGGCCTACGTAGTTTGTCAGACACAAACATCAGAGTCGACGTAGTTCGGGGACAACGGGAAACGTGCTCGCTAGGATGTCGCATCCTGTGCATACGTATCTTCTCTAACCAGAGTAAGAATCAGAGCACTCGTAGCTCGGCTAACGCACACCAAACAAAACGCTGAAAGAAGACGCTGAGACGTCAAAGCTAACACCCAAACACAAACTGGAAACGGAATGCCAATCGATGGGCTTACATCCAACTCCACAGAAGAAACGCAAACAGGAATCCGAATGCCAATCGCTGGACTTACATCAGACTCCAAACAAAGACACGCCAACAGGAAACCGACTGCCAATCGCTGGACTTACGTCAGACTCCAAGCAAACAAACACACACGGGAAACCAACTGCCAATCGCTGGACTTACGTCAAACTCCAAACAAACACAAGAAGAAAAAGGGTCTCGATTGCAACTAGGGTAAGAGAAAGGGAAGGTCTCAATCGTAACGAGGCGAGAGAAAAGAGTTAAAGTTAGTTGTTAGTCAAACTCGACAAGACATCGCATCTCGTGCCTACGTATCTCATCAGGACATGAGAATCAGAGTTGCCGTAGTTCGGCTAAACTATTTCTGTTGGTTTGCGTTTTTTAAGTGGACAACGTCACTACGCAATCTACCGGATGCTCGACCTTTGGAGACTTACTCATCTGTAGTAGAAGGAGTTAACGTGTCCTTAAGAGGGGATAATGTTTGTTTGTGTTTTAGGATGCTCACGCAAGAAAGGAAGTCCTAGACGAAGGAACCGTGCTACCTTAATTGACATGCAAACGAGAGACTATGCGAAGTCTAGCAAACCTAGGGGATATAATCACACCATACAAACACATACAACATGAAGTAAACACACCAACAAGGGGCTCAAACATCAAGGCTGGGCTTTAGTCAAGGGGTCATATCAACCTCGACAAACAAGCCAACTGGAAAGGGTGTCTGAGGCTCTTAACCACTGACATTGACCGTCAGGGTGAGCAGATGAAATGGGAGATGAGGGTAAGACCTCATAGCTCTTAACCCTGGCCTGGGAGAGCTTGAAACAATGAAAGTGTGGGAGTCCAGAATGTGGGACTCTATTCCACAATGACTGACACAACAAGATTTTGGGTTTTTATTCAAAGTGCATCAACACATGGTGTGAGCAAGATGAAAGACACAACTGAATAGCAGGGGATGGATTGCACATCCCTTTTATCTGCCAATGCCTCTTCACTTAGGAGGTCTTTGAATGTACAAGGCACAAAGATAAACAACCACAAACATTGCCTCTTAAGGAGGGCTTCAGACAGGTGCCTGCCAAAGTAACATGACAGGTCTTCCAGACTACATGTAGTTAAGGAAGTTACCTAAGTGGTATGCCAACCACAAGCAAATCAACTCAAATAATGAGTTAAAGCGGCTAAAGTACCTGTGTAAACAACCAATCAATCAGTATGGTATTCAGACAAACTATCAACAGACAAACAACAGTCAGACAACCAATATACACAATGCAAATCAAATGCAACTCAAGTGAGTCCACCCAAGGACCTACAACACAATCAAATGTTAGCAAGCAAAGCAAATATCAAAGCTCAAGTGAGGAGGCAACATCAACCATGGAGATTAGATGCTTGATCCTGAAATACACAACTCAAATGTGAGTTCAAACCCCTAGGACAAAGCCTAAGGTCAAAGATGGAGTAAAAAGTTAAAACAACAATGGATATTCAACATGAAGCAACTTTAATCAGTCATGAACATGTCATAAAAAGTGCAAAATCAAAATCATTAAGCAAGGTCATGATATGAGCAAAGGAAGACAAAGACAATTTCAAAGCACACAAATGATCATCATGAATCAAAATTCCATATCAAAACAGAAATGACTCAAATAATTCTGGAAATTTTCATGAGCATACAACAGGTCAAGCATAATCATCATACCAAAAATCAGCATCATTAAAGTTCAATTGACATGGAAATGAAAATGCATAGGCAAGACATCCCATTGTGTGACACAAATTGTCACACCTAAAGTACATGTGTCCCAAACAGTGAAGACAATATCAAAAAATTCCAAATAAAATCACACAAATCCATCATCGTGTTAACAATCATCATGCAAAATTTCATGGCATTTGTATCATGTATGAGCATTTTATGATAGGATGAATGAGGCAATGTCACAAAGCATACATGTTCAATTAGTCTAGCACATTTTAATTTCTAGAAATGATAAAATCAAAAAATCAAAACCATAAAATTCTAGACATTTCAGGGATCACGTAGGAGAAAACCTGGAATTATTTGGATCATTCTACAATTAGTTATGATTTTTTGAAGATCATGGAAAAAATGAAATAAAAATTGAAAAAAACATGAAATGAAGAAATTGTGGAAACGCGCCCAGCCGGAATCGAAGCGAGGGAAGGCTCACTGATGAAACGACGTCGTTTCATTGGTGCCCTAGCCAAAACGCAGGAACGGATGCTATGCTGACGCTAGGTGGACGCTAGTGGCGAAAACCACCGTTTTCTTCATGAAGACGGTGGTTGTTACTGTTCACAACGATTTTTTTTTCCAGAATTTTAAAATTCATACACCAATGGAAAGCTTGCAACATGAGGAATCCAAATCTACCATTATTTTACTCTAATTCATCATATATTTCAAGAATCGAAGAGAAGAAGTATTGGATCTACAAACTTTAATATGCCATAACTCCATGAATATTGCACCAAATTTCATGTTCTTTATATCAACGGAATCAGCAAGCAACGAACTACAAGATTATGTGCATAAAACAGAGAATTAAGAGGATCGAAAATGTGACCTCTTGAAGATCAACTTCTGGAAATGCACGATCCAAGGCTTGGCAAGCTTCAAATACACTCCTAAACACTTGTTATGAAGTTTGATGAAGAAATTGAGGCTTGGAACTGCTTGAATCTTGCTTAAATCTGAATTGCCATTGTTATGTTCTTGAGCTTCACATGCACGATTCTGGTCCAAACTTGATGATCCAAGGCTTGATCTGTACCAAATCCACACCAGAGAACAAGAATATGCAATAAAATTGGTAGGTTATGTGATGAAAATTTGAATTATGATTGAGAGAAAAAATTGGAGGGAAAAATTTCTATATCTCAAAAATGGTGAAGAAGTCAAAATTATGTTATGATTATGTATATATACCCTATGTTAATCCACCCTTAATCCAAATTAATCATGTTTAGTTGAAATTAAGTGAAAAATAAGGTGTTTGGCAAAACTTGAAAATTGGAGGGTGCATGAAGCATGCACACGTGAACAGTGCTACATGGCTGCTCATTTTCACTTAAAAACTTCTAATAAACACAATGGCAATGGTGATTTGTGCCCATGATGCACCAATTTTAAATTTATGATTTTCCCTCCAAAATCTTCATGAATAAGCAAATGATCATATGTTCAAATTTCATGCAATGCCTTGATGGATTTGGAAAGTTTATGTCATGAGAAAAATTATGCAAAAAGAGCCACTCCAATTGGAATTATGAGTCAAAAGTTATGTCCTTTTGAAGTTCCATGTACACTTGGCAATGATTTGGTCATATCTCCTCAACCATTCATCAGATGCTCATGATCTTGGACTTTTTGGAAATGGGAGAGAAAGATATTCAACTTTCATGTTGGACAAAATTTCATTTGAAGCTTATTTGATGTTGGAAAGTCAAGTTGAATTTGGTCCAAAAACTTGCCATTTTTGGAAACTTGAAATTACAGGTCACTTTCCATTTTGGGAAACTTTTGATCTGGCTTCAAAATCTTCAAGGTAGATATTTGACATGTTGATTAAACCTCTTTTGGACATGAATGAAGTGTCTCAAACCATTTCCCCACCTCCTAGCCCTCAGTTGAATTTCTGTTGACTTTTATGGGGCCCAGATGACCTGAAACTGCACTGTGGACTTTGAGCCTCTAACACTTGGTCAAGTTGCTTCAAAATGAACCTTGATTCATGTAAGCTCTCTAGAACTACCATAGGGCCTTTTTCTCATGGAAATGCTTTGCTCCTTGGCACTGATGGATCCTCATGATACCGGTCTTGACTGATGAGATGCAATGTGCTATGCAATGCTAATGTAATGTCAATGACCTAAAAATAAAATGAATGCATGAATGGGGGGTGCAAATTTGAGGTTCTACACTAATACATCGAACTCAGAATTGGTGGAGAAATGGTCATTATGTTCAATGTAGCCCTTTTCCAATATATATCACCAATTTCAAATTTGTAAAGATCTATGGGGTCTTGCCATTGGCAGGCTACCATTCCATCAAATAAATTTGAGCTTTTATCCAATTATTTGCACTCTGATTTGTTTCTACTCAACAAATGTTTTGCATGTTTTAATTGAGAAAATATCATTGTTTTAAATAAATGAATTTTTCACAAATTGTTTTTTAAACAAAGTGAACATTCATAATGATAAAAGGATACTTAGGAGATCCTAAGTGCTCTCCCAAGGGTGACATGATTTCCAACAGGGTAAGACATTTGTTCATATTCCTGGCATGACTGTATCCTATTCCTCCGGAGCCTTTTGTGGTTTTTCTCCCGAGCAGAGTGTTTGTTGAGGTTATTCATCTCCCCTCCCTTCAGCAGAGCAGTGGTTTTCCCTCCTCAGCAGAAGTGTCCTCTTTGGAAGGTTCGGTATTTGGTGGTTGATCCCCAGAATTCCTTCATTTCTTCAGATAGATCCCCAGCGGAGTTGTTGGTGTGTTGGATCTTATCTATGATAATGTTATCTTCCTCAGATAGATCCCTAGCGGAGTTGTTGGTGTGTTGGATCTTATCTATGATGATGTTATCCCCTGCAGAGATATTGTTGTTTCCTGGTATCTTTGATCCCCTGCGGAGTTGTTGGTGTGGTGGATTTTATCTGTGATGGTTCATCCCCGAGTGGTATGCTTGTTGTGATGCTCACCACTCTCCCCTTCAGCGAAATAATAATCTTTTATCCTCAGCAGGTGTGATTTCCTTGGTGAGTTTGGTACTTGGTGTCGGATCACCAGTTTCCCCTTATCTCCCAGAGATGGATTCCCCAATAGAGTTGCTTTTGTGGCAGTTTCTGCCTGTGCGCTGAACTCTCTTTCCCAGTTGAGACTGATGATTCATCCCTGCAGAGATGTTGTTGTCTCCGATCCCCGGCAGATTGGATATTCTCCGGTGATCCTGGCTTTCTCTCTTGAGATGTAGTACCGGGTGGTTGATTCCTGGACCTATTTGTGTTAGATATGTCTGTTTGTCAGCATTCATCAAACATAAATCACGCATATACATGCATAATTATAACATTCATATATTCATGTTGCATTCTTTGCCATATATCGTTGTTTGTTGTCTCTTGCTATTTGGTGATATATATCTCCCCAAGCAGATGTGTGTGTCTGATCTCTCAATATAGAGTCAGCCCCTTAAGCAGAAAGTGTTTATCTTTCTTTCTGTATTCCCCACTGAGTTATATCCTCGTGGACGACGGTTGTTTCCGCTTCCTCCCAACACATATATTCGGATGAATTTCCCTATTGAGTTGTATCCTCATTAGGATGAGTCTTGATTCAGTTTGCCTTTTTGGTTTGATCCTAAATTGGCCTCTTGTGACTGTCTCTGGTGTTTCCCTGTGGTAAATGAATAATTGCTCAGTAATCAGTAATTATTCACCTTATCCTCAGCGGAGTTTGTGGTTTGCTACCCTTATACCGGTAGTTGTAAATCCCATTTTCCCTCCCCAATGGAGTTTGTGGTTTTCTACCCTTATACCGGTAGTTGTAAATCCTACTTTATTCCCCTAGCGGAGTTTGTGGTTTTCTACCCTTATACCGGTAGTTGTAAACCCTATGTTCCTCCCTTCGTAGAGTTAACCATTGTTGTTCATCCTAGTTGATGACGGTTACTCTTCCGTGGTTTCCTACCCAGTAACCGGTAGGTGTAATCCCCTCCTTGATGGTTGTCTTCATCCAATATTCAATGTTGATATTCCCTCTTTTTCTTGGATAATTGCCTTGCGCTCGCAATTTATCCCCAGCGAGTCATCTTTCGTCTACCCTGTTGTTGTTGGTAACAATTGTTTCTCTCCTGAATTGGTCATCATTATATACCTAGTTTTGGTATCCCGATGCCTTTTCTCTTTCGGTTGATTTATCCTTTATTAACCCAGTAACCGGTTGTGGATAATCTTCCATGCGAGTATATTATCTATGTTCTGACGGTAATAGATAATATATCTCATGCACTCTTTGGTCGAAGCTTTTGTTCTTCCCCAGTTGAGTAAGATTCGTATCCCTGTTTTGGAATCGAATGTCCTTTTCCGTGGTTTTCTACCCAGTATCCGGTAGATGTAATCCCCTCTTTGACGGTTATCATTATCCAATATGCGGTATTGATATTCCCTCCCTTTTTCGGATAATTGCTCTGATTAAGCAATTTTATCCCCAGTGGGTCCTCTTTCATTTACCGTTTGTCGGTGATGTTTGTTACTCCCCTTTTTTTGAGCATATTTCCCAGTAACCGGTGATATGTCTCATGGATCGTTGCCTTTGTCAATGTATCCCCAGTGAGTCAGCTCTCATTTATCCTTTGTTGATAATGATTGTTTCTCCCTTTGATTGGTCATCATTATATACCTAGTTTTGGTATCCCGATGCGTTTCTTTTTCGGTCGATTTATCCTTTATTAACCCAGTAACCGGTTGTGGATAATCTTCCATGCGATTATATTATCTACGTTCTGACGGTAATAGATAATATATCTCGTGCACTCTTTGGTCGAAGTCTTTTGTTCTTCCCCAGTTGAGTAAGATTCGTATTCCCTTTGCGGAATCGAATGTCCATCCTATAATCGAGTTTGCTTTTCTGCCCTCTTTTTGGATGATGAGTGTTTTGGGAATATTCCCCAATTCACGCTTTGGTTGGTCACCTATTATATGCCCAGTAACCGGTATCCCTGGTGTTCCTTCCTTCTGCTCCCTATTATGACCTTGGTCCCCTGTGGAGTCAGATTTTCCTGAGTTGAAATATACCTTTTTAGGTCTTCCTCAGATGATTTGGTTGATTGATATCTCTCACCCTTATACCGGTCTTAGATATTCATTCTTCCCGAGCTTGTTGTTCTCTCACCGTTATACCGGTGATCAGATCACATGTCTCATTGAGCTTGTTACCCAGTAACCGGTAACACCTCATCCCGCTGCTCCCCTAAGAGAGTCTTTTTTAAGATATTCCCAGCGAAGTCCCTTAGTGGATTGTTTTTGTCCGGATTTTTATCCGAAGTATCCATTGCGGATAGTTTTGTTGTGTTGGCGTATTCCCCAATACATGCATTTTCCCCGGCAGGGAGGTTTTGTTCATATTCTTTCCCCAGCCTGAGTTCGGATTTTTATCCGAAGTATCCATTGCGGATAGTTTTGCTGTGTTGGCATATTCCCCAATACATGCATCTTTGAGTCAGCTTTAGTCTTTCCAATGGATTTATTCCCTTTGGAAACTCTTTTCCCCAGTGTTAAGTCGTGACTTGCTCACGCGGTTTCAGTCTTTTACTCTCCAAGTTTTGAGTCGTGCCCTGATCACGCATTTCTTTTCTATCCCCATGAGATTCCCCGGTAGAGTCTCTGTTCCCTAGTGAGTGTATTACTCCTATGGATTGTCAAATTCTCCCGATGTCTTTCCTTTTTTGTGGACACATATCCCCACAGAGTTTTGTTTGTTTTGCATACATACATTTGCATTATGAGGTCTCTTAGGGACCAAAATTTGTCTCTTTGTTATTATTTAAGCCCATTCTACCTCGTCGAGACGAAGATTTTAACCTTCACTTCTCCGGCTAGAATGACCTTAAATAGGGGCATCTGTAAGACCCCAATTTTGTCCCTAATATTCCTCATGGCATCATAGCATTGCATTGCATAGCCTCAAGGATCTTTGAGCATCTTGGCTTCCTTTCCCTTTGGGTAGGGATCTCTTGTGAGTGGTTTGAGATCACCACGCATGCTTTAATTGAATATGATTGCTTTTCTCATTTTTGTTTACTAACCAAAAGCACAAAAATATGTCATTAACACTTTTGTTTGTAGCTCAAGCAATCACCAGGTCAAGAGCTTCAAGGAGATTCTTTGTGCAAGAGATGAGGTATTTTTCTTGATATGAGGACCACATGATCATTATAAAGAGCCTACATGAGCTAGAGTTTCATTTTGAAGCCATTTCATCAAGTGGTAGAGGCTCAAGTTCATAAATACCTTTCAAGGTCATCTAAGGACCAAAAAAAAGTCAACTGTGCAGTCAACTGAGGACTATGAGGTGGGGAAATGAATTGAGACACCTCAATCATGTTCAAAAGAGGCCTATTCATCATTTTAAACATCCATCTTGAAGATTCAAAGGTCATGGCAAAAGTTACTAAAAATGGAAAATGACCTGTAATTCAAAGTTTCCAAATTTGGCAAGTTTTTGGTCCACATTCAACTTGACTTGCCAATATCAAAGAAGTTTCAAATGGATTTTTGGTGAACATGAAAGTTGTAGATCTTTGTCTCCCCTTTCCAAAAAGTCCTAATTCATGTCCATATGATGAATGGTTAAGAAGTTATGGTCATTTTATCACAAGGTGTGCATGGAAATTCAAAATGGCCTAACTTTTGGTACAAAGCTCCAATTTGGTCCATTCTTTTTGCAAAATGCTCCTCATGTTCAAGACATTTCAAATGAACCTTTGCCATTCATGGGAAAAGTGTGTATGCTCATCATTTCTCATGTGACCATTTTGGAGGGAATTTCCACAATTCAAATTTGGCTTATGATACAAGCAAAACAACAATTCCATGATGATCCTTGGTTGATTTTAAGTGGATTCAGACCCTTGCATGAGGATTTGCACTTGCATCATGGCCTTGGTAGCTTCATTTGCATTTTTGAAAATCACTTCATATCTCCTTAATCTTGATTAACCAATGCAAAGTGTGATTAGCAGCATCATTAGCAGGGCATATAAATACCAAACCCTAATCATAACTGCAAAGGAGAAGCATTTCAGATCTGAAAATTCAAAACTCCCTCCATTTTCTCTCACTTCGAATTTGGATTTTCTTCACACAATTCTCAAATCTCTTTGCATATTCTTGTTCCTGGAGCTTCATTGAGCAAGAATTAACCATTGTTTTGAGCAATTCGGCTAGGTTTCGAGCAGTTCATGTGTAATCTCATGGCAATGGAATCTGAAAATTGAGGTAGATCCAAGTGGTTTCATCCATTTCTTTGTGCACAAAGCTTCAAGGCAAGAGCATAGGATTGGATCTGAAGCACTAGAGCTGTTGATAATGCGTGTACAACAACCTTCAATTTCAGGTGAGTTGAAATCCATCCTCTCCTTTTGCTGTTTTATGTACATAGATGTATAGATCTTGCTTCGTGGAGTATGTGCACGTGTTTAGATTTTGAAATGGTTGAGTATTGAGGTTTTTATGTTGAATATAAGTTTGGATCTCAGAATTTGTTTGCCTCGATCTGAAAAACCTGTTGAGAACTAGATGAAATCATTAGCATATTTGGATTCCTTGTTGAAAGATGATTCGATTGATGTATGCCTTGTTCATTTCTGGAATTTTGCACGGCGGAGCCACCGTGTATGTGGCCGGAGAAGACGACCGGAGACTGTAGCTCCGACGTCTGTAATTTCTTAGGGTTTGTAAGATGTGGCTTCCACGTATGCACTTGCTTGTCCATTTGATTGGCTATGCTTTCTTTGACCTTGCCACGCTAGCGTTTGACTGCTGATGTGGTGTGCCAACGTGTTTAATGAAACACATCGTTTTGTTTGTTTGAATTTGGGCCTTTGATCTTTTTTTGCGCCTCATGGTGTGGTTGATGTTATTTCTGAATTTAATTCAAATAATGCTTTTCCCTCCATATTTTTGTGTTATTTCATTTATTTTGCTCATCTTAGAAAATTCATAAAAAATAGAAAAATGATCCAATTTAATCCCAAATGTTTTTTCCTAGTTTTGCAGGAATGTCTACTATTTTTTGGTATTATTTTCATGAATTGTTGATGTATGGTTTTTGATTTGTGAATTTTTGAATGAACATTGTGCTAAATTGATATGTTGTGTTCAATGCCCTGTGAAATTCTATATGTTGAGTTTCTTGATCCAATTTTTTGCATGCTTAATATTCATACATGATGTGAATTTTTGATCACTGGTTTGGATTTTTTCTCATATGCTATCATTATTTTTGACACATGGAGATAAATGTGACAATTTGTGTCACATTTTTGACATTGGATTGTTGCAATTTTTGATCACATAGCATTTGAACCTTTCTGGATTTGATCTTTTGCATAATGATTGTTCATGACATAAGGAGCTTGCATAAAAAATCTCAAAGCCATTGCATGCATTTCTGTTTTGATTTGAATTTTCTAAATTGGAAGTTCACTTTGTGCACATTTTGTGATAATTGCATAGCATAGGCCATTTGAGATATTTGCTTATTGAATTGATGCTGGTCCTTTTGAGGACATTAAATGGATTGTTTGAATGTGAATTATATGGAAGATTGAGTTCTGTTTTGATCATTTGGTTTGGTTTTGAACTTAGTCTTTGTACTAGTGTTTTGTGCATAAACTAACTGTGCTTTGTGTTTCAGGTTTGGACATTTAGCATTGATGGTTGATTTGTTCTCACTTTGTGAGATGCAAATGATTTGAGTTCTAACTTATGTTTGTTTTGTAGGTTCTAATTGATGTGCTTGAGCTCATGAATTCATTTGAGTGCTTGAGCATTGTTCATTGAGTTGTGTAGCTGTGAATGGTTTCACTGTTTGTTTGTTGGTTTTCTGACTGAAATACTAACTGGTTAGCTTTTGTACAGGTACCTTAGTTGCTTGCTTGCTTTTGCTTTTGCTTAAGCTTTAGATTGTGGTTGATAAACCACTTAGGTAGTTATCTTCTTACTTCATGTAGTCTGGAAGTCCTGTCACCTTTTTGGCAGGCATTTTGCTGGCAAGTCCTCCTTCAGAGGCCCTGTTTGTGTTTGTTTACCATTGTGCTAAAGACCTCCAAGATGAGGCATGTGTTACTTGATAAGACCTCCAAGAGTTGAGGCAATTGACAGATAAAAGGGATTAGTAGCCAATCCCCCGTTATTCAGTGAGTCGTTCATTATGCTCGCACTACGTGCTGATGCTTTTGAACATGTACCCAAGATCTTTGTCCAGTGTCTGTCAAGTGGAATAGGATCTCACTTTCTGGATCCCCACACTTTCTTTATCATGAGCTCACCCTGGCCAGGGTTAAGAGCATGAGGTCTCATCCTCATTACCATTTTGATCAGCTTCACCCTAACTCTCAATGTTAGTGGTTAAGAGCTACAGTTTACCCATTACAGTTTGGATTGTTTGTCGAGGTTGATATGACCCCTCTTGACTAAAGCCCACCCATTGTTTGAAGCCTCTTGTATGTATATAGTGTGTGATGATTGTTTACTTGTGAACTTTTGATGTGTGTGCTCTTGAACCATGAGTTTCCATTTGTGCTTAATTTGAAGATCATTATCATGTTCATCCATGTGGAAGTTACAAGATACATTGAGGATCTCTTATGAGACTTGTGTGATTGCTTTTGCTTTGTGCTTGCTTATTCCAAAGGATGGGAACCACTTGGATCATCTATATGATCTCAAGAGAGGAACTCCTAGTGTGGTTTTATTTCTTAACCATCACCCTTTCATCTTCATTTCTCCATCCTTAACCCAAGCCAAAACCTTTTTGTGCAAACATTTGACTTTGTTTTCAACATTAGAAACCTAAGCCTTATGCTTTTGATTTTCAAACTTTATTTTCATAACACTCATTTTGAATTTAATCTTTAAGTCAACTTTGACCATTTTTGTACATACTTCTAATTGGTAAATATAACCCATCCAAATTTCTTTTATGGTTTCAATAATCACTTCTTAATCAAATTTTTCATAAACTTTAGCTATTAGGTTTGAGTTATCTTTGTGGTAGATGTAATACTCACCTTTATCCTTAGTGATGGACAATGAGTCTTCCATGCTTATTATAGGGTTAACCCCTCACTAGCATGTTGAAGCTATCCTCACATGGTGGACTTGTGGTTTTTCAGGTTGAGTTTTCTCCCTTTGATAACAAAAGACCTTAAGGCTTTTGGACCAATCAATCCACTCATTTGTTTTGAGATTTTTTACCCGAACTACGAGGTTTTGATCCTAATCTTTTTATAAGAGGGTACGTAGGCAATGGGTTCATCCATCCAAACACAAAATGTAAATAAACTTGTATATTCTTTTCTCATCTCTTCAATCATGTTTGCACAAATAATTTTTCACAAAAATAATAAACTTTGCAACAAGTATGAAAAGGGCTCCCTAGGAGTACCTAGGATGTTTTGGGTGCCTAACACCTTCCCATTGCATAACCAACCCCCTTACCCAGATCTCTGTTTCTTTTACTAGTTTTGTTTGTAAAACTTTTAGGTTTTTGTTCGCTTTCTAACCATTCCTTTGGATAAATAGAAGTTCGGTGGCGACTCGACTTTGTATGATTTACCTTGGATTTAGTCAATATCTCCAATGGTAACGAATACACCGCTACAATGTGGATCAATTTTAAAGCCTATAACTTATGTTTGATGTGTCGCATGTATGAGTCGACACATGCATAGATTGTTTCGACACATGCATTTAAAATCTTGATTTTTTTTGCATTTTTTCTAAACCTCTTGCGTTCCTTTTTACCTCTAACTTGCACACACACACACACACACACACACACACACATACACACACACACACACAACACACACACACACATACACACACATACACACACACATACTCTCTCTCTCTCTCTCTCACACACACACACACACACAGATATATAAATATATATATATATATATATATATATATATATATATATATATATATATATATATATATATATATATATATATATATATATATATATATATATATATATATATATATATATTAGGTGACAACAATTCACAATTTGGATTCGATGAAGTGAAAGCTTTGAAGAATATGGTTTCTTGAAAAGGAGTAGCGTGAGACGGTGGATCAAATTAGTATTGTTAGGTGACTTGATCAAGCTCAGATAAAGGGAAGAGAAAGTATTCGAATCAACATCAAACATAGGGTTTGTGGGGTTGTATTGCTACATTACTATTGTAATACTACAATGGCAAAGGTTAATTTTCATTATTACAATCGGAGTTCAAATTGAGGGTAGACGTACCCATAGCGAGGCCGATTGGGGAACTGCCTAAATAAATTCTTGTACACACTCTCTCTCTCTCTCTCTCCCTCTCTCTTTTAATTTTCATTTGCAAATTGTTGAATTCGCCGATTGTGGATCAATATGTTTGGTTAAACTTTTTGATAACCTTTTGAAAAAGGTTTTGTTGATTTGATCACAATCTATTATATTGTGGTTGTATTTACAAATAAAAAAAAACGATATAAAATTCTAAATGAAATTGATTGCACACAAGGTGTTTGATAATTTGTCTCAATTGTATTTTTGTGTATTTTGTCATTGGAAATAGACTTTATTATTAGTGTAGCATTCAAGTGATTATGGTTAGAAGTATTTTGATCAATTTTTTCTCATTATCATAACTTGATTCTGTTTACGCATATCCGGGATTTTCGATAGCGGTTTGGTTTAGAGGATTCGACCCGAGTCACTTCCACTAGCCGTTAAATTTTTCAAATTTTTTTTTGTAAAGTTTTTAAAATTAGGATCTATTCACCCCTCCCCCCACTAGATAAGTCTCCTTCGTCTAACATTGGTATATTCTGGTCCGATGGTATGGATTCAGGAGAGAGTATCTAATTCCAATGAGGAATTAGTGAAGTGTTGCTTATGGTGATAGCAACAAGTTTTGGTATGCTCTAGTCCTATGGTGTGGATTCTTGTGCGAGTAGCCGGTTCTATATGAGAATCAGTGAAGCATTATCTATGGTGATGGTAATGATTGGTGTGCTCTAGTCATGTGGTGGGGATTCCGGAGAGAGATGAGCATGTGTTGTCCATAATGGTACCGCGTGCATTATAGAGTCAAGGTGTTGAGTACATTTGCATTCATTATTTGCATATATAGTGACTGACTATGTCGATATCTGTGATTGAGAATGCTTTGGTGATGCATGTGATTGAATTGTGTTGAATAATTGTTGATGTTGTTTAGGTTACCCTTGCATACTTTTGCACCATTATATATTATGAGCGTATTCTCACCCCCTTTTTTGTTTGTGTGGTCACGTGCTCCTTCTTGGGGTACAAACGAGCAAGTAAATGAATAACTGCTTATAAGCTGAAGGATACGTTGAGGTTGTTCTTGTTGGAACAAGATTTGTGCATACCCTTAAAAGGTTTTTATGATAATATCATATTTAAGAAACAATAGGGTTTGCTAATAGTTATTCAAGTGTTCAGGTTCTGAAGTTAAACTATATCAAGGTTTCGAGTCTATCAAAAGACTCAGTTCCATAATAAAGTGATTCAGATTCAGATTGATCAGAATCTGTAGTTGTTCATCAACATCTAAAGGCTTTAGACTCTGATCTCGACCCACCTTCTGATGACAACTCAGCTTCTGAAAGATTGAAGGGCATATGATCCGTACATTGTACTAAAGAAGTCTTATCTTATCAAAGTCCCAAATTTTTGGACAAAGTTAACTAGAGTTTCATTTTGCAAGGCTCAAGAAATAAAGATGGGGCATCTCTAGACTGTTCTACCTCTTGGTAGATATCTATTACCTTGAAAGGTACTAAGAGTGTTGTTATTATTCAGTGGACAAAGATTCAAACCAGATGCTAGTTTCCAACGTCTCTCTTGGCATACTTCTTCACCAAGCTTGCTCGTTAAGATTCAAACCTTCTAACGACTATTTTATTAGTCCTATAAAAGGAAGTTCAAGGATATGAAGAAGATGCTGAAGATTATTGGTCAAGTTGATCAATATGGATTTATTGACTTTGGTGAAAACTCTGAATGTGCTAAAGATTCAAATACTGTGGAAGTCTTCGAATAAGCTGTCAACAAGAACCACACAACACAAAGAGGATCTGATACAAGCAAGAACATTTTTGTATATCTGTTAGCTTAAGCAATAAAGTCTTAAGATTTCTTATCATTGTTAATCTTAGAAATCATAATGACGTCGGAATTTGTGTTGTAACTATGCACCACCGATAAGAGTATCAAGTGCATTTATAATTACTATCCTAAATTGTTGTTTAGAATATGTAAGAAGTCACTTGCTGAGTGTTTTAGCAAAGAAGTCTCTTGCTAAATGCTTGAGAAAAGAAGTCTTGAACCGAGGGTTTAAGCATTGCAGTCTCCTGCTTGAGGGTAGAGCAGGAAGTATCTTTCTAGATAGATTGAGCATTGAAGTCTCATGCTTGAGGGCAGAGCAAGAAGTCTCTTTTAGGGTTTGGTTAAGAATGAAGTCTCTTTCCGTGGGATTGAGCAGGAAGTCCTGAATAGGTTGTTCATGAAATGAAGTTTCTTGTTTGAGGGATTGAGAGGAACCAGTATATATTGTGTGTCTCTTTATTTATTTTTGCATTTATATTCCGATGTGCAACAAAGTATAAAGTCAGACTCTGATTTGATGTAGACTTTTACTTGTATTAGAATCTGAGCTTGAAGTCTCAGGTTCTGAACAAGTTTAAGAAAAAGAAGTAAATTTCCATATACACAATTCAACCCCCACTTCTTTTGTATATTTTTTATCACCTTCAATTGGTATCAGATTCCAACTGTGCTTATTTCACTTAACAATGAAGTAGAAAAGATCTAGTGAGAAAAGCTATTCAGTCATTGCTTTAGCTTTCAATGAAGTTTCCTTCATTAGTCAAAGAATGGAAACTACATAAAGTAAAGAAAGATGAGTTGAAGAAATGAAGAAACTTGTTTCTACTATAAGTTGTTTGTTTTGTGAGTATGAAAGGATTTTTAATCTTTAAGACTGACTCATGGAATAAGTGTGCTTATTGAAGAAATGAAGAAACCTTTTCTGCTTTAAGTCATTTTCTTTGTGAGTATGAATGGATTCTTTAATCTTTAAGACTGACTCGTGGGGAAAATATGCTTGTTCCAGGAATCAAGGTTTAATCTTGATTTGCTTGTGTAAAAGGAAGACTAATTGAACTTCCAGATCCTCAAAAGTCATAAAACTAAAAGAAGCTTCTGATGGAGAAGATTCTAATGAGGACTTTGATGATGAGGAAATGGATTTATCCACCAATAGGTCTCAACATCTAACCAAAAGAAATAAGATATTCTCTGGTAGAAGTTCCAACTTCAAAGATTTCATTTCCAGGAACAGAGAAGTTCACCAGATGATTTGCTACAACTAGCACAAGCCTGGTGACTTCAGAAATGATTGTCCTGATCTATAAAAGGACATATACGCTTAGGAAAGCCTTATAAAGTAAAGTTTCAAGAGCAAGTTAAAGAAAGGTATCTTGGAAACATGGGATGAACTTGATGATGAAGAAGATTCAGACAAAGAAGATGAAGAAGCCAACCTTGCACTGATGGCTCTCACACTCTTTGATTCAAAATCCAAGTCAGGTTCTGGCTCTGAATCTTACGACGAAGATGAGGTATATTCTAACCTATCTTGTTATGATCTTACCCATGATTTCATGATCCATTGTCAAGAAAAGACAAGTGTCGTACCTCTAAAAATATGATCCTTCCCGAAGCGCATCGCACGCTCGCGGAAACAATGTGTTCGAACAGAGTCGCCACCGAACTTTATTTATTCCAATGAAGGAAAATGGAAATATCGATAAAATATTTGTAAAATAACATGGTCATCACAACCATATTTGGGTTCGGGAGTCGATTACGCAAGAGGAATGTATTAGCACAATTACATCCGTTGTACTCAATGGGAACCTTTTAGTTAAACTTGTGATTTGAGTTTTGGCTTATATTAATTGTTTTCTTCGAATTATTAAAAGTGTAAAGATAAAAAGAAAGGGGTTGGAAAAAGTGTTTTTATTAATGTGCCTGACAAGTTTGCGGGTCTTTCTTCTACGTATCTCCGGATGCGATGGAAGGCATACGAGTTATGGATAGAAAATATTTATTTGTTGGTCGATATTTAGAAAAAGCTATTTTGTCTCAATTGATGGAAAAACATTGCTTACTACCCAAAATAAGTGAGGAGCGTGCGTTTGCATCATATTGAATGGATTTCTACATATTAATATTCACGGGAAAACGTCACTTATCTCAACTTATACATGTGTAGATGAAGCATTGTTTTGCATCGTCTCGAGATGAAATATCTTTTGATTTGTGAAAAGGTTTTTTGAGGATCGCACGATGGCGAGAAAAAGGAGTTTGATTAGTTGAGTATTTTAGGTGAATGATGAATGTTTGATAAGAATGAGACATAAGCCTCAGGATCAATCATTCGGGATTCCACCAGAGTGTTAGACTTCAATGGTTTTCACTCGAATTATTTAAGAAAATTGTTTGACGAACTATGAACGCTTGATAAGAACAACACAAATGCCTTGGAATCAAGTATTCAAGGGTTACATCGGAATGCTAGATCCTAACGGTACTTTTTAGTCCAAACTTATTAAATGTTTTGAGAGAGAAAGAAAATAATGAATGGCTATCCCAATATGCGTGCCTCGGGACCGATCATTTGAGGGTTTTGTTGGAATGCTAGATTCCAATAGTCCTATTCTTTTTCTTTTTTTTTAGGAAAAAGAATTTGATATTACATTTGATTTTGGAAAAGTGACTCGATGTTTGATCGAGGTTTGATTCGTATAAATTGAGACATAATTTGAGAATAGGTGGCCATAATGGGTGGCCAATATTGTGCCTGTTCCGAAGAAAGATGGAAAAGTCTGCATGTGTGTTGACTATAGAGATTTGAATAAAGCCAATCCAAAAGATGATTTTCCTCTGCCACACATTGATATGTTGGTATAAAATACAGCTAAATACAAAGTCTTTTTGTTTATGGACGAATTTTCCGGTTATAATCAAATTAATATGGCACCTGAAGATATGGAGAAGACCACATTCATTACACCCTAGGGAACATTCTATTATAGAGTGATGCATTTCGGTTTAAAGAATACTAGTGCAACATACCAGAGAGCTATGACCACTCTTTTTCATGATATGATGCATAAAGAGATTGAAGTTTATGTTGATGATATGATTGCTAAATCAAGTGATTAAGAAGAGCATGTTGAGCATTTGTTGAAGTTATTCCAGCGTTTGAGGAAATATAAACTCCACTTGAATCCCAATAAATGTACTTTTCGTGTTCGTTCTAGTAAGTTGTTGGGCTTTATCGTTAGTGAGAAGGGTATTGAAGTTGATCCTGCCAAGGTAAAGGCAATACAAGAGATGTCTACGCCCAAAACTGAGAAGCAAGTCAGAGGTTTTCTCGAACGCATGAATTTTATCTCAAGATTTATATCGCATATGACCGCCACATGTGCGCCTATACTCAAGCTTCTTCAGAAATATCAGTCTTATGATTGGATCAAGGATTGCCAGAAAGCTTTTGATAGTATCAAGGAATATTTGCTTGAACCTCCGATTCCGTCTCCGCCTGTTGAAGGAAGAACTTTGATCATGTATTTCACTGTGATTGGAGAAAGAATGGGTTGTGTTCTTGGTCAGGAAGATGAATCTGGAAAGAAAGAATATGCAATTTACTACCTCAGTAAGAAGTTCACCGACTGTGAGACTCGGTATTCTATGCTTGAGAAGGCATCCTGTGCATTGGCTTGGGCTGCTAAGCATCTGCGCTAGTATATGTTAAATCATACTACTTGGTTGATATCTAAGATGGATCCAATCAAATACATTTTTGAGAAGTCTGCTTTAACTAGGAGGATCACCTGTTGGCAGATGTTGTGTCTTGGCTGACCATTTGGCTCACCAGCCTATTGAAGATTATCAGTCAGTGCAATATGATTTTCCTGATGAAGAGACTTTGTACTTGAAGATGAAAGATTATGATAAACCATTGCTTGAAGAAGGGCCAAAACTTGGTTCCCGTTGGGGCATGGTATTTGATGGAGCTTCTAATTTGTATGGTAATGGCATTGGGGAAGTGATTATTACTCCTCAAGGCAGACATTTTCCGTTTACAGCTAGATTGACCTTCAAATGTACAAACAATATGGATGAGTATGAAGCTTACATTATGGGGCTTGAAGAAGCCATTGATCTCAGAATAAAATATCTTAATGTCTATGGAGATTCAACTTTCGTTGTGAATCAGATCAAAGGTGAATGGGAGATGAATCAACCCGGTTTGATACCATATATAGCCTATGCAAGGAGGATTTCAACTTTCTTTATAAAGGTTGAGTTACATCATATCCCTCGAGATGAAAATTGGATGTCAGATACTCTTGCCACATTGGCTTCAATGATTCTGGTGAATTTTTGGAATGAGGTTCCTAATTTGACTGTGATGCGTTTAGATAGGCTAACTCATGTATTTGCTATTGAAGAAGTCAAAGATGAAAAGCCGTGGTATTTTGATATCAGGTGTTTTCTTCAAAGTCAGATCTACCCGCACGGGGCATCTTTGAAAGATAAGAAGAATTTGAGAAGATTAGCTGGCAACTTCTACCTGAATGGTGATGTGCTTTACAAGAGGAATTTTGATATGGGTTTGCTCATATGCATGGATAGACACGAAGCAGACCTATTGATGACTGAAGTCCATGAAGGTTCCTTTGGTACTCATTCCAATGGACATGCTATGGTAAAGAAGATGTTGAGAGCAGGTTACTATTGGTTGAGAATAGAATTTGACTGTTGCAAGTTTGTGAAGAAATTCCACAAGTGTCAAATCTATGCGGATAAAATTCATGTTCCTCCGACACTGTTGAAAGTCATTTCCTTCCCCTGGCCCTTCCCCATGTGGGGAATTGATATGATTGGGATGATTGAGCCCAAAGCTTTAAACGAACATCGTTTAATTTTGGTGGCTATTGATTACTTCACAAAGTGGGTTGAAGCGGCATCGTATGCAAATATGACCAAGCAGGTGGTGGTCCGGTTTATCAAGAATCAGATTATATGTCGTTATGGTGTGCCAAGCAAGATCATTACTGATAATGGATTGAAATTGAACAATAACATGGTGGAATCTGTTGCAAAGACTTTAAGATTGCACATCATAATTCTTCTCCCTACAGACCTAAGATGAATGGGGATGTTGAAGCTACGAATAAGAACATTAAGAAGATCATTCAAAAGATGGTTGTAACATATAAAGATTGGCATGCAATGCTCCCATTTGCTTTTCATGGGTATCGTACATCCATCCGCACTTCAGCAGGGGCAACCCCATTCTCTCTTGTTTATGGCATGAAAGATATGCTCCCCGTAGAAGTTGAGATCTCATCATTACGTGTTTTGATGGAAGCCAAGTTGATAGAAGCTAAATGGTGTCAGACCAGATATGGCCAGTTGAATTTGATTGAAGAGAATAGATTGAATGCCATATGTCATGGTCAGTTATATCAACAAAGAATGAATAAGCTTTTGATAAAAAGGTCAAGTCTCGTGTGTTCAGATAAGGTGGCCTCGTGCTCAAGAAGATTCTATCTTTCAAACCTGATGCTAGGGGAAAATGGACTCCTAATTATGAAGGCACCTATGTTGTAAAGAGAGCCTTTTCAGGCGATGCTTTGATTCTTACAACTATGGATGGTGAAGAGTTCACTCGTCATGTGAATGTCAATGCAGTCAAGAAATACTTCTCCTAAAAAAATAAAAGAATAGCTCGCTAAGTTGAAAACCGGAAAGGGAGGCTTAGGCAAAAATGAGCGTCTCGGTAGATTGAAAACCCGAAATGGCGATCCAGGAAAAATTTAGAGACCTAAAATAGAAATTTCGTCCCGGTAGATTGAGTACCCCATCTTGGGGAAGTCTAGGAAAAAAATTAGGGATTATGGCAAGTAACTGCATCCGGTCGGTCCTAATCGTTGAAGTAGTTTTGAGTAATCATTTGGTTCTGATTCGTCATTCTCAATCAAAGACAAAAGTATAGTGGATTTTAAAGTTGGTACGGAGAGTAGTGATCATTGTATTCAATATAGCCCTTTTCCATGTAAATTACCATTTCTCATACTTTGTAAATATCCACGGAGTCCTTCCATTCGCAAACTACCATTCTTTTAAATAAAGTTGAGCTTTTATCCAATTATTTCAATTCTTATTTACTTATGTTAAATAAAATTGAATTTTTATGATGATAATTTTGAAATATATCAATGAATAATTATTTTTCTTAAAATAATAAAAACATTCACTTTAAGAATAATCGATTTCAGCAAGGAATGTCATCAACAATCTAGGAACAGGTAAGTCTTGATGTGCGAGCATTGTTGGTCTTCCCTAAGCAGTTGGTTTGGTAACTTTTTCCTCCCTAACAGTTCGTCGTTCGTTCCCATCTTGGTTAAGAAGTTGCTCCCCAAGCAACCTATTATCCCCGGTTGAGCCGATGATGGTCCCCTCTGCAAATTCATCTTCCCAAGTTGAGGTTTTCATGTTCTGCATTCCCCACTTTGTGATTTGATGATTGGACCCTGGATATCCCAGAACCTTTATTTGGTCTCCAAATTCCCCATTTGCATTTGTTTGTGTTGCATAACTGCGACAGTTTCTCCCCTGTTTGAGTTATATTCAGTTATCTTTACCTTGGAATTAGTTTATTCCGCAATTTCCAAGAAGAATTTGATGATCATTGAGGAGTGTGATGGTCTTTGGTTTGTTCTAACAAGTCACAGTATCCCTATAAATTTGCTCGTTTCCTCATTCAGAGTTTTATCTCTTGTATTCCGCAACAGAGTTCATCTTCTGATAAGAGTTCCCTCTTTCCCGACAGTGTTTGGTTCTGAGCAATATTTGATTTTTGTCCCCTGCAAGGTTATCTCTCATTTGACATGGTGTTGACTTTAAATTCTTCGCAGTGTTGAGTTATTTGGATCCTCAGCAGATCCTTCTCTATCCTCAGCATGTTTGGTTGATTATCCTTCAGCAGTGCCCTCTTCCCGCAGAGTTTGTCGTGATTGATTGGAAAGCATGTTCTCCATGACTTTCCCCAGCCATAATTGACTTATTCAGAGCTAGATCATTTATTTTCATCCCTAGCATATTCTCTAGTTGGTGTTTCCATCTTGTTGAGATTAGCTGAGTGTTTTGTAATGATGATTCAAATCTTCGTCTGTGTTGTTTTTGTCGGCATAATCATAATCATATACATGCATATAGCACATCATCAAATATTTCATTGTGCATTTTATCGCATTGATTTTTCTTATGATCCCTTGCTTTGGTGATATTATTTCCTTAGGAAAATTTGATGTGTCTGTCCTCCTTCAATTGTTGAGTGTCATCCCTTTAAGCAGAAAGAGTTTATCCTTTCTCATTCCCCACTGAGTTATTTCCTCATGGATGATCATCCTTTCAGTTTCCTCCCCAGTTTATTATCTAGATGGAACCATTCCCCCTAAGGTATATCCTCATTGGGTTGAGTCATTGATTGACCGTTTCTTTCTAGTTATTACCTAGATTGATCTTTTGGTCTCCAAGAGTCTATTACCCTATAACTGGTAATATTCATCTTGATGTTGAGTACATTACCTTTACCCAATACCCAGTAAAATGTAATCTACTTCCTTTGTTTTCCCCCGCGGATTTATTTTCATATGTTCATCCTAACTGATGCCGAATATTCTTCCTTTTTGGTTTTCTACCCAGTAAAAAGGTAGTTGTAATCCCTAATTTTATTCCCTAGAGAGTTAATCCTTGATATGTTCACTTTAACCGGTTACAGATTTTTCTCCTCTTTGCGGTCTTCTGCCCAGTAAATGGTAGATATAAATCCTACTTTTCTCCTCAAATTTAATCCTTGATATGTTCATTCTAACTAGTGACATATTCTATCTATTTTTGTGGTCTTCTGCCCAGTAAGCGGTGGTTGTAAGTCCCATTTCCTCTATTGAGTCTATCCTTGATATGTTCATCCTAACCGATGACGAATATTCTCTATCTTTGGTCTTCTACCCAGTAACCGGTTGTTGTAATTCCTATTTCTCCCTGGCAGTTTATCCTTGATATGTTTACCCTAACAGGTAACGAATATCCTTCCTTTTTCCCAAGGTGGTATATCCTTGATATCTTCATCCTAACCGATGACATATATTATTCCTATGAGTTTATCCTTGATATGTTCACTTTAACCAGTGACAGATACTCTCTCTTTGACCTTCTGCCTAGTAACCGGTAGTTGTAAATCCTATTTGATCTTCTCTCCCCAGTAGGTTATTCTTACCTAGTAACCGGTAATGAATATGCCTATTTTTCCTCAGTGAGTCATCCTTGATATGTTTACCCTAACCGGTAACGGATGTCCCTCTGTCCGAATGTATTGATCTTCTTACCCAATAACTGGTAGTAGATAATACATCTATTTTACTCTTGTGTTGAAGTTCGTTCTTCCCCAGTTGAGTTTGAACACATATTTCTTAAGTGAAGTCGCCAATCCCCTGTTAGGTTTGAGTATTGCAGCTTTGTTCTGATATATTCTCATCCCATACAGATCACCTTTTCCTTAGGCCGAGTCCTTCTATTGATTTATTTTCATGGAAAACTCCTCGTGTCTCCAGCAGTTTTCAAGTCGTAGCCTGGCCTACGCATAACTTTTTATCCCCTATAATATATGTCTCCTTAGTGACTTTTCCTTACGAAATGCATTACGCTCCTTTGGATTTTCAGTCTCTCCGGATTTTTTTCCTCTGTGGCAACTTATTCCCCACAAAGATTATTTTAACATTCATATCATATGCATCATGAGGTCTCTTAGCGACCAAAATTTGTTTTAAGGTGTAATTATTTAAGTCCATTCTACTGAGTTGATACGAAGACTTTAACCTTCACATCCTCAGTTAGAATGTCCTTAAATAGGGGCAGCCGTAAGACCCCAACTTTGACCCTAAGATCCCTCATGCTATTTCATCATTTGCAATGGCTTTCGGATCACCCCTTGGTATCCTTCTTACCCCTCATTCATTGGGTTTGCATTGGGAGAGATCACCAAGCACATTTGATTATATTATACTTTATTCTTCTTTGTCTACTAACCAAAATACAAAAATATGTTTATGTATAACTTTGTTTCTTTTATAGGTAGTGTGTGCATCCACCAATACCCTTTCAAGCTCACAACTAGGGTTTGAGACCCTCAGTGCAGGGAGATCACTTAAGAGATGGTTCACAATGGTTCTATACATCATATATGGATCCCCATGTTCTTCATTTATCATTTGGATCAAGAAATCAATAAGAGTTTGAAGTTTGTTTGCTTTGGAAACCCTAATTCATCTAGGTGTCTTGTGTGACTTCCTCAACAAGTTTCTTCAAACATTTGTCCAATATATCAAGGGATACTTTATTTAACATCATATTATTCATATATGATCCTCCATGAGTCCCAAAGATGAAGATAATTTCAAGTTTGCAAGTTGGTTCAAAGAGGTTGATAAGAGAAAGTCAACTAGTCAAAACTAGGGTTCCCTAGACCCTATCTCTTACAATGTTTGTCATATGAAAATGATTCCAAGAGAAACTTTACTCCTTATGACATTCAAAACAACTTTCATGTTGACATCAAGATATATTTTTGCTTGTAAAGTCATTTTGTATGGTGAAAGATTATAGGCCATTTTGTTTGTGCCCTAGTTAGGAGGTCAACTTCCAAGGACCATAACTTGCTCATTTTTCATGAGATGAAGGGAATCTAAGTTTCATGATAAATTTCAATTTGTCCTATCCAACTTTTATTTTTTGAGAAATGTCAAATTCAACTTGCAAGGGCATGTGCCAAGAGGAAACATTATAGGTCATTTTGGGCCATTACCATTGAACAAGCAATTTTCCTCAACTTCTAAAATGCATAACTCCCTCACTCCAAATACAAATTATGTCAAATTTGTGACCAAATTTAATATGATTGAAATATCTACAATGTTTATGAAGGAATCATTTCCATTTGAAGCTCATAGCAAAAGTTGTTCAAGGTGGAAGAAATGGTCATTTGACTTGGTACTTAGAAAAAATTCAATTATGTTTGATTTCTCAAACTTCCACCTCGAAATTTATTATGATTCAAGCTCCAAATGTAAAAGTGTTTAACATAAAAGTTGTTCCACTTGATTTCACCTTTCCAAAATGTCTAAGATCACTTCATTTGGACAATATTTTAGGGACTTGTGCATGGTTCCTTTCATAGGTTTATTTTGGCAAGATTTGAATTCAATTGTCCATTTCCTTTTGTATGCTAACATGTTAATCCTGCAGGATGCATTGTGCACAAATTGGAATGTGATCACATCTTGAATTGGGCCTAAATCATTGCTCATGCATCCATGCACCAATGTTGCTAAAATTGGAAAAATTTCAAAGTGTGTGAAAAGAAACTTGCTAGGCTATATATACATGACCATTGTGATTAGAATGAGGATCCTTTCTACCCAAGCTTTGAACCCTTGCATCCCTAGCCTCCATTAAAGGATGAACTTGAATATTTCACTGGAAATCGAGTTTCAATTCTCCTTCTGTTTTGAGATTGAAACTCGAAGAATCCAAGCCTCTCATTGATCAATTTCACTTCCTACAAGCTTCTAGAGTAGAGCCAAGGCAAATTGGAAGCAAGATCAAGCTGAATTAAAGCTACCCAAAGGTGAATTTTCTCAAACTTCTCTTCTTCGATTCTCCCTCATTTCTCAACTATTTTTCTTGATTATTGGTTATCTGAAGTCCTACCAATGTAGGCAATAAGATTGAGTTGCTTTGAGGTCAAATCGAAGCAACTCAGATCCTGAACCTCAAATTTCAAATTCATATATCTTTCAATATACTTGGAATTGTATGAAATGGAGGTCAGATTTGAGCTCATGAGCATTTTTCCTTTAAAATCATGTCGTTGGTTTTCTTTTTTGTGATGGTTTATGGTGGACCAGTCTAGTGAGGTCCACCGGAGAAGATGACAAGAGCTAGGGCTCCGGTAGTGCGTTGGTACCTTTCAAACCATCTGATCCTTTCAAAATGTTTTAGTCTTGGCCTTTGGTTCTGATTACCACGCGTTTGATGCATTGACTCAGGTTCACCATGGAACGCGATCACTTGGCCATCAGATCTGCCACCTCAATTAATTAGGGAGATCTGATGGCCCTTGTTTTTTTTTGTATTTTCTGAATTTTCCTTTAATAGCCTTATTTTATTTAATTCATACAAATTTCATTTTAATCCAAAAAATATGGGACTTTCACAAAAATCTTTAAATATTTTTCTCTTCCATATTCGGAATTAAAATCATTTTTTGGATTAATTTTGGTATTTTTTATGAATTAAATACTTTTGATAATATTTTTAATTGTTTTAACATACTTCTGACTTTCTAAAAATTATGAATTTTTTAGTCTAAGGTCCTTTGACCTTGTTTGACCTAGGATAAACCCCTTGGTCATTTATTTAGTGTTTTGAAGGGATTTGAGGTTTTGACCAAATTAAAATGCATTTTAATTCATATTAAATGTTTAAAAATTATGCTGAGCCATTTTTATGGTCTTGTGATGTCTGACTTTCTGTTTGGGCCTTGGTCATGGTTGATTTGACTTTTGTTTGGTCAAAACCATTGGATTTAGGGGATTGATAAAATGTACATTTCATCTCCCAAAATAAATGGATGGTATTGATTAGATGAAATTCCTTTCATGATCAATTTGTGTTTCTACTTCCCCTTCCATCTCCATCTTCATCCCTATTCTTCCCCATTCCCTCATTTGACCAATGAAATCTCTAATGTCTAAATGCTAACTGATTCATCAATGACCTTGTGTCAGATGAATCAATACAAGTCTAACTGAGATAGGTCCCTCCCATTTTTTTTAGTGTTTGGTTTTTAGGAGTTCGGTTCTTTGTATCAAATCTCTAACATGCATTAACATTTATATTTTTATTGCTCGACCTCAGATAGTTGTGACTTCTACATAAGTCCAATTACGATTGCTTAACATAGAGCTAAATTTGACCCTCAAAGCATATTATTCTAGTAAGTGAGATTGTAAGTCTCCAATTCTTCTTGACATTGTGTGGAGAATTGACCTTTTTTCCTTTCATGAGAGCTAGTGGCATACTTGTTGAATTATCCAAGTTGGAGCCCTTCTCATGGAAGATGTCTTGGTTCAAGTATTCATACTTGTGAATGAATGATTAAGTGTTCTCCAAACAATGACTTAATCAATTAAAAATCAACACTAACATTTGACTAACTATTAACTAAATCTTATTCATTATGCTTTTACTTTCAAGTCATTTACTTTATGCAATTTAAATTTCAGTCATTTATCATTCATTGCCATTTACATTTCATGTAACTTGTTTATGTTTAGGTCTTTTTTCACTTTGCTCACTTGAGCCATATCTTGTGATTGTATATATTTGTTTGTGTGTTTTGATTTTGGTTGAGGTCTTAGGACCCTAAAACACCTAATAACAACAAAAAAACCCTAAAAAACATTTACTAGACTATTGGGACTTGATAAGAGCTTTTGGACTTAGAACTAGGCAACATTCCCTGTGCTAAAGGACCTGGCCAATGCCAACATCTGAGACTGAGCTATCTTTGACAGTGACTTTCATCTGATGCAAGACTTGAGATATCTTTGATCATCTGCTACATTGTCTCTGTGCTTAACTGTTATTTTGTTTTGGTCTATGTCTGATGTTTTGTTCTGAGTTGACCAAGGAATATTTCATCTGTTATATTGGAAGACACTGAAGACTGCTAGCTATTGGAGTGCTTGCTTGGATATGGCTATCTTTATTTGATGCCTTGATCTTTATGATGCCTGGATATAGTTTATTGCTTATTGCTTATTGCTTGATCAAAGTCCAAAGGAAAATGGTTCTCTATATGACATTCTTGTCTGTTGGATTGCATCCCATTGATTAGATCTTTTCAACTCTTAACTTTTAAGTTTTTGCTTAGGGTAGTCTCTTCATCTCCTCCCACTTCTTTAATTTCAAATATCTCCCTCTTTTCAAAAACCTTCTTTGCTTGTGATTTCAAACTTAGGCATGTTTTAATGATTAGAAACTTTAGCCTTATGCCAATGAATTTTGAAATCTTTTCTTAATCAAATTTGTAAATAAACTTAACCATATTGACTTAAATTTCAAAAGACAAAAAGAAGTAACAACCCCATTCAAAACTTTGGCCTTTTGTGCCCTCTTCTTAAATTTTTGCTAAAATCAATTCACCAACTTTCTTTGAAATTTTTACCACGAACTACGAGGTTTTGATCCCTCGTTTTTATGTTGGTACGTAGGCACAAGACTGAGGGTCTTGTCAAACACAAAATTATAATCAATGAATTCTTTTCTCATCCTCAGACTCTATATTTTGCCAAACATCATTTATACCCAAAAACATATGCACCCAAAAAAAGGCTTCCTAGGAGTACCAAAGACACTTTGGGTGCTAATACCTTCCCTATATGTAACCAACCCTCTTACCTGTAAGCTTTGATATTTTATTAGTTTTTATTTAAAAACTTCTTATCCTTAGGTTTTGTTCGTACTTTTCCCTTTTCCTTTGGAAACAATAAAAGCACGGTGATGACTCTGATTTTGTTGACATCAAGTTTATTCATAGCTTGATGGTCATGAATTTACCGCTATAATATGCTATTTTTTATTAGGATCTCTTATAATCAAACCATATATCTGTTAATCACACATACACCCTTTCTTCCACACGCTTGGAAAATCCAAACAAACCATCCAATTCATAAATAGTTATCACATGTTCTTCATCAAACAACCTAAAACTGAGCACCACATATTTCCCTCTCAACTTTACACCCAATTCTGATTTAATTGGTCTAAGAAATTCCATAGTACTCCTAGCATAAGTGGTATTTTTAAAAGATAAAAAAATTCTTCACCCTAGGGCATCCGAATGCATATGTTGCTCTGAGTCCTAGAAATTTATCACCTAAGGGTTTATAACTCCTAAAGCTCCACTCCTTTTTCTTCTTATACCCGTTGTTGGACATCTCTTGTTCGTTTTTTCTTCTTCTTTTAAGTGACATTATTGATTTAGAGAAGTAACAATGAGAAAGTTTGGGGGATTTAGGGTTGATGTTTGGGAAATGGAGATGAACATGGATTTCATGAACGTTTTATAGTGGTTGTGTTATGCGGTTTTGTTGTTTTAGTGAGGATTTGTACATTGGATTATGGTGGGGTTTGATGAAGAGGGGTTTCTGGCGAGAATGTGGAGAAGGTAGAAGGTTTTTATGAGTAAGAGGGAGAATGAAAGTTGGAAATGAGTACAACTTTGAAGTTATTAGGGGTTCGATTTCATGTGACTGAGGTTTGAGTGGTGGAGTTTGGACAAGATCCATCACTAAGTGAGTGGGAGAATTTGAAAATTTTGACCTTTAAGGAATTATGATTGTAATTGATAATTACGAGTGGCCCGTAATTCCTTCTAATGGGGGTTTGAGCGCCTAGGAAAATTACGGGCGTAAGATATGATAATCCTAGAGTTGGCTGGTTTTTGGATGCTAGAGAATTACAGGTGCAATTTTCAATTATGGGTGGCCCATAATTCTCATTGTCTTATGGGTGAAAAATGTTGGAATATTTGTCATTTTCACTATGGTTTTTAGGCTTTTGAAATAGTCATCCACTTTTACTTCTCTTAAATCAACTTTTTGCCTGAGATGTCTTAGTTTTCACATCCTTACTCCCAAATATTTGCAATCTTCTTTATTTTCCTAAGAAATATTAGCTATAAAAATACTATGGGTATCCTCCCATGCAAGGATCTTTTAAGTTCATTATCTTGACAAGATCATTAAAGTTCCTTCAAGGGGCTTTCTTTGAGATGAATAAAACACCCTTCTAAATTTCTTATCCCATTACATAGTATTTGAGTCTCTACCTAACTACCATGAATGGATCATTGAATTTACTCCAGACTTGAATAACTTTGTACGGTGTTACCTTCCTTACTTCAAAAGAACTAGACTAGCAAAAATAGAGGTTACCTGGAAAGAGCTTCAACCTCGAGTTAAACAATAATACAAGCTCTCCTTCTTTAAAGTTCATTTTCAAAATCTGTTTGTAATGCGCTTCTTCATTATTTCCTTATATAAATTGATTTCTAATAAACACCGAGTTTTAGCTCTTCCGGTTTGTTGTTCCTTTAGATTGACTTATTTTTATAGACAAATTGGAAAGCAAGATGTTGTGAAATTCGCGGAGCATATCTTGACTCATTTGGTTCTATGTGTGATTCAAGAGATGGCTCAAGTTTGTTCAAGTCCAAACTTGAACATGATGTCTTGACATGTTGTATGACATCCCATCACATGTGATGTTCATACTGCTCAGACTGAGTTGTTGTTGTTCCAAGTAATTGGCTAATTTCTGTAGGAAATGTTTCGATTAAGATGTTCAACATATGTTATGTAACATCTTGGCATATGGACTGAGTTTTAATTATCTTAATATTATCTTCAAATTTGTTAAGGTTTTAATTCTTTCAAAAGATACAGAAGATTGCTTTTGGAAGAAGCTTGTTTATCCAAATCAACTTGGAAAGGATTTTATTTAAATAATAAGATTTGATTTGATTGTATTTGCATTGAAGAAAACATGAAGATTTTATTTGATTGGATTTTCCTAGATTAGATTTGCTTTGAAGAAAATATTTATTTGAATATGCCTTGAGGAAGATTTGTTTATGATTTATTTTATTCAAGATTGTGTTGAAATTGGATATGAAATTATATCGATTGAAGATTCATTTCATGAAGAGATTTAATTAGATATGTTTTATTTACAAGATTTGGATGTGCACTTAATGAGAAAATCTCCAATCTCTATTAAGGAACATTTAAAGCGTGGTTCAATTATTGCAAGAGATGTATTCTTAATCTTTTGCTTGAGAAGTTGGAATTGTGATTTATATCAAGTAATATTTTATTATATTTGTTCAAGATTCAGAATTTTATCATGTGGACAGATTTCAAGCCAAATGTTCCATGATTTGTGAGACATCTATCTTGGACAAGTTACTATGAGAGCAAGATAAAGTAAAGTATCTCTTGTCTTTTTATGTTTTGTTTCCTTTTCTGCTATATCAGAGATATAAGTGTGCTAGCTTGAGTTTGGATTTGGAAAATATCTTATTTTATCAAGATTGCATGTGGAATGCTTAGTTTGTATCAATAAAAGATCTCAAACTTTCTATTAAAGATATGATTGATCATGTGTGTTTTTGGAGGATGTGATCTAAATCAAATACAACAAGAATGGTAAAGTGATTCAGATTTATTCAAGGTGATGAATCAAGATTGGAAGTCATCATTATTGAAGATTGATCTCATGTGCTTTTTAGAAGTCCAATTGAATTCATTACCTAAATTATTATGGGATTTTGGAGCTAGACTTGTGTGGCTATATAAGGAATTCGCCTCCTTTGTGAAGACTCAGAACTCAAGAGAAAATATCTACTCATTAGGAGACTTTTTTTATTTGAGTCTTTGTTTTTGTTCGTATTTTGTACACTTTATTCATGTATTTCAAATCTAAATTTTCCGAATAGAGTATTGAGTTTTAAAGTTGGTATACCATCCATATCATTATTTTAATTGTATAAACTGTAGGTGTTTAATTGGCTGCATTATATGGTAAAACACTAGCTGATTCTAATGTCTTGACTGATGTCATGACATGGTGTATATGTGTGACTGCATTGTAGGTTAGAATATCTAACTGTACTCTGATGTCTTGACTGATGTCATGACACACTTGAGTAGTTACTGTAGGATTAGCTAATACAAGATTTATTGAATGTCAAACTGGATGTTGTGACATTCATCCCTGTCAGCAGATACTGAGGAATAGAACAGTTGGTGTTCTGTTAGAGCTCAGTATTCATTTACAGTCTGGTTATCAAGGAAATACCAGACCTGGCATAAGGCCTACTATATGAATGTCAAACTGGATGTTATGACATTCATCATGGACAGTATATACTGAATAATAGACAGAGTGGTGTTCTGCTACACTTCATTATGTTTCTTAGTCTGTTCTTCAAGAGGATAACAGAACTGACTTAAGGCCAAATGTGTAAATGTCAAATTGGATACTTTGACATTTATTAATGTAAGCTGTTACTGTAGTATGGTCATTTTGGTCATGTACAGGTCAGCAAAATTGTACAGTCTGTTTTCTGGAAAAACAGACTTAGCATATGATCCTTGATGTCAAGCTGAATGTCGTGACATTCATTCCTGACAGCATATGCTATATTGTAGGTTGTTCAGTTTTCTGTTTCAGCTTTTTCTCAGGCTATTCTTCAGGGATTCAACAGCTTAGAGAAAAACCAGGAAATCAACAACCAAGCTACATTTAATGAACCTAACAAATAGCCTATTTGTTAGTAACCTAGATATTGAATTTATGGGAACTCGCGTGACCTTAAATTCAGGAGAATACAAGTGCAAAAGCCCAGGTACTGCAATATAAAAGGAAGTCATTCCTTCATTCAGTTTTGGGGATTTTGAGGCGTGAAGATTTAGTGTGTCCATCATACTTCACTGCTATATTTTTGTGAGTCTTGTATTAGACATATCTTGTAAGCCAAGCCATTATCACGTAGATGATTGCTTTGGCATAGGGTGTTCATTGAGTTGTAAGTGTTGTGTCGCTCAAAGCTTTTAAGCGTGAGTGCTGTGTATCTTGATTAAAGCTGTAAAGCACAATCAAGAGTTGTTTGAAGTGTGACTTCAAAATTGTCTTTAATATTGATTAAAGGTAGTAACCACTGAGGTGATTGAGGGGGAGTGAGTAGGAACTCTGATCTTAGAGTAAGATTGAAATTGCATTGGGTAGGGATTAAGTGACAAGTTGTAAACGGGTGAGTTTAGCTTTGAATTAATACTACTGATAGTGGATTTCCTCCCTGGCTTGGTAGCCCCCAGATGTAGGTCATGTTGGACTGAACTGGGTAAACAATTACTTGTGTTATTTACTGCACTTACTTTTAAGTTCTGCATAATTCTTGTCTGTGCAGAATTGGATGTCATAACAACCCGTGTGACATCTAAAGTCTGATAACTAGAATTTCAATTGGCATCAGAGCAGGCACCCTGCCTGTGAATTTCTGGGTGAGATCTAGGGAAGTTACTTTCTAGTACCATGGACAAGGATATAGGACACTCAAATAGACCACCCATGTTGGATGGCTCTAATTATGATGACTGGAAGCCTCGTATGATAGCCGTCTTAAGGTCTCTAGATAGCAAAGTCTGGAGAGCTGTCAACAAAGGATGGGAGCATCCAGCGAAGACAGGTGAAGATGGAGTCAGTGTGCAGATTCCTGAAGAAAAGTGGGACAAGGAGCAAGAGGCATTAGCTCTTGGAAATTCCAAGGCCTTGAATGCTTTGTTCAATGGAATCAGTAAGAACATCTTCAGGCTGGTGCACCACTGTGAACTAGCTAAGGAAGTTTGGGATACCCTCAAGGTAACTCATGAAGGTACTTCCAAGGTGAAGATGTCCAAACTTCAGATGCTGACCACCAAGTTTGAAAATCTGAGGATGAAAGAGGATGAGACTATTCATGACTTTCACATGAATATTCTTGAAATTGCAAACACCTCTGGTGGACTAGGTGAGAAAATGGCTGAAGAGAAACTTGTAAGAAATATTCTCAGGTCCTTGCCTAAGAGATTTGCTATGAAGGTCACAGCCATAGAGGAGGCGCAGGACATCTGCAATATGAAGGTGGATGAGCTCATTGGTTCTCTCCAAACCTTTGAAATGGGCTTGTGTGAGAATGCTGAAAAGAAGAACAAAAGCGTAGCTTTTGTATCTAATGCTGAAGAAGAGTCAGAAGCAGGATATACTGAAGGTGATGAAAGTATATCAGAAGCCTTAGCCATGCTTGGGAGACAGTTCAACAAGTTCGTGAAGAAGATTGATCAAAGAGGGAGACCTAATGTCAAGAACATCCCGTCTGACATCAGGAAAAGATCAACTTCTGAAGAAAAGTTCAACCAAGGCAAGGGAATCCAGTGTCATGGTTGTGAAGGGTATGGACACGTCAGAGCTGAATGTCCTACTTATCTCAAGATGCAAAAGAAGGGGCTAACTATCACATGGTCTGAAGGAGATTCTGAAAGTGAATCTGAAGGAGAATCTGCCAAACATGTCACAGCATTAACCAGTGTTTGTGCCTCTGATGATGACTCAAGTGCAGATAAACTGACCTTTGATGAACTTGCTGCAGCCTATAAGAAGCTGTGTACCACCAGTGCAGAAGTCCGTGCACAAGAAGAAAAGCAGAAGAAACTCATCAAGGAACTGGAAGATGAGAGACAGAAGCATCTGACAGCCATAGAGGGTCTAAATGGTAAGATAGCCTTGCTGACCTCCAAGCTGAATCAGATGACTAAATCCATCAGAATGATGAACAAGGGAACTGACACCTTGGAAGAGATTCTAAAGGTGGGACAGCAGTCTGGAACCAAATCTGGCCTAGGATTTGGGAAAAGATCCTCAGCTGAACACAAACGCCCAAAGGCTAAAGTTCAGAAGTTCAAGCGGAAGTCACAGCCAATGTCTCAACATCGGGGAACTAGGATGAATAATCATCAGAAGAGGAAATACCAGGAGTGGAAGTGTCACCACTGTGGTAGGCTTGGACATATAAAAGCCTTCTGCTACTGGCTTCATGGTTTCCCTAACCAAGCCTCGCATGTCAGGCCTAAGCATAAGACATACAACAGCTATGTCCCCATCAAGAAGCAACAATGGTATGCTAGGTTAGCACACACAACCCTAAGGGCTTCTACCAGAGAAGACTGGTACTTTTACAGTGGATGCTCAAGACATATGACTGGTATGGAAAATCTACTGGTGGATATTCAACCCCACACTACCAGCTATGTGACCTTTGGTGATGGTGCCAAAGGAAAAATAAAAGGTGTGGGTAAGCTGGACTGCTCTGGAGTTCCAAAACTGAATAATGTGCTGTTAGTAAGAGGACTAACTGCAAACCTCATCAGCATAAGCCAGCTGTGTGATCAAGGGTTCCATGTTCAGTTTACTAAGGAGCTATGCATTGTGACAAATGGTGACAATCAGGAAGTTATGAGAGGAACCAGGTCCAAAGATAACTGTTATCTGTGGGAACCTCAAGTCTCTAACTTTTCCATAATATGCTCCTCAGCCAAGGAAGAACAGGAGGTGAAGCTGTGGCATAGACGTCTTGGACATCTCCACTTACGGGGAATGAAGAAGATTATATCCAAGGAAGCAGTCAGAGGAATTCCAAAGCTGCTTATTGATGAAGGAAGAGTCTGTGGAGAATGCCAGGTGGGCAAGCAAACCAAGATGTCACATCCGAAGCTGGGACATCCTACAACCTCCAGAGTTCTAGAACTGTTGCACATGGACTTAATGGGACCTATGCAGGTTGAAAGTCTTGGTGGGAAGAGATATGCTTACGTGGTGGTTGATGACCATTCCAGATACATGTGGATAAGCTTCATCAGAGAGAAGTCAGATACATTTGATGTCTTCAAAGACCTGTGCATAAGACTTCAAAGGGAAAATGACAGTTGTGTGGTCCGGATTAGGAGTGATCATGGTACGGAGTTCAAGAATTCCAAGTTTGATGAGTTTTGCTCGTCTGAAGGAATAAGTCATGAGTTCTCCTCCCCTATAACTCCCCAGCAGAATGGGATAGTTGAAAGAAAAAATAGAACTTTTCAAGAATCTTCTAGAGCAATGATTCATGCAAAGAAGCTCCCCATGCACTTTTGGGCTGAAGCAATGAATACCGCGTGCTATGTTCACAACAGAGTTACCTTGAGAAAAGGAACCTCCTCCACTCTATATGAAATATGGAAGGGCAGAAAACCCACAGTGAAGTACTTTCATATCTTTGGAAGTAAATGCTACATTCTCACAGATCGTGAACAGAGAAGGAAGCTGGATCCCAAAAGTGATGAGGGTATATTTCTAGGATACTCCACTAACAGCAGAGCCTACAGAGTGTTCAACTACAGGACCAATGTCCTGATGGAATCCATAAATGTTATTGTGGATGATAAAGAGGAAGGAATCGATGTCACAGAGGATGTTGAAACATTCCTTGACAGTTCAACTGACATTCCAGTCAAGTCTGAAGAAGTACAGGAACCTCCTCCTGAATGTGAAGTAGATGCAATCACCAAAATGCCATCTATCAGAATTCAGAAAGACCACCCTAAGGACCTTATCATAGGGGATCCTAATAGTGGTGTGACTACCAGGTCACGGGGAATAAGCTCAAATTCCTGCTTTGTATCCAAGGTTGAACCAAAGAATGTGAAAGAAGCCCTGACTGACGAATACTGGATCAATGCCATGCAAGAGGAACTTGAGCAGTTCAAAAGGAATGAAGTATGGGATATAGTTCCAAGACCTGAAGGGACCAACATCATTGGTACCAAGTGGATCTACAAAAACAAATCTGATGAGAAAGGAGTAATTACTAGGAATAAAGCAAGACTAGTAGCTCAAGGATACACTCAAGTTGAAGGGATTGATTTTGATGAGACATTTGCTCCTGTTGCTAGGCTTGAGTCCATCAGATTGCTGTTAGGGGTAGCGTGCATTCTGAAGTTTAAACTATTCCAAATGGATGTGAAGAGTGCATTCTTGAATGGCTACTCGAATGAAGAAGTCTATGTGGAACAACCTAAAGGGTTTTGTGATCCTAACCAACCTAAGCATGTATACAAGTTGAGGAAAGCCTTGTATGGGTTGAAACAAGCACCTAGAGCGTGGTATGAAAGGTTGACTGAATTTCTGACCTCAAATGGATACAGAAAAGGTGGAATAGATAAAACCTTGTTTGTGAAGGATGAAGACGGCAAAATCATGATTGCTCAAATCTATGTGGATGATATAGTCTTTGGTGGTATGTCAGAACAAATGGTAACACATTTTGTTCAACAGATGCAATCTGAGTTTGAAATGAGTCTGGTTGGGGAACTAACCTACTTTCTTGGAATGCAAGTCAACCAAATGGAGGACTCTATGTTTCTCTCCCAAAGCAAGTACGCCAAAAACATCGTTAAGAAGTTTGGTATGGATAATGCTAGGCACAAAAGGACTCCTGCTCCTACTCATCTGAAGTTAACCAAAGATGATGGAGGGCCTAGTGTTGATCAATGCTTGTATAGAAGCATGATAGGCAGTCTACTATATCTAACTGCAAGTAGACCTGACATTTCTTATGCAGTTGGAGTGTGTGCGAGATACCAAGCAGAGCCTAAGGTGAGCCACTTGAATCAAGTCAAAAGGATTCTCAAGGACATCAATGGGACTTGTGACTATGGGATGCTGTACTCACATGGGTCTGAGCCCGTCCTATTTGGGTACTGTGATGTTGACTGGGCTGGAAGTGCTGATGACAGAAAAAGCACATCAGGAGGATGTTTCTTCTTGGGAGACAATCTCATATCTTGGTTCAGCAAGAAGCAGAACTGTGTATCCCTGTCCACTGCAGAGGCTGAATACATAGCTGCTGGAAGCAGTTGTTCCCAACTGGTGTGGATGAAACAGATGCTCACTGAGTACAATGTCACTCAAAATGTCATGACATTATTCTGTGATAATCTCAGTGCCATCAATATTTCCAAGAATCCCATCCAACACAGCAGGACCAAACATATTGATATTAGACATCACTTTATCAGAGATCTGGTGGAAGACAAGGTGATTACTTTGGAACATGTAGCCACTGAACTGCAACTGGCTGACATATTTACAAAGGCTTTGGATGCTACTCAGTTTGAAAATTTAAGGGGCAAACTGGGAATATGTCTCTCTGAGACCTTATAGCAACCAATGATGTTTGGAATGTATTTATTGGAACTATGTTCTGATTGGTCAACAGATCATAGCTATACCACTTGCAACAAGTGTGGCAACAAGAGGGTAAAGAGACACCCTAACGTGAGAAGGCCTATGCACCTGCAGGAATTCAAGGACGTTGTTCATGCAGGAGTGGTTCTGGATGTCAGAAACAAAGTCATGGCATCTGATATGGCTGTACCAACAGTAAAGCAAAAGTGGGTGATTACTTGATCAAAGCTGTGAAGCAAGATCAAGTGGGTGCTAACTTGGTTGAAACTGTGAAGTAAAACCAAGTCTGTAAGTCTGTCATTTGTTTCTGTTTATGTTGTTGGCTTTGGCAACATTTCTGACAAAAAGGGGGAGTAACAGGTGATACCCCAGACAACAGATTGGTCTGTTAAAAACAGACGTTCATGACAGATTCGAAGATTCCCTCCCCTGCAGCTGATGTGTGTTGAAGTTTTTATTTAACTTCTGTACCTCTGTGTGTGTGCTATGGATGTGTGCTGCAATTAGAAGTTTTTATTTAACTACTGTATGTGTGTTGTAATGTGAAGTTTTACTTAACTTCCATGTGTGTGAGTGTGCTGCCACTCTGAGTGTATTAGCTAGGTTTATTTCCTGCTAGATGTGTGATTCCGCTGCTATGAACTCTGTTATGGGGATCAAAGTGTTTTAGCCAAAAATTTGCCAAAGGGGGATATTTGAGGTGTTTAATTGGCTGCATTATATGGTAAAACACTAGCTGATTCTAATGTCTTGACTGATGTCATGACATGGTGTATATGTGTGACTGCATTGTAGGTTAGAATATCTAACTGTACTCTGATGTCTTGACTGATGTCATGACACACTTGAGTAGTTACTGCAGGATTAGCTAATACAGGATTTATTGAATGTCAAACTAGATGTTGTGACATTCATCCCTGTCAGCAGATACTGAGGAATAGAACAGTTGGTGTTCTGTTAGAGCTCAGTATTCATTTACAGTCTGGTTATCAAGGAAATACCAGACCTGGCATAAGGCCTACTATATGAATGTCAAACTGGATGTTATGACATTCATCATGGACAGTATATACTGAATAATAGACAGAGTGGTGTTCTGCTACACTTCAGTATGTTTCTTAGTATGTTCTTCAAGAGGATAACATAACTGACTTAAGGCCAAATGTGTAAATGTCAAATTGGATACTTTGACATTTATTAATGTAAGTTGTTACTGTAGTATGGTCATGTTGGTCATGTACAGGTCAGCAAAATTGTACAGTCTGTTTTTTGGAAAAACAGACTTAGCATATGATCCTTGATGTCAAGCTGAATGTCGTGACATTCATTCCTGACAGCATATGCTATATTGTAGGTTGTTCAGTTTTCTGTTTCAGCTTTTTCTCAGGCTATTCTTCAGGGATTCAACAACTTAGAGAAAAACCAGGAAATCAACAACCAAGCTACATTTAATGAACCTAACAAATAGCTTATTTGTTAGTAACCTAGATATTGAATTTATGGGAACTCGCGTGACCTTAAATTCAGGAGAATACAAGTGCAAAAGCCCAGGTACTGCAATATAAAAGGAAGTCGTTCCTTCATTCAGTTTTGGGGATTTTGAGGCGTGAAGATTTAGTGTGTCCATCATACTTCACTGCTGTATTTTTGTGAGTCTTGTATTAGACATATCTTGTAAGCCAAGCCATTATCACATAGATGATTGCTTTGGCATAGGGTGTTCATTGAGTTGTAAGTGTTGTGTCGCTCAAAGCTTTTAAGCGAGAGTGTTGTGTATCTTGATTAAAGCTGTAAAGCACAATCAAGAGTTGTTTGAAGTGTGACTTCAAAATTGTCTTTAATATTGATTAAAGGTAGTAATCACTGAGGTGATTGAGGGGGAGTGAGTAGGAACTCTGATCTTAGAGTAAGATTGAAATTGCATTGGGTAGGGATTAAGTGACAAGTTGTAAACGGGTGAGTTTAGCTTTGAATTAATACTACTGATAATGGATTTCCTCCCTGGCTTGGTAGCCCCCAGATGTAGGTCATGTTGGACTGAACTGGGTAAACAATTACTTGTGTTATTTACTGCACTTACTTTTAAGTTATGCATAATTCTTGTCTGTGCAGAATTGGATGTCATAACAACCCGTGTGACATCTAATGTCTGATAACTAGAATTTCATAAACATTAGGAGAGTGTTTAAGTGAAAGTGAGAGGGGTCTCTTATTCAGGGGGAGCCTGAACGAATCTTCACGGGTAGTTTTAGGAAAGTGGCCTTGAATTGGGAGAGTTCAAAGTAATCCCATTTGTCCTTCTAACTATTGGGAGTGGAGTCATTCTATAGGGAGTCTTAAATAAAAATTCACTGGTAGTATTAGGAAGAGAGGCATTGGACAAGGTTTGTTCATCTAAGCCTATTTGTATTTTTACTATTGAGAGTGAATTTACTTTCTTGGGTTGAATGCCTCTCATACGTAGGTGATATTGCACTGAATTGGGTTAACAATTTCTATGTTATTTTTATTATACCTTTATTATATCTGATATGCATTTAACTTGTCATACACATTGTCCCACATATTATGTTAGACATCTGTCTGTTTGAAGATTAAAATTTCAATTAGAATTAGAGTTGGCACCCTATTCTATTTGGGTGGGTTATTTGGTTCTTATTATGTTCAACATGGAGACTTTTAAAAAGGAGGAGAAATTCATCGACCAAAGATTATTTATGGTATTAAGAATCCTCCGAAGAATAAAGTCGGAGAAAATTATGAATATTGTGAAGACCAAGTAGATTATGATACTGAAGTAACTCCCAGGCTTGCTAAGATCTTTAGTAATGTCATGAGAAAACTAAATATGAGATATGAGAATAATGTCTTTACATATGTTCAAGACAACCAGCAACACATTTCAAGAGGTGTAACTTTCAGCTTAAAGGAATATGTGGTGAAAATATCAACTGGATCCAATGTCTTAAGTGCAAAGATTTTAGACATATTCAAACTGAATGCTCAAGTTTTCCAAGAAAACAAATAAAAATATACAATGTCACTAATCATGAGAAATGTTAATTTAATCAAGCAAAGAATGTTGTGACTTTCACTACACACATCAAAGACATGGAAGGTGCTATATATATATATATATATATATATATATATATATATATATATATATATATATATATATATATATAATATATATATATATATATATATATATATATATATATATATATATATATATATATATATATATATATATATATATATATTTTTGGTGAGCCATCAAATTCAAAGAATATGTGTGTTACGCTTATTCAGAAAACATAATGCACAATGTCAGGTAACAAGTCTTAACATTCTGTCATACATGATTACCAGTGCATTAATTTTGTCTCCTCCATTCCATTGTTTTGTTGTGAATTGTATGGTAGACAACCACAACATCAAGAGGTTTGGTTTGATAAGCCTAATAGTCTTGTTCATATTGCTTGTACATTGTAGCGGTAAATTCATGAGCATCAAGCTATGGATAAACTTAACGTCAATAAAACCAAAGTCACCACCGCGCTTTTATTGTTTCCAAAGGAAAAGGGAAAAAAGTACGAACAAAACCCAAAGATAAGAAGTTTTTGAAGGAGAAGAGCGATCCAAAACAGAACGCAATTTAAAAAAATTCTCCTTTAGTGATCCTTACGAATGGGCATGATTAGTGATAGAATGATAAAATCGTTACCTCTTATGGCGATTGAAACCTTTGAGGCAGATCTACGGAGCGATCACGAATGTTGAATGGTGACAACGCCTCTACTCAGTCCACACGAACGGATTCCTTCAGTCTCAGTGCTAGCTGCTACGAATGAAGGCTTTGAGTGAGTGAGAGAGAGAGAGAGAGAAACGAAATTGCAACTACACAAATGCTTCTGCACAAGGGTTCTATTTATAGAACCACTTGTGTGGGATGCAAGCTAAAAAACCCACTTAAGTGTATGTGGCCCATATCTTATGATATGCCAAAATCACTTAAGCGTGTGGTACCTTACCATATTTCGTATTCCACTTAAGTACTCCCTCCGGCCTTATTTATAAGAAAAGATCTTCTAATTTTTTGGGCCTTAAATATAAGCAAATGCCAACAAATCTAGGTGCATTTAATGCCTTTATTTCAAAAGTCTCCTTGCATTAGTTACTTTATTGTTACTAGAAGACAATTTAATTGAGGGTATACTAGTAATTGTGTTGTCTCTCTCACATGAAATCAAGAAGCTTAAATGCACTTAAGTATATTTCTTAATAAGCGTAACACTTGTCTTCTTTACTTACAAATCAGGCCGGAGTAGTACACCGTACCTTATGATGTTCTACAATTCACTTAAGTGCACCATACCTTACAGTGTTCCTTAGTTATTCTATCTCTCATCAATCCGTCCTTTTGTGTGTGACCCTGTAGGTTTTTGCGACATTAGTAATTATATTAAATCACGTATTTAACATAATAAACAGTGAACGGTATCTAGCAACACATCACTGCTACCCAAGACACGAAAATGTCATGTGATCTGACAAATCCTTTTGTGATAATACTTATGTGTATAATTACCCTTTTGCCCTTATATCTATATTGAACACAAGGCATAGACCGTGTCATCCTTGTCTAGTTCAATATTGGGCCCGTAGACATTTATCCTGTTACGCAGGATGTGCAAATTCCATCTAGGTCACTCATGTCCCTCAACATGCTTCGTGAGTACCCATCAACTATCTTTATGGTCATCCAGTTATGGACAATGTTTGATCAACAATAAGGCACTCAACTCTACATCTAGGGTACATAGTGGTTTCAGGTCAAAGGGTGGTATACACCATTATCACCATGAGAATAACTTATGACACTTAGCATAATATTCTATATAGTATTCTCATAGTAGGTCAATCCAGTATAAATATTACTCTCAATATTCATACTTATATTTAAGACTTGATAACTCCTTATCCATGATCCATGAGATGTGATCATCAGTCTATATACATAATAGTCTTAATACTTTAATGTTATCCCACTTCACAACAAAGCTCGACTATGGATACTTTAAGAATAGTGTCCTTATGTTTAATGGGATCTCATGATTAAGTCACACTTGATACATTAAATGGACTAGCTATTCTAGGGACTTTATTAAACAAACATAATAAACAAAAAGCCTTTTATTATTAATAAATAATTCGATACAAGTACCAAAATTATTGGCCTCTAGGGGCTACACCAATAATTTTCAAATCAAAACTAATAAAATGCCAGAGATTACAGGTAAGGGGGTTGGTTACACAAAGGGAAGGTGTTAGCACCCAAAGTGTCCTAGGTACTCCTAGGGAGCCATTTTTTATGTGTGCATGTGTTTTTGGTATAAAGTCTAAGTTTAGAATCACAAGCAAAGAAGGTTTTGAAAGAGGGGAGAGATTTGAAATTTAAGAAGTGGGAGGAGATGAAGAGACTAATCCTAAGCAAAAATTTAAAAGTTAAGAGTTGAAAAGATCTGACCAATGGGATGCAATCCAATAGACAAGAATGTCATATAGAAACCCATCTTTTCTTTGGACTTTGAAATCAAGTAATATCAATACACAAATAGCAAGACGAAGAGCAAGGCATAAAATAAAGATAGCCACATCCAAGCTAGCAACTTGATAGTCTTCTTCATAATCTCCCATGTATCAGTTGACATACTCCTTGAATGGCTCAGAATAAGGCATTAGACATAGGTTCAAGGTAACATTTGCATCAAGACCATGTAGCAGATGAACTTAAAAGGGATCTCAATACTTGCATCAGATGAAAGTTCAATTCACAATGACTTGACTTCAGAAAAGTTGACATTGGCCAAGTCCTTTTGCATAGGGAATGTTGCCTAATTCTAAGTCCAAGTCTCAAATCAAATCCAACAGTCCACACAAACATTTTTTAAGGGTTTTTTTGTTGTTATTATGTACATTAAGGTCCTAAGACCACAAACACAAACAAAATACACAAACAAGTATATACAATCACAATATATTCACAATATATGGCTCAAGTGAGCAGAGTGAAAATGGCATTAAAGTAAACAAGTTAAATGATATGTATAATGGCAAATGATAAATGACTTGAATTTAAAGTGTATAAGGTAATTGACTTGAATTTAAAAGTTAGTCAAATGTTAGTTTATTAGATGTTAGTATTGTTTTTGCTTTTCAATTATTTAAGTGATTCTTTGGAGAATACTCAACCCTCTATTCACAAGCATGGATCCTTGAACCAAGACATCTTCCAAAGGAAGGAAAAAAGGCCAAGTTTAAACACAATACCATGAAAGGGGGGAGACTTACAATCTCACTTACTAGAATGCTATGCTTTTGGGTCAAAATTTAGCGCTATGTTAAGCAATCGTAATTGGACTTATGTAAAAGTCACAACTATCTGAGGTCGGGCAATAGAAATTTTAGTGTTAATGCGTGTTAGAGATATGGTACAATGAACCATACTCATAAAACACACCACACTTAAAAGAAAATGGCAAAAAGGGTGGACCTAATCTCATTCATACTTGTATTGGTTTATCAACCAATTAGCCTTAGGATCTAGAGATATCATTGGTCATTAAAATGGATGGGATATAATGGGATTGAAGATGAAGAGGGAGGGGAAATGAGACAAACACAAACTGGTCATGGGAGGACTTTTATCAAATTAAAATCATTCATTCATTTTGGGAGATGAAATGTACATTTCATCAATCCCCTAAATCCAATGCTTTTAATCCAACAAAGTCAAATCAACCTTGACCAAGACCCAAACACAATAGTCAAGCTTCACAAGTCAATAAAAATAGCTCAACACAATTTATTCACAATTAAACAATTAAAAAATTAATTAAAAACGCATTAAATTAAATTATGTTTGATTAAAAACTTAAAACCTCTTCAAAACACCAAATAAATGGCCAAGAGATTTATCATAGGTCAAACAAGGTCAAAGGACCTTGGAATTTTTTTTTCATAATTTTTGGAAAGTTAAAAGTATTTTTAAATATTTAAAAATATGCACAAAAATAATTAAATCATGAAAAATATCAATATTGATCCAAAAAATAATTTTAATTCAGAAAATGAAAGAGAAAAATATTTGATTTTTTTTTGTGAAAGTCTCATTTTTTTGGATCAATATTAAAATTAATATGAATTAATGAAAATAAAGCAATTAAAATAGAAATTCAGAAAATCAAAAATACGTGGACAATCTGATCTCCATCACTAAGCGCGTGTTCCATGTGGTCTTGAGTCAACAGCGCAACAGGCATGGTAATTACAATGGACGCGTGAGATTAAAACAATTTGAATGGATCATGTGGTTCAGAGGCTTGCCAACACATCGTCGGAGCCCGAGCTCCAGTCTTTTTCTTCGGTGGACCTCACCGGACTGGTCCACCTTTAACCATCACCAAAATGTAAAGGTAAGACATGGATTTAAAGACAAAATGCCCATGAGCTCGAATCTGGCCTCAATTTTGTCTAGGAAGATATAGGGAGTTGAATTTTGAGGATCATGATATGCGTTGCTTCGATATGACCTCTAAGCAACTCAATCTTGTTGCCTACATTGGTAGAACTTCAGACAACCAAAAATCAACAAGAATAGTGGAGAAATAAGAGAGAACCGAAGAGTGGAAAAATCTGGAAAATCACCTTCAATGGAGCTTTAGATTCGCACGATCTTGCTCTCAATTATGCTTGGCTTTGCTTCAGATGCTTGATGGAATAAAAATGGATCAAGGAAAGGGATGGACTCTTGGAGTTTCAATCTCAAAAATAGTGGGAGATTCAAACTCGATTTTCAAATAAAATCTTCAAGCTTATCCTTTAATGGTGAGGGTTTAGGGTTGCTGAATCAAAGCTTGCGCGCCAGGGTCCTTATTTCTGAGCAAGAGAGCTTCTATTTATAGGCCAATGCCAATGATATTTCCACACTTCCATTTTTAAAAAACTTGAGAATCTCTCTTGCATGCTTGCATGGACGTGTGATAGGCCCATCAAATGATGCACTTAGGTCAAATAATAAGTGTAAGATATGCTGAAATCATGTTGTCAAGCCATGCATTCATGTATGAAAAGTGGAACTTGAAATCTTCCAAATGGTCCTTCAACTTTAAGCCATGTGTAAGTCATTCATACGTTTTCCAAATAAGATGATTCTGGACTTTTTGGAAAGGATATATCAAGAGGAACAACTTTCATGTTGAACATGTTTTCATTTGAAGCTTGGATTATGACGAATTTTGAGGTGGAAGTTTGGAAAATCAAACATATTAAAAACAATTCTAAGTACCGAGCCATATGTTCACTTCTTCCACCTTGAATAGCTTTTTCTATGGACTTCATATGAGAAACATTCCTTCATAAAAGTTATAGCTCTTTCAAATACCTTCAATTTGGTCACAAAGTTGACCTCATTTGGATTTATAATTAAGGGGTTATTCAATTTAGAAGTTGAGGACAATCACTTGTTCAACGGTAATGGCCTAAAATGACCTATAATGTTTCCTCTTATCATACGCATTTGCAAGTTGAATTTGAACTTACTCAAAGCATAAAAGTTGAATTATACATCTTGAATTTGATCATGCAATTTTAATGTCTTTCATCTCATAAAAATTGAGCAAGTTATGGTCTTGGGAAGTTGAACTCCAAATTAGGGTTTAGACAAAATGACCTATATTCTTTCACCATAAAAAATGGATTTCCAAAAAAAAAAATAGCTCTTGACCTCAACATGGAAGTTGTTTGGAATGTCATTTATATTAACTATTCTCATGGAATCATTTTCATATGATAAATATTGTAGGAGATAGGGTCTAGGGAACCCCAATTTTGACCAGTTGAATTCCTCTGGTCAACCACCGTGAACCAACTTGCTAGCTTGATATTATATTGACTTTTGGGACTCATGGAGGATAATATATGCATAAGATGATGAAATGTGAGGTATCTCTTGAAATATTGGATCAATTGGTGAAGAAACTTATTGAAGAAGTCACATAAGATACCCAAATGAATTAGGGTTTCCAAGGCAAACCAACTCCAAACTCTTGATGATTTCTTGATCAAAATAACATTTGAAGATACTGGGGATCCATAGATGATACTTAGATCCATAGTAAACCATTTATTGATTGAGCTCTTTGCACTAAGTGTCTCAAACCCTAGATATGAGCTTGATAGAGCATAGGTGAGCATACGCACTACCTACAAAAGAGTTAAACTATACAATGACATATTTTTGGTATTTTGGTTAGTAAACAAAGAAAAAATGAAGTATGATACAATCAAGTATGCTTGGTGATCTCTCCCAATGCAAACCCAATGAGTGAGGGGTAAAGAGGATGCCAAGGTGTGATCCCAATGCTGATGCATATGATGAGAATAGCATGAGGGATCTTAGGGTCAAAATTAGTGTCTTACTGAAATTCTGGTGTAGTCAGAATTCAGATGTTCTACTCCAAGTCATGACATCTGATCTAACATTGTAACTAATACAACAAGACAGTTATTAAACTCTGTACTACTATGCACACGTTCACAGATGTCACCCTAGAATGGATGAACACCTGGTTCTGTGCATCAGGTAGAAAGACTCAGTAGAGATCAATCATAGCACTCACTTCTGTACTTTTCCTACACAGTTATCAGTACGATGTCTCAATAGTGATTTGGACATCATCTGTTACATTGTTCCAGTTTGTTGGCCATGTACTTGTATTTCCTAAAATAAAGGTTGAACAAGTTAAACTAATTTCCACTTATTAAGGAGCTAACAAATAAGCTATTTGCTAGGTTCATTAATTATAGATTAGTTGTTGGTTTCCTGGATTTTAGCTCAGCTGTTGGATTCCTAAAGAATAGCCTGAGAAAAATACTGAAACAGAAAAAACCAATCGTCCTACACTTTAGCACATGCTGTTAGGAATGAATGTCACAACATTCAGCTCAACAGCCAGAACATATGCTGATTCTGTCATGTTCCTGAGAACTGTCTGTGCTAAATTTGCTGTACTGGGAGACGACCTACCAGTCTCTACTACAGTATCTACCTATAGGAACAACTGTCAATGTATCCAGTTTGACAGTTTCACAATGATCCTTTGGCCAGGTCTGTTATCCTCGTGAAGACCAGACTTAAATAAATATTGAACTGAAACCAACCTGCCTATTATTCAGTATATGTTGTCACTGAAGAATGTCACAACATTCTGATTGACATTCAAACAGAATGCTATATACCAGGTCTGTTATCATCTTGATAAGCAGACTGGAATATCAGCTGTGTTCTGCAGAAGTATTAAAACATGCAGAAGGAAAACAAACACAGGAAATTGTTAACCCAGTTCGGTGCAACATCACCTACGTCTGGGGGCATACCTAGCCAGGAAGAAGATCCACTATCAGCAGTATTAATTCAGAGTTAAACTCCCCCGTTTACAACTTTTCACTTAATCCCTACCCAATGCAATCTATACCTAGGAACTCCTAGATAGAAACCTCCAGTTTCCATTCCTATCACTACAAATACAATGTAATGTTCAAACAGCTGGAACTTGCTTCACAGCTTCGATCAAGCACATAATCACTCTTGCCTACATGCTTTGAGTTACAAATACTCTCAGCTTTGAACACTGAGAAACACATGGTAACCTTCCCACAGATTGGGAGGTTTACCTCACACACACCCCTAAAAATTCATTCTAAGAGGCTTACCAAAAACTAGGTTACAATAAGCTATTTATAACCTAATCACCCAACTGGATTTGGGCCTTCAGAAATCGCAGCAAACTTGTTTTTGCTGTTACAAATACAGCAGAAAATTTCTGCTACAAACAAGGTCTTCAATCCTAAGATCTCTCCATATATATCTCCTTATTTTGAGCCTATATATCCTCTGATTGAGTCTTTAAGACCTCCACATGGGAGTTAGAATATTCACCAAATATCCTCCCTAATCCTAGAATATATACTGAATTAATTCATTCAGTTTTCTACACATGTACGATGTCACAGGCATGATGTCGTGACATCGTACATGACATGTTATTCCAGATGTTGAACTTCTTCAACCCAACACATTAAAACAACAGAGATGATTACATTATTTGTTTTACAAAATTAATGCCAATCCTAAGGTATTAACAATCTCCCCCTTTGGCAAATTTTAGCTAAAAACAAATAAACATTACACTGGACAAAACATCCCAATATGGGTATGCTCTTCATCTCTGTCATTGACTCCACCACCACAAACACCAAAGTTGGTGTACATGAGGAAGTAGAGGTACAGGAATCAGTTGTACCAGAACCCTTCCCCTCAACAGGAGAGCTTCCAGAAGAATATGTAATGCTGAGTACATAGATAATGTAACTCAGATCACAAGACACAACTGTCCTCTTAACTCAGATCACAAGACACAAGTGATATGCCCAGTTAGTGACTTCTGTGCCTGAAGCCAACTTCTGCTTGCTACCATATTTTACTTGTTTCTGGTACATTCTCAACCTCAGGACTATATTTCTCTCCCCCTTTTTAGCTAAACATTTGTAAAGGAACCCCTCACAAAACCAGATCCAGGCGCAGTTTGCCCAAACCTTAACAAACCCCATGATTCAGAGGGAATGGAGTGTTTCTCTTGTGAGAAGAAGAGGGCTATTACATCCTTTAAATAGTCCAGCCCGTGCTTAGGAATTAACGGTAGGAATAAATGCTTGGTCAATATTTATTAATATTTGCTGAGAAACAGTCAGAGAATCACCAACAAAATCTCAGACTATCTTTGAATACCTTTTATAGCTCTTGACTGTTTCTTTTTCGAAACAGCAGTTCCAGTGCATAGAGACTATTCCATATATGCAGTCAGACACGTTGCACGCGATTTCTTAACATTCCAAGCGGCTTTTCTCTGCATTCTGCCAGTATTCAACATTTCCTAAGACCACTTTCATACCTCCAGTAGAGACTTGACATCTGGCACTGCTAAAGCCAAAATCACAAACACCAGTAGATGGTTACTCCCCCTGTACCACACAATTGTGATCATCAGACACATCCCATCCATAATTCCTAATGACTTTAAGATTCAGAAGGAAATAACAGCATTGTCCAGGGCAATGTCATGACATCCGGTCAGACGTTCTTCTGCTCACTCAGCCTTGACATACATCACAACATCCTGACAACTAACAAGGTGCCATACCCAGTTATCTGAGAGCACATAGACCACAAGCTTGATGATTACTTGTAGCACAAGGACAAACTCCCCCTGTCATGGACAACCTACTCTCTTGGAGGTCACACATGATCATATCCAACACCCCAAAGTTGGACCTTCACATACTTCCTGATTCAAAGAGATTCCAGACCACTTGATGAATGGAAAACATAAGACGCATCTTCATGTCTTCAAGAGCACCCCCTCTGTTCAACCCTCTTGGCTGACCACATCCATACTCTGTGTCAATCTCTCTTCTAACCAGAACAGAAGACCACTTCACAAGATGTTCTAACATCAGCTGGGACATCCTTCACAACATACCAAAGACCGCCATTTGATAATCTTCAAATATCACTGAGTCACCAGCTTGATCCAGAAGAACCCAGACATAAATTGGGACATATACACCCTCATCCCATTACCAGAGATAATCTTCCATAGATAGCTCAGAACTCCTAACACAAGTTCCAAGAGATGAATAGAAAACACCTCCTTATGTCTTCCACTTACTACTTTTCTGCACAAAAGTAATTTGTCTCAGACTTTCCTCAAGAATAATCAGCTGCCATATGTTGATTATCTTGATCCTTCGAACTCACTTCTGAGATAGACCAAATGTCACTGGTTGATTACCTCCTTCATGAATCCTCATATGAAAAGAGTCAAATGCCACTTTTTGACCTCTCCAAGTTTATCAGACTTCTCCCAAAGATATTCTGACCTTCCAAGTGAGATTTGAACTTCAAGCCTTTTGAAGTGTCCAATCTACAACCCTGTAGACCCTTCTATCTCAAGTTGATGTGCCACTTCACCAACTAAGAATCTGATGTTGAACCAAATGTCACAACATTGTGTTTTGACATCCAGCTGTTGAATTCGGCTCCTTCTTCTGCCACTTGAAAGAACTTCCTCCCTTCACAGAACAAGAGTTCAATGTTCTCATAGACTTGATTGTGGAACCAAGTTTGAGTAAACAACCTCCATCCTGCAGGTTTGCAGTTAAGTCATCCAAGCTCACACCTTGATGAATTCCTGCTTCTTCTCCAAAGACATCAGACACTCTGATGCATGAGTCTTCAGAAGGACCAGTTAGAAACTAACCCTTCAGCTATACCAAGGATTCCACTTCCTAAAGCAAGACTGTTTCCATGATGTTAAGAAAGATGTCACTTGTTCTTAGCTTCATAGTGTGCATTAGCCAATGCACTTCCTTACTTAGATCAGAGATGAACTGATTCAAGTAACCACCATCAAAACTACGATGTCTTCTTCTTCTTGTACACACCAAGGCTGAACATGTTTCTTGCCAGGAAACCTTTTCAGAGATCATATGCTTTTGCTGGCACCAAAGAGATAGATCATAAACCAATGTACTATCCTTCCTGTGATTCTGCACAGGGTCTTGAAGAAGAGACGTTCCAACATCTTTAAGAACATCAGTTATCTTGAGCTCCAAGGATAATCAATTAACTACTTGTACTTGGCACAAGTCGACATTGATCTTAAATCCTTTCCCAATATTCCTTTCAGATACTTCCACCATAAGACTACTTTGAAAATACTCTTCTAGTGTCAACATCTTCTGCTTGCAAGCACTTCAACAGTTTTGAAAATCTTCTCAGATTAAATTCATCCTTAAGAATGAGAGAGATGAATTCTTCCTTGCAAATGTGTCACACAACCACCAAAACCCATGTGACACAGGTCAACAACCAACCAGACCCTAGGCTGACCAAATGTGAGGAGGTTAACCAAAACTCCCCCTCAAATTAACAATCATGGAAACTTCACACTAATATCCATGCATTGTACAGACATGTCTCAACATGACATACACCATCCCTACCAGTGGCACCTAACTCTATGAGTTATACCTATACATACTCCAATCACACCAATCAGACTTCAGCTGACCATAAGTACTAGTGAAAAACAACACCAGTCAATAGTAGATATGCATTGCCAGAGCATACTACCTCAACCAACCTCTGAATCTTCATATTCTCACTCCTTGAAGGAACTGCCACTTCTGAGCGAGGTGTTTGAATAACAAGATTCATGGTCCCAATCCTCTTAAATGGAATAGCAGTCAGGTTACCCCATTATTGACTTCTATCATCCAGGGGACTTGTCTTCCAGCACAACATAGTACTTCAGGGAACAACTATCTAACCCTGATCAAGTTATAGGAATAAGGCAAATAGCAGGCAATTGCACAATGTCACATCTCAACCAGCTCCACTTCTAGAGAACAGATTTCTAAAAGTGACCTTCTTGAGCACACACACAGTTGACCCTACCCTTGTCAACTTAGCACACACAGATGTCTCCTCTTCCAGGACAGGAGTAGGTTCCAAACAAGTATCCCTTTGTTTGACACCTAAAAACATTTGTTCTTCAACCAGTAGCTGCATACTTGTTGAACAACATGTTCTAACATCGCATAGAACACTAGTTCCAAATAATCACTCTTGCCTACAGGCTTTGAGTTACAAATACTCTCAGCTTTGAACACTGAGAAACACATGGTAACCTTCCCACAGATTGGGAGGTTTACCTCACACACACCCCTAAAAATTCATTCTAAGAGGCTTACCAAAAACTAGGTTACAATAAGCTATTTATAACCTAATCACCCAACTGGATTTGGGCCTTCAGAAATCGCAACAAACTTGTTTTTGCTGTTACAAATACAGCAAAAAATTTCTGCTACAAACAAGGTCTTCAATCCTAAGATCTCTCCATATATATCTCCTTATTTTGAGCCTATATATCTTCTGATTGAGTCTTTAAGACCTCCACATGGGAGTTAGGATATTCACCAAATATCCTCCCTAATCCCAGAATATATACTGAATTAATTCATTCAGTTTTCTACACATGTACGATGTCACAGGCATGATGTCGTGACATCGTACATGACATGTTGGTCCAGATGTTGAACTTCTTCAACCCAACATATTAAAACAACAGAGATCATTACATTATTTGTTTTACAAAATTAATGCCAATCCTAAGGTATTAACACTTACAGCTGCCCCTATTTAAGGACGTTCTAGCTGAGGAAAAGAAGGTTAAAATCTTTGCATTGACTCTGTAGAATGGACTTAAATAACAACATATAGAAACAAATTTGGTCCCTAAGAGACCTTATGATGTATATGATATGAATGTTAAAATAATATTTGTGGGGAAAATATTGCAACAAAGGAAAAGAATCCGAAGAGACCGGAAGTCCGCAGGAGTATAATGCATTCCATAATGAAAACTCACTAGGGAGACAGAGACTCTGGGGGATAAAAAGGTTGTGCATAGGCCAAACTACGACTTTAAAACTACTAGGGGACTCGAGGGATTCCATGAAAATAAATCAATGGAAAAACTTAGTCGATGAATAAAAGGAACATCTGCAGGGGAAATAGGTAGATCAGATAAAAGATGAAATACTCGAACCAAAAAGGAAATGGTGATATCACTGAGGAAATACACACTCAAACTCAATTGGGGAAGAAATGATCTTCAAAACAGGAGTAACAAAAGTATGTTATCAACTACCAGTTACTGGGTCAGGAGATAACATAATTTGTCAGAGTGGACATCCATGACTGGTTAGGATAAACATATCAAGGATGATTCGATGAGGAAAGAACCAAATCAAATAGGATTTACAACTATCTGTTACCGGGTAGAAGACCACAAAGAAAGAGAATATCCATCACTGATTAAAGTGAACATATCAAGGATAGACTCAAAGGGAAGACTATCCGTCATCGGTTAAGATGAACATATCTAGGATAGACTCACCTAGGGATTTTAGGAAGAATATCCGTTACCGGTTAGGGTAAACATATCAAGGATAAACTGCCTAAAAAAGTAGGAATTATATCTATCGGCTACTGGATAGAATACCGAAAAGAGAATATTCATCATCGGTTAAGATGAACATATCAAGGATAGACTCCGAGGGGAGAAATAAGGATTACATCTATCAGTTACTGGATAGAATACCAGAAAGAGAATATCCGTCACCGTTTAGGATGAACATATCAAGGATAGACTCCACGAAAGGGGAAGTAGGATTTACAACTACCAGTTATTGGGAAGAAGACCGCAAAGAAAAGGAAATCCATCACCAGTTAGGATGAACATATCAAGGGTTAACCTTCTGGGGAACACAATAGGGATTTCAACTAACCTCTTTACTAGATAGAATACCAAGACGAGAATATCCGTCATCGGTTAAGATGAACATATCAAGGATAGACTCAGAAGGGAAAGAGTATCCGTCATCGGTTAAGATGAACATATCAAGGATAAACTTCTTGGGAGACGTGAAAACGAATCCGTTGGGGAGAAAAAGATTACTTTTGTCGGGTATTGGGGAAAAAGTGAAATACTCGCAAATTGAGAAGAATATTACCAGTTACTGGGTAATAGACTCTCAAGGGACCAAAAAGCATCTATCTAGGTAAGATCTAGAAAGAAACGGTCAATCAAAGACTCAACCCAATGAGGATATAACTCAGGGGGAGTGATTCCATCCAGATAATCAACTAGGGAGGAAACTGAAATAATGATCATCCACGAGGAAGTAACTTAGTGGGGAATAAGAAAGGTTCAATTCTTTCTGCTTAAGGGGATGACACTCTAATTGAAAGAGGACAGACATACCAAATCTGCGTGGGGGAAAAAGGATACCATCGATGTAGAGGATCAGAGAAATAATGGATCACAAAGTGCATTATTGATGTAATGATTAAATCTGTATATGTATATGTATATGTATATGTATATGTATATGTATATGTATATGTATATGTATGTGTATATATGATGATTATGCTGATAAAACGATCACAAAGGATACAAATGTCACTGGTTTGCATCACAAATACAACACTCGACCAACCCTCACATGAGGGAAGTATCTGCTGGAGATAAAAATTTGCAAAGGAAAGAACAGGAATCATCCACCTCAAAGGTTCAACCCTGGCTGGGGAAAAGGAAAAGATTTATCGAAAAACTGCACTATCAACTCTGCAGGGAATTTTAGGTTAACACCATATCAAATGGGAGACAACCTTGCAGAGGATTGAAAATAATGCTCAAGAATTAGGCCTTACAAGGGTCATGGACTACTCTACTGGCAACTTGGGGGGCAACAAAATTTGCTGAATCTATGCAACCTGCTGCGATAACGGCCTATAATTTGAAGGATGCAAACACAAACTCAGCTGGGGATTTCAACACAACTCGGCCGGAGATGCTGAAATACTGCTGGGGAAGAAATGGAGGTCACACCAACTGCTTGGAAAAACCAACAATGCTTCGCATTTTAGGCCTTACATGTTCTCAGTCTGCTGTGGACATCCCTTAAATGAAATCGATAGCTCTTTAAAAAAGTAATTGCTTTTATTATTTAAGAAAACATGATTTTTATTTTAAAACTTTAATTTCAAAATGATCACAATAAAATTTAATTCTATTTAGCTGAATAAATAAGAGTAGAAACAATTGGATAAAAAGCTCAACTTTATTTAATAGAATGGTAGTCTGTAAATGACAAGACTCCATAGATCTTTACAAAAGTTGAAAAATGGTAATTTACATGGAAAATGGCTACATTGAATACAATGATCACTAATCCTTCTACCAACTTCAATATCAATTATGCTCTTGGCTTTGACTAAAGATGAATCAGAACCAAAGATTGTGCTCAAGAAACTCTTCAAGATTGGAGATCAATAAGATGCAGTTACTTGCCATAATCCCTAATTTTTGGCATAAATTGCCCCAAGGTGGGGTACTCAATTTATTAGGATAACTTTTCTTTTTTATGTCTAACTTTTGCCTGGATCTCCCTTTCGGGTTTTCAATCCACCGAGACGCTCATTTTTGCCTAAGTCGCCCTTTCGGGTTTTCAACTTAGCGAGTTGTTCTTTTCTTCACCATCCATAGTTGTGAGAATCAAAGCACCGCCTGAAAAGGCTCTCTTAATAACATACGTGCCTTCATAATTAGGAATCCATTTGCCCCTAGAATCTGGTTTGAAAGATAGAATCTTCTTGAGCACAAGGTCACCTTCTTTAAACACACGAGGTCTGACCTTCTTATCAATATCTTTCTTTATTCTCTGCTGATATAACTGACCATGACACATGGTAGTTAGCCTTTTCTCTTCGATTAAATTTAATTGGTCAAACTTGGTCTGACACCATTCAACTTCAGTCAACTTGGCTTCCATCAAGACACACAATGATGGGATCTCAACCTCTACTAGAAGCACAACTTCCATGCCATAAACAAGTGAGAAAGGGGTTACCCATGTTGAAGTGCGGATGGATGTATGATACCCATGTAAAGAAAATGGGAGCATCTCATGCCAATCCTTTTACATTATAAACATTTTCTTGATGATCTTCTTGATGTTCTTGTTCACAGCTTCAATAGCCCCATTCATCTTGGGTTTGTAGGGAGAAGAATTATGATGTGCAATCTTGAATTCTTTGCAAAGAGCTTCCACCATATTATTATTCAAGTTAGATCCATTATCATTAATGGTCTTACTTGGCATACCATACCGACATATAATCTGATTCTTGATAAAGCTCACAACAACTTGCTTGGTTACATTCGCATATGATGTCGCTTCAACCCATTTTGTGAAATAGTCAATAGCCACTAAAATGAAACGATGTTTGTTCGAAGCTTTGGGCTCAATCATATCAATTCCCCACATGGAGAAGGGCCATGGAGAGGAAATGACGTTCAACAATGTAAGAGGAACATGAATCTTATTTGCATAGATTTGACACTTTTGGCATTTCTTCACAAACTTGCAACAGTCAGATTCCATTGTCAGCCAATAGTAACCTGCTCTCAACATTTTCTTTGCCATAGCATGTCCATTGGAATGAGTACCAAAGTAACCTTCATGTACTTCAGTCATCAATAGGTTTGCTTCGTGTCTATCCACGCATATGAGCAGAACCATATCGAAGTTTCTCTTGTAAAGCACATCACCATTTAGGTAGAAGTTGCCGACTAATCTTCTCAAAGTCTTCTTATCTTTCAAAGATGCCCCAGGCGGGTAAATATGACTTTGGAGAAAACACTTGATATCAAAATACCACGGCTTCTCATATTTGATTTGTTCAATAGCAAACACGTGAGTTGGCCTATCAAGATGCATCACAATCAAATTGGTAACTTCATTCCAATACTTCACCATGATCATTGAAGCCAATGTTGCAAGAGCATCTGCCATCCGGTTCTCATCTCGAGGAATATGATGAAACCCAACCTTTATAAAGAAAGTTGAAATGCTCCTCGCATAATCTCTATATGGTATCAAACCGGGTTCATTCGTCTCCCATTCACCTTTGATCTGATTCACAACCAAAGTCGAATCTCCATAGACATCCAAATACTTGATTCTGTGATCAATGGCCTCTTCAAGCCCCATAATGCAAGCTTCATACTCCGCCATATTATTTGTACCCTTGAAATTAAATCTAGCTATAAACGGAAAATGAGTGCCTTGAGGAGTAATAATCACTACCCCAATGCCATTACCATACTGATTAACAGCTCCATCAAATACCATGCCCCAACGGGAACCAGGTTCTGGCCCTTCTTCAAGCAATGGTTCATCACAATCTTTTATCTTCAAGTACAAGATCTCTTCATCAGGAAAGTCAGTTGGCACTGACTGGTAATCTTCAATTGGTTGGTGAGCCAAATGGTCAGCCAAGACACTACCTCTGATTGATTTTTGAGATCAGTATTTAAAATCATACTCTGATAACAACATCTTCCAATAGGCAATCCTCCTAGTTAAAGCAAGCTTCTCAAAAATATACTTGATTGGATCCATTTTGGATATCAACCAAGTGGTATGATTCAACATATACTGACGTAGACGCTTAGTATCCCAAGCCAATGCGTAACAAGTCTTCTCTAGCATAGAATACCGAGTCTCACAATCGGTGAATTTCTTACTGCGGTAGTAAATAACATATTGTTTCTTTCCATTTTAGTCTTGCTGACCTAGAACACAACCCATACTTTCATCAAGCACAGTCAAATACATGATCAAAGGTCTTCCTTCAACAGGCGGAGATAGAATCGGAGGCTCAAGCAGACACTCATTGATACTGTCAAAAACTTTCTGGTAGTCTTTGGTCCAATCACAAGACTGATCTTTCTGAAGAAGCTTGAATATAGGTGCATATGTAGCAGTCATGTGTGAAATGAATCTTGAGATATAATTCAAGCGGCCGAGAAACCCTCTGACTTGCTTACTAGTTTTGGGCGTAGGCATCTCTTGTATTGCTTTGACCTTGGCAGGATCAATTTCAATACCCTTCTCGCTGACAATAAAGCCCAACAATTTACCAGAATGAACACCAAACATACACTTATTGGGATTCAAGTGGAGTTTGTACTTTCTCAAACGCTGGAATAACTTCAACAAATGCTCAACATGCTATTCTTCATTACTGGATTTGGCAATCATGTCATCGATATAGACTTCTATCTCTTTATGCATCATATCATGAAAAAGAGTGGTCATCGCTCTCTGGTAAGTTGCACCAGCATTATTTAGACCAAAAGTCATCACTCTATAACAGAATGTTCCCCAGGGTGTAATGATAGTGGTCTTCTCTATATCCTCGGGTGCCATCTTAATCAGATTATAACCGGAAAATCCATCCATAAATGAAAAGACTTTAAATTTAGCTGTATTGTCTACCAACATATCAATGTGTGGCAGAGGAAAATCATCTTTCGGACTAGCTTTGTTCAAATCTCTATAAATAACACACATACGGACTTTTCCATCTTTTTTCGGAACAGGCACAATATTGGCCACCCATTGCGGATACTCAGCGATAACAAGGAAACCAACATCAATCTGCTTCTGCACTTCTTCTTTGATCTTCACTTCCATATCAGGATGAGTTTTGCTCAATTTCTGCTTGACTGGTGGGCATTTTGGCTTCAACGGCAATCTATGCTACACAATCTCATAATCCAAACCAGGCATGTCTTGATAGGACCAAGCGAACACATCTGAATACTCTCGGAGAAGATCAATGACCCCTTCATTACCTCTGGACACAGTTGAGGCCCAATCTTGACTTCGGAACCCAAGTTGACTAACTCAATCTGCTCTTCGAACGACTGCATGGCTTTTTCCTCATGCTTAAGTAGACGAGACAATTCATCAGACACTTCTTCATCACTTTCTTCCTCAACCTCAAACACAGGGAATTCAAAGTTTGGAGAAGGAGTAGGATAATTGTATTCAATGGGTTTAGAAACCAACCTGCATAATGATTTGATATTTTGATTTTAGAGAAGTGAATCGTGACCAAATATTATGAAGATGGACAATTACTATTTATTTATTTATGTTTTTTGTGATTACCATTTTTCAGAAAAGCAAAAAGTAAAAATAAAACATCATAGATGTGGATGAATAGAATTGCATTTTATTAATGATAAAATTGAAAGATGCCTAACAATGTTCACTTCTCCCTTAGGCATAGGAGAAGGATTTTCAAAAATAATAAAGCAATTACTTAGAGCGATGAACAATAACAGGAATATCGACAATGATCCAATTGCTGCAAGCTTTTCCATGCGTCACAAAATTGGTGCAGTCTTCATCTTCATCATCCTCAATCACTGCAGCTGAGTGTTGTTCATTACCATGGAAGAACCCTCCGCCACGGAAACTCGGCTACATATCTTCAGCTTTGACTGCAGACGACTCTTGTTGAAATCCCAAACCAGCACGATTCTTGTTCTCGACGACCTCTACCATTCGGCCCCACAAATCAGAACTACTATCTTCGATAATCTTCTGAGCGTCTTTAAAAGAGGACATAGGTTCCCCAACTCTCTTTTCTTCACAAATTTCAATTTCTTATGCGGAGTGGATGTCACAGCTCATGCCTCATGTATCCATGGCCTTCCTAACAAGAAGCTATAGGTCGGGTGGATATCCATTACCTGAAAAGTAATTTAGAAATCACTCGGACCTATCTTCACTGGAAGGTCCACCTCACTAATAACAGTCTTGCGAGAACCATCAAAAGCTTTGACGATCACACTACTGTATCTCATCGGAGCTCCGTGGTAGGATAATCTTGATAGAGTTGATTTGGGGAGTACATTCAAAGAAGAGTCGGTGTCAACCAACACATTTAACATGGCATTCTCCTTACAATTCATTGATATATGCAATTCTAAGTTGTAATTCCTACCCTCCTCGGGGAGTTCTTCATCATAGAAGCTCATATTATTGCAGAAAGTAATGTTAGCCACAATATGGTCAAATTGATCCACAGTCATATCATGCTCTACATAAGCTTGCTCCAATACTTTTTGCAATGCTTCTCTGTCTGCTTTAGAATTCATGAGAAGAGACAACACTAAAATCTTGGAAGGAGTTTGGAGCAGCTGCTCCACCACATTAAATTCACTATTCTTAATCAAACGAAGCACCTCATCATCATCGTTAGGCTTCAAACTGCTGGATTCACCAGACTGACACTTTGGAGCACGGACCGGATTTGCTGCATGCACTTCCACCTTCTTACCAACATCTTCTACATCCTTCGGGAAAGCAGGACCAAACACACGACCGATATGGGTCACCTTTGCTATGTCGGCAATGTTCACAACAGAATTAGTCGTAGGCAACAGGACCTCTTGACCAATCTCCGTCATTGTCACATTATACTGATAAGGAGTAGCTCTATCAGATGTATACAGGATTGAGCCCTCTAACCGTATCACTAACAGCGATACCAATTTATTGACGATGTTACTGCTGCTGCTATCAAACTGAATTACCACTCGCTCAGGGGTCTTAAAGACTAACATTATCACGTTGACATTATCTATATCCCTCGACTGTTGAATCTGGATTACATTCTCATCCATCAACTTCTGATATCTCGCTTGACAACTGAACACCCACGAGGGTTCATACTGCAAATTGTACAACTTTCATAGTCGTGTTCACAATCACTAATAGTGCACAGGGTCTTGTGCATTTCCACCAAAGATCGACGAATACGTCGCACATCAAACACTCGGAAACTTCTTGGACAACCATCTATCATATTAATAGAGGAATTACCATGAGCAGAAAATAAGTTAGCTTTAACATTCAGCGCACGGCCCTCAAAGGACACCATTCCACTTTTCACAAGCTTCTGGACCTCGTATCTCAACGGGTAGCAATTCTCGATATCATGATCAGGAGCCCCTTGATAAAAGGCACAGCGGAGTTCTGGCTTATACCACCATGGAAGTGGTTCTAGAATTTGTGGTGGATTTCTTGGTTGGAAAAGGTTCTTGAGAACCAAAGACGGGTATAATTCAGCATAGGTCATAGGAATAGGGTCGAAAGAGACCTTCTTCCTCTCAAAGTTCTGTTGTTGTTGTTGATTATTGGTGTTGTTGTTATAATTGTCTGTTCTTTGTTGTGGCTGATGTTGACGTTATTGTTGAACTAGCATTGATTGATTATTGGAAAACACTATAATAACGAATGAAACTTGATGATGATGTTGACGTGGTTGTGGATTTCTTCTAACATGAGGCCTCCTCTGCCTCCCTGCTGACACTACATTGGTTTCACCTTCCTTCCTCTTAGAGAAACTGTTATCATACTTCTTGCTCGAAGATACCTCTTCCTTATACAAATGTCCCTCATGGACACCCTCTTCTAATCTCATCCCCATGTTTACCATTTCGGTAAAATCACCGGGGACACTAAAAATCATGCGTTCATAATAAAACAAACTCAGGGCCTTGAGGAAGATCTTGGTCGTCTCTTTTTCTTCCAATTGAGGGTTGATATGAGCAGCAATCTCTCTCCATCTCTGGGCATACTCTTTAAATGTCTCTTTGTCCTTCTGAGACATCGACCTTAGCTAGTCCCTATCTGGCGCCATATCCATGTTATACTTGTACTGTTTCACAAATGCCTCACCCAAATCATTAAATGTGCGGGCACTTGCACTATCCAATCCCATGTACCACCTCAGAGCGACACCAGTCAGACTGTCCTGAAAGTAGTGAATCAATAATTGATCATTATCAATTTGCGTCGATATTTTCCTGGCATACATGACGAGATGGCTAAGTGGACATGTATTTCCCTTATACTTTTCAAAGTCAGGGACTTTGAACTTCATCGGGATCTTGATGTTTGGCACTAAGCAAAGTTCAGCAGTACTCTTACCGAACAAATATTTTCCCCTCAAGGTCTTCAACTACTTTCGTATCTCGAGGAATTGGTCTTTCATCTCGTCCATCTTCTCATAAACATCTGGACTCTTAGACGGCTCAGAATGGTAGATGGTGTCCTCAACACGAGGCAGCATGTGAACAACTGGAGGCGGAACATACATGATCGGGCTAGATGCCAACATGGAAGCAAAAGTAGGCGCAAACCCTTCGGGCACAAAGTTCGGCGGAATTCCCCACGGGAATCCGGCAGGCATGGCAGGAGCAAACTGAGTGGCAGGCATAATTGAGGTAGCAATTTCTAAAATGATAGTCCTCTGAGGAGGAGGAGTTGCAGGTGTTAGAGAAGATTGACTCTGAGCAGCTAGAACAGACTCCATCATGGCAGTCAAGCGAGCAATCTCGTCCTTCAACTCTCGGTTCTCTTGTTCCAAATGTTCCATGATTCTCGGATGATTAACGCGAGTATTGTATCGATGAGTCAACTTGGCTAAATCACAGAAGAATAACCAATAAGACATCTGGCGGGAGAAAAACTTGTTATGCAAATGATGTATGAAATGCAATGCTTTGATTGTTTTTATTTTCAAGAAACATACTATTTTATTTTCAAATATATAATAATAACAATTGTAACAATTTTGATTGACCCTAAAAAAATATCTTTTATATTTTGGAAGGATTACACTGAGTACAATTTCAGACACCAAAATACAAATACAAGAGAAAAGGAAACTAATCATCATAAGGATCCCCTAGTAACAGTGGTGTCAGATGATCTGGATGTTGGCGTGTACTTCCTTCGGATGCGTCGGATCTTAGACTCAAAAGAGGTCTTCATCTGAGCCTTCTCGAGGACAAGCTAATCAACAATCTTCTTCCAAGCACCGGAAGGCTGAGGCATACTAGAGGAAGATGGACCCTATGGCTCTCTCTGTTTCTTCACAGCTCGGTCTTCAAGAAGTTCAATAAGCGCATCCTTGTCTTTAGACTCAAGCTGCAACTCCTCATTCTTTTTGCTTAAAGCATGGAACCGCTCTTCCCACATATCCTTCTCTTGCTTCATCTTGGCGAGTGCGTCTTCCAACTCCTCTACATCTTGGTTAGGGAGAGTTTGTCGCTCAGCCACTACCAAAGACATAGGTATTTCACAAGCATATGGCATCTTTGACTCCAAAGCTCTCTTCTTCACCCAAAGAATGTAAGCTTCAAAAGCTACACAGTTGCATGGACCAAGCTAGGATCTTCCTTTTCTATGCACATTATGCCAAGCATGAATCGTCTTTTACTTCAAATGTTGGGGATTTTTACCCTCTTGATAGAAAATAATTTCTAACTGAGTGTTATTAGGTTTATCTCTCAAGGGGAACCCAAGTTGACGACGAGCCAAAGAAGGGTTGTAGTTGATTCCTTCTTGTGTACCAATCAGAGGAACATTAGAGAATTCACCACAACTATCAATAATCTCCAAGCTACCCAATGAAGAATCATACCAAACTATATCATCATTAGTGAGAGACATAAGTTTCTGAGACCACCTTAGACATTGTTTGTTTTCCACAAAAGCTGGCGTCTGAGGCAAGTGCAAAATAAACCACTTTTACAGAAGAGAAACACAGCACACAATAGTTCCACCAACTTTAGAATTCCTTAAATGCAAAGAGAAGTACATATCACCCAACAAAGTAGGCATATGATTCCTAATCAAGAAGATTCTAATGGCGTTAACATCAACAAAATCGCCAATGTTAGGGAACAAAGCCAAACCATAGATGAGGAACACAAATATGGATTCGAAAGCATCCACACTACCAGCTTGAGCAAAGGCAGTAGCTTTCCGAATAAGGAACTCAAAAGTCAACCCAAATATTCCTCCTTTTTGCACCCAATGAGCCTCAATCTCAGACTTCTTCAAGTGAAGAGCTTCAGCTATAAGATGAGATCTAGGAATCTCTTCCAATCCACTAAAAGGAACTTTTTCAGAAACGGGTATTCCCAAGAGATCGGCATACTCCTCAAACGTAGGCATAAGCTGATAATCGGGAAAGGTGAAGCAATGAAAGAGAGGGTCATAAAACTGAACCAACAAACTTAAGAGACCTTCCACTACATCAGTAGATAATATAGATAAAAGCTTCCCATGGTGTTGCTTGAAGTCCAAGGGATCTAATACAAAAGATGATAGCTTCCTTAGCTCTTTCAAGTCGGGACATCTGAAACTGTACTTCTTAGTGTTCCTTCGTCCACAATACATGGTCTAAAAATATTTGCAAATAAAACCTCAGTTCCTTGAAAAAAAAACTGTGTGATGAATGTTATGATGCACATGAATGCATGAATGCAAGAATCACAAATAAGGGATCACACACACGGCAAACAAACAAAGGTCAAGGGATAAATCAAGTCATTGTCAAGATCAATCATCCATTTTGGTGGATTATGGTTTTCACCATATCAACACCCAAGTTCCATTGATATTGACAAGACTTGATTGGATCAACCAAGAATCAAAGGTTTGTTGTGAGTCACGAGCATGGAGTCAGGTTAAGAACCTTCCCAAAGGAGTGTACTAAGGATACAAACCTTTAGATCATGTTCTAAAAAGTCTCCAGAGTCTTACTTTCATCTATCAGATATTACATGTTAGGATGACTGACTCATCAACCTATAATATTCTCAAGAGAAACTCGTCTGAGTATAGTATCGCATAACAAATGTTATCAAGTCTACACCTGAACAGTCTCCGCAGTATGTCCTAAATAGGCCAAGTTGGGTCAAATGTTCTACGGTCCTCACTTTCTCGGACCTCAAATCAGAGAAAGTAATGTCTAACCACAAATAACTTGTGTGACATTCATAACTCCAAAAGGGTCTCCAATGAGTAGATGGGTCTTAAGCCAACTTGTTAAGGACTACTCCACACAAGTCGAACATGACTATACCATCCTCCTATCTTAATTACATTCAAGTTCGGGTTAGAACTTATCTCACCACTCAGACATCACCAAGCTCAACAAGCAGATTATATCATACAAACAAACAAATATACAAACATCAAATATACAATTATATACACATAAAAAAAGTAGGCTAAATCCACTAAGGACTACTCCCCAGCAGAGTCACCACTTAATATCTATAGCGGTAAATTCATGACCATTAAGTAATGGATAAATTAAATGTCAATAAAACCAGAGTCGCCACCGCACTTTTATTGTTTCTAAAGTAAAAGGGAAAAGTATGAACAAAACCCAAAGATAAGAAGTTTTCAAATCAAAACTAATAAAATTCCAGAGATTACAGGTAAGGGGGTTGGTTACACAGAGGGAAGGTGTTATCACCCAAAGTGTCCTAGGTACTCCTAGGTGTCGCATTACGCGAAAAACCGGCGGGAAACAAGAACAACAGAGCCGCCACCGTGCGTTATTTATCCCAAAAGAGGGAAAGGAAACGCTCAGAGTAAACCTAGGAAAGACATGGTCTCGCGACCAAAGAGAATGGGATCGGGAGTCGGTTATGCGAAGGGAAGGTATTAGCACCCCTACGCATCCGTCGTACTCGACGGGATCCACGCACAATAGGAAGGAAAATGGTTGCTAAAACACTGCTCAAATAAACATCTACACAGGCTGAAAGAGACACAAGAAAACAAACAAGACTGACTCGGCAGGATATCGTATCCTGGGCCTACTTAGTCTATCAAGCATAGACATCAGAGTCAAAGTAGTTCGGACTAGGGAAAACACATGCTCTCTAGGATGTCGCATACTATGCATACGTATCTTCTTGGACGAAGAAGAATCAGAGCATTCGTAGCTTGGCTCACGCACGCAAACAAAACAGACACAGGAAATCGACTGCCAATTGCTGGGCTTACGTCAAACTCTTACACAAAACACGGGCAAACATGGAACCCGAATGCCAATCGCTGGACTTATATCAGCTTCCGAACCAAACACACGCACACTGGAAACCAGATGCCACTTGATGGACTTATACCGGACTCCAAGCACACAACAAGAGGATACGGAATGCCAATCGCTGGTCTTACATCCATCTCCTGACACACACAACACAAAACAAAAAGGGCGCCCGGAGAGATCAGCTCATCTCCTGCCTACGTACCTCATCTGGTATGAGGATCAGGGCGACGTAGTTCCCCTACGAAGGGACACAAGGCTAGCCTAACCAGATAACAGAGGGAGACACAACTAGGGAGACTAACTCGAGCCTAGATGTTATCATGCAAAATCATCCCTAAGTCAAGGTTGCTACCTAACTTGCACATGGGGCAAGCCTATCTTAATCAGCTCAAACAGCAAAGCAAACAAACAATCAAAGATAGCACACACTATATACACACAAATGGGGCTCAAACAAAGGGTTAGGCTGCAAGAGCAAGCCAACTGGAAGGGTAATGTTAGCTCTTAACCTTGACATTGAGAGCCAAGGTGAAGCCAGATGAAAGGTGAGTGAAGATGAGACTTCACAGCTCTTATCCCTGGTCAGGGAGAGCTTCAGACAATGAAGTGTGGGTCCAGAAAGTGGGAACCCTTCTACACTTATGACACTGACTCAACTGATCTTGGGTTAATGTCCACAAGGCATCAACATGTGATGTGAGCCAAGGGACGACTCATCAGAATAGCAGGAGCTGGACTACACACCTCTTGTGTCTGCCAATTGCCTTAACAAAGGTCTTTTCCTGCTTGGGGACAAAAATAAACAAGCACAACCATTGCCTCTTAAGGAGGACTTCAGACAGGTGCCTGGCCAAGTAACAGGCCAGGACTTCCAGACTACATGGAGAAAAGAATGTTATACCTCAGTGCAAATGCTATCAAGCAAAGCAAAGCAAGTTCTCAAAGAACTATTAGCAACTAATGTACCTGAAATCAATCAAATACAATCAGTATACCAATCACAAAGTCAAACAAACAGCATAAGAACCAACAGACAACACAATCAATCACATGTGCCAAGCACAAGCTCAAAGCAAGTGAGCTAAGCATCCTACAAAACAAAACAAGTTAGTTCACAACAAGCAACCAAACTCAATCAACTTGCATTAATCTCCTTAAAGCATTTGCTTCCTAACCTGAAAAGCAAACTCAAACATGAGAAACAAGACCACTAGGACAAGCCTAGGGTCAAAAGGAGGTGAAAAATTCAAAACAGCAAGTGAAAATTGACCAAAACCAAGATTAATCAATCAAGAAACAAACCCAAGTGGTTTGACATTCATATCATTCATCATTATCATTTCATGAAGGAAAAAGCACAAAACATGCAATGTAGAACCTCAAAAGACCAAACAGAATGATCACAATCAAATCAATACCAAAACATTTCAATAAATCCTCAAAAAATTCATGATCAAACAACATTCATAACATGTCAATCATACCAAATTTCAGCTCATTTGGACCAAGGGAAGCAAGTCAATGAAATTCATAAAGTCCAGACAAGTTTATACAAGCTCATACAAAGCATCAAAACATGCATCCACTTCAACCAATCATAAAACAGCAATCAAACATGATAAATGAATGGGACCAAAGCCAAGATGCACTTTACGATGTATACAATACTCATGCCAAATTTCACATCCATCCAATTAATAACCAGAATTTCACAAATCAAATGAAAACATGTCTCACAAGAAGTCAACAATTGGTCAAACAGAGGAGAAATTATCAAACAAATAGGAAATGCATTCAAAAATTCCAGGAAAATTCACAAGCATTCTCAACATTCACAAGTATCTTCATGCAAAAATCCAGACCATTTCATATTCAATAAGTATTGCAAATAAAATCAAAAAGATGCACAAGGAATGGTATGGCACAAAATGTAACACCTACAAAGATCATGTCATAACTCTCAATCCAGGAACTCAAAAATTTCAAACCACATATCAAAATGACCAGGAGTGAGTCTAGTTTATGCACAAAAAATTTCATGAATTTCTAATGAAGCATCATCATTTTATGAGCAAAAGAGTGATCATGGTGCACAAAATGACATGTCAAAGCAAACCCTAAGCATTTTCAAAATCCACACGTGCACAATATTATTAAAAATCATCAAAAAATCAAGCACATCACAAGGAGCGTGGCACAAAAAATTGCATCAAATTTGGATTAAAATTGAGTGAGTTATGGATTTTTGATCATGGAAAGAAAATAAAAAATGAGATGGAAGCAAGGCATGTCACATGTGAATCAAATGAAGAAATAATAGATTTAAATATTGGATGTTTAATTAAATGACAAAAGCGCCCCTTGCTGAGTACAAAACTCAGCGTTTCATTAAAAGGGGGGGTCAACGCCCAGTCAACGGGAGCACGGACCAACCGCGTGCTAGCATGGCCCATACAGCATGACCAATCACCGCTCTCCTCCTACAACACATGCAAACCCTATTTTTACTACAGGAAATCAAAAATAATTCTGGGCAGCGCTCATCAAGCTCATCAATGGAACCCAGGCCAAGAACACATCACCATTAAAATTCATGCTATGCACATTATTAGATTCGTCTTTCAATGCTCAACAACAATACAGTAACGATTTGTCCTAATTCTTACTCATGTGAACAACTCGAACCAAACAAGATTTAACAACCAAACTTCAAATCGTAATATCTCATTCAATACATGATGAAAATCAAAACTATAAAGTTCAGTGTACTCATGGCAACAAGATCTACAAAAACCATAGCAACATTTCATGAATCGTGAAGATTGATTTCTGACCTTTGAAGAAATGCAGAAACGGAATCGTGGCTTTTGAGCTTTGAAAGGTGAAAACAGAAACTCTACAAGGTCCAGGTTGATGAATGGATGAATGATTCTAGCTCAGCAATGCTCAATCGTGCTCAAAAATCCAACTTCCATGTGAGGAGCTTGATGTAACAGTGCTAGTTTTTGCTCGAAAGTGGAAGATTCCTGCTTGCAAAAGCCTCTACAATGCTTGGAGATGATGGCACAAAGAAAGGCTAGGCAAGGTTTATGGAATTTTTTGCAGAAAAATTGATAGCAAAAATTGAGAGAGTTTTCTTTCTAGATCTAGATCTGAGTAGAAATGGAATGCTAATGTGTATTCTGTTAGAATTAACCATTTATACCAACTGTTAATGAACTTTGTTAAACCAGTTTAAGCCAAACCTTGGTAATTAGTGAAAATGAGTATTTGGACAAATTGCTTAAATCACCCCCATGCATGGTGTGCATGCTACAGTGCACGAAAATGGGCCTAAACACATTCAAAATATGATTTTTAATCAAATGCAATTGGTAGAAAGTGTAGAAAATGATTAATTTGAAAGTCAACTTTTCAACTCTTCCTTTTTTAATTCAAGCCACTTGAAAAATGCCATTTTGATTGGATGATTTTTGATGAAATGTGATGAAGGATTTAAATAAAGCATGTCAAATGTGACTTGTAGCAAGAAACCTCACTCAATTTGGCCAAATGGTTTGAAAGTTATGCCACTTTGAAGTTCAAAAATTCTTGACAATGATTTGATCATAACTTGCCAACCACAAATGGGAAATGAGTGTTCTTGGACTTTTTGGAAAGGTGAGAGCAAGATCTTCAACTTTCATGTTGGACAAAATTTCATTTGAAGCTTGTATGATGATGTAAATTTGAGGAGAAGAACTTTCCATTTTTGGCAGTTTCCAATTACAGGTCACCTGCTATTTTTGGCAACTTTTGATCTGACTTTATTTTCTCCAATATTGATCTTTGAAATGTCAAATGAGACGTGTATGGACATGAATGAAGCCTTTCAAACCATCTCCCACCTTCAAATCCTTGATTTCAGGCACAGTTGACCATAGTTGACCACAGTTGAATTTCTAGGGTTTCTGGTGGATTGAACAATGACTGATGACTTCTGAGCACCCAATCTTTGACCAAACCACTTCAAAAGGACCCCTAGGTCATGTGAACATGTTGAAGCAAACCTAGGGCTTTGCTTTCTTGAGAAATTCACTTGCTTGCTTGTCTGATTGATCATCCTAACCAGTTGACCTAATCTTGTCTGATGACTTGTACTTGGGCAAAGGACAATGCAATGTTATGCAGTGGACTATGTTATGTTAATGACCTAATATGAAAATGAATGTACAAAAGGTAGGTGCAAATTTGAGGTGCTACACTAGGGAGCCCTTTTTATGTGTACATGTGTTTTTGGTAAAAAAGATGTTTGCAATAAATAGAATGGAGGGATGAGAAAAGAATTAATTAATTATATTTCTGTGTTTGAGAAGACCTTAGGACTTATGCCTACGTACCAACATAAAATGAGGGATTAAAACCTCGTAGTTCGTGGTAACAATTTCAAGGTGAGTGGATTGCTTTTGACAAAAGTTTAAGTTTAAAAGAGGCACAAAAGGCCTAAAAGAGTTTGAATGGGTGTTAGTTCTTTTTTGTATTAAAATTTAAGTCAAGTATGGTTAAGTTCATTTACAAGTTTGATTAAGAAAAGGAAGGTTAAAAAATGTGATGACATAAGGCCAAAGTTTCTAATTTACAATAAAGTTTAAGTTTAGAAATCACAAGCAAAGTAGGTTTTGAAAGAGGGAGAGATTTGAAATTTCAGAAGTGGGAGAAGATGAGGAGACTAATTCTAAGCAAAAATTTAAAAGTTAAGAGTTGAAAAGATCTGACCAATGGGATGCAATCCAATAGACAAGAATGTCATATAGAAACTCACTTTTCCTTTGGACTTTGAAATCAAGTAATATCAATACACAAATAGCAAGATGAAGAGCAAGGCATCAAATAAAGATAGCCACATCTAAGCTAGAAACTCCATAGTCTTCTTCATAATCTCCCATGTATCAGATGACATACTCCTTGAATGGCTTAGAATAAGGCATTAGACACAGGTTCAAAGTAACATTTGCATCAAGACCATGTAGAAGATGAACTCAAAAGGGATCTCAATACTTGCATCAGGTGAAAGTTTAATTCATAATAACTTGGCTTCAGAAAAGTTGGCATTGGCTAAGTCCTTTTGCATAGGGAATGTTGCCTAATTCTAAGTCCAAGTCTCAGATCAAATCCAACATTCCACACAAACATTTTTTAAGGGTTTTTTGTTGTTACTATGTACATTAAGGTCCTAAGACCATAAACACAAACAAAATACACAAACAAGTATGTACAATCACAATATATTCACAATATATGGCTCAAGTGAGCAAAGTGAAAATGACATTAAAGTAAACATGTTAAATGATATGTATAATGGAAAACGCTAAATGACTTGAATTTAAAGTGCATAAGGTAAATGACTTGAATTTAAAAGTTAGTAAAATGTTAGTTGATTAGATGTTAGTATTGTTTTTTCTTTTCAATTGTTTAAGTCATTCTTTGGAGAACACTTAACCTTCTATTCACAAGCATGGATCCTTGAACCAAGATATCTTCTAAAGGAAGGAAAAAAGGCCAAGTTTCCACACAATACCATGAAAGGGGGGAGACTTACAATCTCACTTACTAGAATGTTATGCTTTTGGTTCAAAATTTAGCGCTATGTTAAGCAATCGTAATTGGACTTATGTAGAAGTCACAACTATCTGAGGCGGGGCAATAGAAATTTTAGTGTTAATGCATGTTAGAGATATGGTATAATGAACCATACTCCTAAAACATCCCACACTTAAAAGAAAATGGCAAAAAGGGTGGACCTAATCTCATCCATACTTGTATTGGTTTATCAACCAATTAGCTATAGGATCTAGAGATATCATTTGTCAATGAAATGGATGGGATAGAATGATATTGAAGATGAAGAGGGAGGGGAAATGAGACAAACACAAATTGATCATGGGAGGACTTTTATCAAATTAAAATCAACAAATTAAAATCATCAATCCCCTAAATCCAATAATTTTAATCCAACAAAGTCAAATCAACCTTGACCAAGGCCCAAACACAATAGTGAAGCTTCACAAAACAATAAAAATAGCTCAACACAATTTATTCACAATTAAATAATTAAAAAATTAATTTAAAAAGCATTAAATCAAATTATGTTTGTTTAAAAACCTAAAACCTCTTCAAAACACCAAATAAATGGCTAAGAGAATTATCATAGGTCAAACAAGGTCAAAGGACCTTGGAGAAAAAATTTCATTATTTTTGGAAAGTTAAAAGTATTTTTAAACAATTAAAAATATGCACAAAAACAATTAAATCATGAAAAATATTAATATTGATCCAAAAAATAATTTTTATTCAGAAAATGAAAGAGAAAAATATTTGAATTTTTTTGGTGAAAGTCCCATATTTTTTGGATCAATATTAAAATTAATATGAATTAATGAAAATAAAGCAATTAAAATAGAAATTCATAAAATCAAAAATATGTGGACCATCTGATCTCCCTTATTAATTGAGGTGGCAGATCAGATGGTCCCAAGCGCGTGTTCCATGTGCTCTTGTGTCAACAATGCAACAGGCATGATAATTACAATGGACGCGTGAGATTAAAACAATTTGAATGGATCATGTGGTTCAGAGAATTGCCAACACATCGCCGGAGCCATAGCTCCGGTCTTCTTCCCCGGTGGACCTCACCGGACTGGTCCACCTCCAACCATCACCAAAATGAAAAATTAAGACATGGATTTAGAGAAAAAATGCTCAGGAGCTCGAATCTGGCCTCAATTTTGTCTAACTCCAAGTGTATAGGAAGATACAGGGAGTTGAATTTTGAGGATCATGATTTGAGTTGCTTCGATATAACCTCTATGAAACTCAATCTTGTTGCCTACATTGGTAGGTTTTCAGACAACCAAAAATCATCAAGAATAGTGGAGAAATAAGAGAGAATCGAAAAGTGGAAAAATATGGAAAATCACCTTCAATGGAGCTTCAAGTTGGCACGGTTTTCCTTTAATTATGCTTGGCCTTGCTTCAGATGCTTGATGGAATAGAAATGGATCATGGAAAGGGATGTACTCTTGGAGTTTCAATCTCAAAAACAGTGGGAGATTCAAACTTGATTTTTAAAGAAAATCTTCAAGCTTATCCTTTAATGGTGAGGGTTTAGGGTTGTTGAATCAAAGCTTGCGCGCCAGGGTCCTTATTTCTGAGCAAGATAGCTTCTATTTATAGGCCAATGTCAATGATATTTGCACACTTCCATATTTAGTAAAACTTGAAAATCTCTCTTGCATGCTTGCATGGGCGTGTGATAGGCCCATCAAGTAATGCACTTAGGTCCAAAAATGAGTATAAGCCATGCTGAAATCATGTTGTCAAGCCATGCATTCGTGTATGAAAAATGGAACTTGAAATCTTCCAAATGGTCCTTCAACTTTAAGCCATGCACAATTCATTCATAATTTGTCCAAATGAGATAATTTTTGACTTTTTGGAAAGGTTATATCAAGAGGAACAACTTTCATGTTGAACAATTTTTCATTTGAAGCTTAGATCATGATGAATTTTGAGGTGGAAGTTTGGAAAATCAAACATATCAAAAAAAATTCTAAGTACCAAGCCATATGTTCACTTATTCCACCCTAAATAACTTTTTCTGTGGACTTCAAATGAGAACAATTCCTTCATCAAAGTTGTATATCTTTAAAATCCCTTCAATATGGTTACAAATTTGACCTCATTTGGATTTAGCATGAAGGAGTTATGCATTTTATAAGTTAAGGAAAATCACTAGTTCAATGGTAATAGCCCAAAATGACCTATAATGTTTCCTCTTATCACATGCATTTTCAAGTTGAATTTGAAATTAATCCAAACATAAAAGTTTAAGTATACATATTTAATTTGATCATGAAATTGGAATGGATTTCATATCATAAAAATTGAGCAAGTTATGGTCTTGGTAAGTTGAACTCCAAATTAGGGTTTAGACAAAATAACCTATAATCCTTCCCCATAAAAAATGACTTTACAAGGAAAAATAGATCTTGACCTCAACATGAAAGTTGTTTGGAATGTCATTTATAGTAACTTTTTTCTTGGAATCATTTTCATATGATAAACATTGTAGGAGATAGGGTCTAGGGAACCCCGGTTTTGACTAGTCGAATTCCTCTAGTCAACCACCATGAACCAACTTGCTAGCTTGATATTATCTTGAATTTTTGGACTCATGGAGGATAATATATGCATAAGATGATTAAATGTGAGGTATCCCTTGAAATATTTGATCAATTGGTGAAGAAACTTGTTGAAGAAGTCACATAAGATACCAAGATGAATTAGGGTTTCCAAGGCAAACCAACTCCAAACTCTTGATGTTTTCTTGATCAAAATAACATGTGAAGATCCTTGGGATCCATATATCATAATTAGATCCATAGTAAACCATTTATTGATTGAGCTCCTTGCATTGAGGGTCTCAAACCCTAGATATGAGCTTGATAGAGCATAAGTGAGCATACACACTACCTACAAAAGAGTTAAACTATACAATGACATATTTTTGGTATTTTGGTTAGTAAACAAAGAAAAAATGAAGTATGATACAATTAAATGTGTTTGGTGATCTCTCCCAATGCAAACCCAATGAATGAGGGGTAGAGAGGATGTCAAGGTGTGATCCCAATGTTATTGCATATGATGAGAATATCATGAGGGATCTTTGGGTCAAAATGGGGGTCTTACATATGTCCCACGAGGTATTTTATTATGAATATTGTTATTTTGATAGTAGTTACAATAGAAAGTTGATAGGAGAAAGAAATCAAGTTACATTTGGTGATAACACAACGGGAAAAATATGTGTTGAGAGGAAGATTACTGCTACCAATAATATAGTTCAAAATGTTGAAGAACATGTTCCTGACATCATGGATAAGATTTTAGATACAAAAACTAAGCTATGGCACATAAAGAATTGGAGTACAAGGAACTTCGTTGCAGAGAAAGATGTCTAATGTATGTCTGATCTCAAAATTAAAGAAGGTAAAATCTATGAAGTTTGTCAAGTTGGGAAGCAAACCAAGATGTCTTATAAGATGTTTCAGCATCCAACTCATGTTTTTGAATTACCACTTACGTACTTTATGAAACTCATGCAAGGAGTTGCCATTAAAGGGAAGGTTGATAGTCATCCCGGAGGTCTTCCTAACATTGAACAACAACGGTGGTTCAGAAGAAGAAGATAAAAAATATTAGTGATTTTGGCACAATTCTTCCTAATGGGGTTCCTTCTCATATTTATGGATTTTTTATTATTAAAAGCATGATATTGATTTTATGAAGCTATAATTGGTGATCCTCTTAGTCTGTTGAATTTCAGTTATAAGTTGTATGTCCGGAAACATGTCTTAGACATTGTTTTCCATAATATTCCACATTTTGGTAAGTCTGATATGGATTCTGATGAAAACGTTCTTGGTGTCCCACTAATGTATAAGCATGTAAGAAACCATCCTATCGTTTAAAAGATTTTTGTTAATGAGACCCAAGAAACCAATCTTGGAAATCAAGATGTTGATAAAATGTGCCAGACATCTTGTCCGACATGTTGGAGACAATCTCAAATTCATCAGGAGAATAATGATGTGACCTCTGAGAATATTTCTGTGAGAGATGATGATCATGTCAAAGAAGATGTGGAGGAAGATGTTAATGAGAACTTGAATGATATTGAGGTGCATCTGAACACGCAAAGTAATGAGATCCTACTAGAAAGAAGGCACAATTTGTAACACAAGAATATGCTAAAGTCAAAGAGGTTGACTTTGATGAAGCTTCTACTCCTATTGATTATCTTGAAACCATTTGAATGTTTCTAGGTTTATCTTGTAGCCTTTATGTTCACACATTATTAGATGGATGTGAAAAACGCCTTACTCAATAGGTACTTGAATGTGGAACTCAATTAGGATGTTAGTGATGATGTCACTAACATGGAGGGTGTCATTGAGAAGGATGATTATGTGGAAATATGTCAGGATGTTAGTACTGATGTTAACAACATTAAAAGTGTCTTTATGATAATTCAGATTTTTGTTGATGACAGTTTGTTTCAAATAATGTCAAGTACGATGTTATATCATCTTGTTCAAAAAATGCAAGATGAATTCGAGATGGGCGTGGTAGGTGAACTGGACTACTTATTTGTTTTTCAAGTGAAGCAAAGGAAGGATTACACTTTAGATTCCCAGAGTATATATGCTGGAATTAGTTGCATTCAATTGTTGTGGGCAACAAAATGCTCAAAGATGTGACACAAGATGTCATGACATTATACCGTGACAACAAAATATTGTGCTTAAACTTTCAAAAAGATCATTTTTTCCTATTTCCGCTTTCATGCCTTAAACTAATCCCTAAATCTGCAATTTCCTCTGCAAAGTTTTGGAGTCAAACTGAAAGCATGTTAGGGACAAGGATATTGTTGAATAAGTATGGCATTCCAAAGAAGACCTCAAAGTAAAGGCATGAAAAATGTGTTGTAGTTATGAAAGCTCATGGAGTTTGCATGAAAGGCATAACGATTAGAGGAAAGGTCGATGGTAAGTCCGAAGGTGTTTCTTATCTTGTCAAGCCTATAGATAATCAAGAGATTAGTTGTAATATTAATGTTTTAAATATGTTAATGAAGATGTCAACCAAAATGTGCCAGACAACCTTCATGACATGTTGGTGACTGAGTTTCCAACTCAGAAGAAGGATGCTCAAGTTGCCCCTGATAATATTGAAGTGAATGATGTTATTAATAAGATGAGTAACAAGATTGATGACCTTGTTGATGAAATTTTTATTGTTAAGAAATTCCATATAAAAGGAAAGAAGCTTCCCAAGAACTCTTCATTTATTCCTTTTCATTCTGAAAAAAGTATAATCAAATAGAATTTTGCTTACAATAAGAGAATGACTCTTCATAAACTCTATGATGAAGCATTGAAGTATATTGATATTATAAAGTCTCTTAGTGATGCTCAATCTTTGAATACAATTTTGAATGTTGGATCCTGTTATCCTAAGTTGGTGAAGTAATTTGTGGTTAAACTTCTTGTTGGTTTCAACTCTTTAAGTTGTGGTGTAAGGAATGATGGTATTAATCCTTGGTTGCTAAATTTGAGTTATGAGCTATTTATTAGGAAATATGTCTTTGACATTAGTCCTCCCAATGTGCTTGTTATTTGTGAATATGGTTTGCAACCAGAAACAATCTACTGTTGCATCACTAGTTTTATGTACTTCGAATTTGGAGAATGTCAACTTTTTCAATTTGTTAAACATGTTGAGTCTCATGTTATCTAGACACCTATTAGCATTTCCTCTTTACTATGTGGTATTCTGAGTGTTCAAAATAAATATATTAATACTTGTGTTGGTAAGATTGATGTTGCTTCAAGTGTGTTGTCCATGACTTACACGTTTATTGTTGGGAAACATGTGGTAGACATTATGATACCTATTGATGAAATTATTCTAGTTGTTATTGAAAATATGTTGTATATTGCTTCAGCTTCAGGGCCTATGAGAAGTCACATTCTCAAAGGTTTTGATTCATGTGAGACATAGTCTCGTCATATCTCAACTTCTTCATATTAACCTCTTGTTGTTGTTATTCCAATGTTTATGTTCAACAATGATTTGTGATGTATTTTAGAAGTTGATGTTGCTTGTTTGATGGTGGTCTAATGTCCTTTATCTCTATTGAGGAAAATAGGGGGAGAAAAAGAAAATGGCATACTTCTTTGATAATGTTTTATGATAATCTTTGTCTCTTATGCACTAGTTGTGGTGCATTCTTGAAGAAGTGTCTTATCTGTGCTTTGCCTAAAAAATAGCCAAATAGGGAGATTGTTATTCCTTTAGACTGTGTTATTTTTATAGGAAAAATGGAAAGCAAGATATTGTGAAAGTTGTGGAGCACATATTAGCTCATTTGGTTCTACGTGTTATTCTAGAGTTGGTTCAATTATGTCCAGTGTTCAAGTTTGTTCAAGTCCAAACATGAACAAGATGTCTTGACATGTTGTATGACATCCTGGCCCAGATTTTGTTAAGTAATTGACTAATTTTTGTAGGAAACTTGTCGAGCAAGATATTCAACATATGTTGTGTGACATCTTGACGTGCGTATTAGGTTATGGTTATCTTCATATTAGATTCATATTTGTTTTGGTTTTAATTCCTTCAGAACATGTAGAATATTTCTTTTGAAAGAAGTTTGTTAATTTAAATCAATTTGTAAAAACATTTTATTCAAATAAGAAGATTTGATTGGATTGGATTTGTATTGAAGAAAAGATGAAGATTTGATTTAATTGGATTTTCTTTGAAGAAAAGATTTATTTGAATATGTCTTGAACAAAGATATGTTTCAGATTTATTTTATTCAAGATTATGCTGAAATTGGATATGAAAATATATTGATTGAAGAGTCATTCCATGAAGATATTTAATTATATATGTTTTACTTACAATATTTGAATGTCCACTTAATAAAAAAATCTTCAATATCTATTAAAGAAGATTTAAAGTGTGGTTCAGTTGTCGCAAGAGATTTATTCTGAATCCTTTACTTAAGAAGTTGAAATTGTGATTCATATCAAGTAAATATTTTATTTTATTTGTTCAAGATTCATATTTTTGAAACATGGACAAATGTCAAGCCATATGTTCCACGATCTATAAGATATCTATCTCAAACTGGTTACTTGGAGAACAAGATAAATTGAAGTATATCTTGTCCTTTTATGATTTGTTTCCTTTTTTGTTATATCAGAGATATAAGTGTTCTAGATTGAGTTTGGATTTGGAAAAGATCTTATTTTAGATATATTATATGTGGAATGCTTAATTTGTATCATTCAAGGATCTCAATCTTTATAATAAATATTTGATTGATCATGTGTGATTTTGGAGGATGTGATATTAATCAAATACAACAAGAATAGTCAAGAGATTCAGATTTATTGAAGGTGATCAATCAAGATTGGAAATCATCATTATTGAAGATTTATCTCATATGCTTTTTAGAATTTCAACCAAATTCATGACCTAAATCTAAATTGAGGGCCTTTGTGGCCCAATGCGCCTTATGCTCTTTTTCTACTGGTAGATGACATGATTTCCCATTAATCAATATAAAATGGGTCATTCCAAGTGGAATTTTATACACCGTTCAGGTATTCACATAGTCTGTCATCAAGTTTTGTGGCACATTCTTTCCTAGAAAAGGTGTATGTTTTTTCCAACATAGCTTTTATCTCCTTATTGGAGACTTCAATTTAGACATTTGTTTTTGGATGGTAGGGTGTTGGCACTCTGCGTTTTACCTCGTATTTCTTCAGTATGTTTTCAAACTTTCAGGAAATGAAATGGGAACCTCTATATCTTATTACCAACCTAGGCACCCCAAACCTTAGGAAAATAGTTTTCTTATATGACTTAACCACTACCTATACCATTTGAGGCTACATACTCAATCCATTTTGGAACATAATAGTCTTCCACGAGAATGTATTGATTCCTTACGGAAGATGGAAATGGTCTCATGAATTCAATCCCCCTGACATCAAATATATCCACTTCTAGAATGTTGTTTAAATGCATCTCATTCCTTTTGAAATATTCTTAGTGTGTTGGCTCTGGTCACACTTTTAAACAAATTTTCACATCCTTGAAGAGGCTTGACTAGTAAAAACCATCATGTAGTATTTTAGAAACTGTTTTTGAAGTGTTGACATGCACACAAAAAATTGAAGAAGAAAGATTATAAAGCTCTCTTAATAATTCATAAATGTGTTGATTTATACAATTTTGAAAAGTTGGGTGATATTGAATCAGCGAAAGAAGTGTAACGGTAAATTCATGATCATCAAGCTATGGATAAGCTAGACATCAAATAACAAGAGTCGCCACCGCACTTTTATTGTTTCCAAGGGAAAAGGGAAAAAAGTACGAACAAAACCCAAAAGTAAGAAGTTTTCAAATCAAAACTAATAAAATGTCAGAGATTACAGGTAAGGGGGTTGGTTACACAGAGGGAAGGTATTAGCACCCAAAGTGTCCTAGGTACTCCTAGGGAGCCCTTTTTGTGTGCATATGTATTTGGTACAAAATGATGTTTACAAACAAACAGAATGGAGGGATAAGAAAATAATTCATTAATTATATTTTTGTGTTTGACAAGACCTTTGGACTTGTGCCTACGTACCAACATAAAAATGAGGGATCAAAACCTCGTAGTTCGTGATACAAATTTCAAAGTGGATGCGTTGCTTTTAATCAAAACCTCGTAGTTAGTTCTTTTTGGATTTTTGAAAGTTTAGCTCAAGTATAATTAGATCTATTTACAAGTTTGATTAAGAAAAGGAAGTTTGAAAATTCAATGGCATACAACCAAAGTTTCTATCTTTTGCAAAGTGGTCAAAGTTTAGAACAAAACTAGTTCAAACAAAGAAAATTTTAAAAATGAAGGAGAGATTTTAAAATTAAAGAAATGGGGAGGAGATGAAGAGACTAATCCTATGCACAAAACTAAAAGTTAAGGGTTGAAAAGATCTGACCAATGGGTAGCAATCCAATAGACAAGAATGTCAATAGAAACCCAAATTTCCTTGGACATTTAGAATCAAGCAACACACAAATGCATAATTATATCAATCTTGAAGAGCAAGGCATCAAATAAAGATAGCCATATCCAAGCTTTAGCCACTCCATGATCTTCTTCAAGATAGCCCATGTAACAGATGAATTCACAAGTCACAGTTTAAAATAACAGCTTCACAATGATCATGTTGCAGATAAACTCAAAGGGATCTTCAAAGATGTATCAGATGAAGTTTCAAATTGCAAGCACTTGGTTTCACAAAAGTTGGCATTGGCCAAGTCCTTTAGCATAGGGATGTTGCCTAAGTTCTAAGTCCATTTGTCCAAGATCAAGTCAACAGTCCACACAAAAGTTTTTTTAGGATTTTGTTGTTATTATGTACATTAATGGTCAAAGATTACACAAACAAACAAAGTATACACAAAATGGAATATATCACACAATATGGTCCAAGTGGACAAAGTGAAAATTGCATTAACATAAGCAATTAGAATGATATGAATAATGGAAAATGAATAAAGACTAAAATTAAATGGCATTAAAGAAAATGACTTGAAATTAAATGTTAGTTGTTAATGAGTTATAAGTTAGTATTGTTTTGCTTTTGCTTTTCATTTTTAAGTCATTCTTTGGAGAACACTCAACCCACTTATTACAAGCATGGATCCTTGAACCAAGACATCTTCCAAAGGAAGGAAAAAAGACCAAGTTTCCACACAATACCATGAAAGAGGGGAGACTTACGATCTAACTAACTAGAATGCTATGCCTTTTGTGTCACAAATTTAGCACTATGTTAAGCAATCACAATTCGACTTATGTAGAAGTCACAACTATTTGTGGCCGTGAAATAAAATTTTGGTGTTAATGCATGTTAGAGACATAGTATAATCGAACATGCTCATGAAACATACCACACACAAAAAGAATATGCAAAAGAGGTGGCATAATCTCATCCATACTTATGTTGATTTTTCAATCAACTAGCCTTGGGACTTTGAGATATCATAGGCCAATTGAGATGAATGCGTAAAGAATGGGAATGAGATGAAGAGGGAGGGGAATGGATCAAAACTCAAATTAGTCAAAGGAGGACTTTTACCAAATTAATAACATTCATTCATTTTGGGAGATGGAATGTACATTCCATCAATCCCCTAAATCCAATGATATTAACTTAACAAAGTCAAATCAACCTTGGCCAAGGCCCAACAACAAGAGTCAAACTCAAATAAGTCATCACAATTGGTCAACACAATTAATTGTCATTTATTCAAATTAAAAAAGACTAAAATAATACATTTAAATTAAATATGATTTGTCAAATTCCTAAAACCTCATCAAAACACCAAATAAATGGCTATGAGATTTATCATAGGTCAAAGACGGTCAAAGGACCTTGGAGAAAAAATTTCAGAATTTTCAAAGACTTAAAAGTATTTTTAATCAATTAAAAACAAACACAAAATCAATTAAATCATGAAAAATATTAATAATGATCCAAAAAATAATTTTAATTCAAAATATGAAAGAGGAAATTATTTGAATTTTTTTGGTGAAACTCTCATATTTTTTGGATCAATATTAAAATTAATATGAATTAATGAACATAAAAGGAATAAAAGAAAGTCAGAAAATATCAAAAAAATGTGAGCCACTTGATCTCCCTCATTAATTGAGGTGGCAGATCAAGTGGCCTGAAATGTGCGTTCCACCAAACACACGAGTCAGCGCGCTGCAGGGATGGTAATCACAATGAGCGCTCAGGATTAAAACAAATCAACTGGATCCTATGGCTGGGAGACGTGTCAACGCACCGCTGGAGCTGTAACTCCGATATTCTTCTCCGGTGGACCTCACCGGACTGGTCCACCCTCAACCATCACCAAAATAAAAAAGAAGGACATGATCTGAAAGAAAAATGGCGCAGAGCACGAATCTGACCTCAGTTTCAACTAACTCCAAATATATAAAAAGATATGAGGAGTTGAATTTTGAGGTGTGTCAATTGAGTTGCTTCGATTTGACCTCTAAGCAACTCAATTTTCTTGCCTACATTGGTAGGACTTCAGACAATCAAAGATCCAAGAGAATTGAGTAGAATTGAGTGAGAATCGAAGAGATGAAGTTTTCTGAAAATTACCTTCGATGCTATGCAGAACTTGATGTTGGTTGCTTCAAACACGACCTGATCACACTTGAGAAGCTAGCAGGAAGTGATTGGCGAGGTTGCAAGGTTGTGGATCCTGGAGTTCTTGAATCTCCAACAGTTGAGATTCAAACTCAAATTTCAAATTGAATTTTCTCAGGTTTTCCTTTAGAATGAGAGGGTTTAAATTGGGGGGGGGGGGGGAAGATGGTGCCCAAGGTGTGATTCAGATGAGCTCATAAGCCTTCTATTTATAGCCAAAGGGAATGATATTTGCACACTTCAAAATCTATCCAAAATTGGCAATGTGAATGGCACGAGTGCATGGGCATGTACATGCCCATGATGCAATGCATTAAGGTCCAAAATGATTCATGTTAAAGTCTTAATGAATCTTGAATGTCAAGGCAATGTGAACTGAAGTTTGTACATTTGATTCTTTCCAAAGATGCAGCCCTGTTAAAGCCATGCGCAGACCTAGCAATCTTCATCCAAAATGCATGAACTTGGGTTCTTTGGAAAGCTTGGATCATGGGGAATAAGTTTGATGTTCAACACTTTTCATTTGGAGCTTGTAACATGGAGAATTTTAAGGTGGAAGTTTGGAGATTTCAACATCTTGAAAAATTTACTAGGTGTCAAGCTATATACTTCAATATTCCACCTTGCTTAACTTTTTATGTGAGCTTCAAATGAGAAAAGTGTCTTCATCAAAGCTGTATCTATTTCAAAGACCTTAAAAATGGTCACCAATTTCATGTCATTTGGATTAGAATGATAGAGTTATTCATTTTTGAAGTTTGGAAAAATCACTTGTTCAATGGTATAGGTCAAAAATGACCTATAATGTATCCTCATATCACATGCTCATAGAAGTTGAGTTATCTCTCAATCCAAACATCAAAGTTTAAGTATACATATTGAATTTGATTATGCAACTTGGAAATATTCAATCTCATAAAAATTGAGCAAGTTATGGCCTTGGGAAGTTAACTTTCAAATTAGGGTTTAGACAAAATGACCTATAATGTTTCAACATAGAAAATAATTTTCCAAGCAAAACTAGCTCTAGGTCTCAACATAAAAGTTTTTTGGAATGTCATTTAGAGTAAATTTTATCTTGTAATCATTTTCATATTTTGAAAATTGTAGGAGATAGGGTCTAGGGAGACCCAGTTTTGATCAGATGAATTCATCTGGCGAACTACCATCAACCAACTTGCTAACCTTCAAATATCTTGTCTTTTTAGGCTCATGGTAGATCATATATGCATAAGATGATGAATTTTGAAGTGTCCCTTGAGAAATTTTATCAATCGGTGAGATAGCTTGTTGGAGAATTTACTTAAGATACCCAGTCAAACTAGGGTTTCCAAGACAAATCACTTCCAAACTCTTGAAGAACACTTTATCAATATATCATGTAGGAATAAATGGAAATCATATATGATGCTCATAACCATTCTTGGATAAATTCATGGTTGTACTCTTTGTCATGAGGGTCTCAAACCCTAGATATGAACTTGATAGATCAATGGGATCATGCCTTACCTACAAAAGAGTTAGGCAAATGGAAAGACATATTTTTGGTATTTTGGTTAGTAAAATGATAATATATAAGTATGATACAATCACATAGTGCTTGGTGATCTCTCCCAAAACAAACCCAATGAAAGAGGGATAAGGAGGATGCCAAGGTATGACCCTAACGCTAATGCTTATGCTGAAATTGCATGAGGGAACTTTGGGTCAAAATTGGAGTCTTACAGCTGCCCCTATTTAAGGACATTTTAACTGAGGAGGCGAAGGTTAAAATCTTCATGTCGACTCAGTAGAATGGGCTTAAATATTAACACAGAAGCAAATTTTGGTCCCTAAGAGACCTCATGATGCAAATGATATGAATGCAAAAGTTAATGCCCTGTGGGGAAATATTGCCACAAAGGAAAAGAAATCAGAGAGACCGACAGTCCGCAGGAGTATAATATATTCCGTAAGGAAAACTCACTGTGGAGACAAAGACTCTAGGGGATAAAGGAGTTATGCATAGGCCAGGCTATGACTTAAAACTGTCGGGGGACTCGAGGAATTCCATACAAAAATGGAAAAGACTCAGTCGGGGAACAACAACATCTGCAAGGGATACGAGTAAGTCAGGATAAAACTGAAGTACTTGAATCATGCAGGAAAAGCAATTTCACTAAGGAAACGCGCACTCAACTCGACTAGGGAAGAAATAAACTTCAACACAGGAGGAGCAGAAATCTATCTTCTACTACCTGTTACTAGGTGAGGAGATAATAAAGATCTGACAAAGAGGACATCCGTCATCGGTTAGGATGAACATATCAAGGATGACTCACTGAGAATCTCCAGGAGAGAGTATTCATAATCGGTTATTGGGTAAGAATAGCCTTACTGGGGAAAAGTGCAGAAAATAGGATTTACAACTACCAGTTACTAGGCAGAAGACCAAAGGTAAGAATATCCGTCATCGGTTAGGATGAACATATCAAGGATAGACTTGCCTGGGACTGTCAAGGAGGATACCCGTCATCAGTTAGGATCAACATATCAAGGATATACCAATTGAATAGCAAGTAGGAATTACATCTATCGAATGCTGGATAGAAGACCATCAAAGAGAAAATCCGTCATCGGTTAGGATGAACATATCAAGGATAGACTCTATGAGGGGAGAAAATGGGAATTACATCTATCAGTTACTGGATAGAATACCATCGAAGAGAAAATCCGTCACCGGTTAGGATGAACATATCAAGGATTGACTCTGCAGGAGAAAGTAGGGTTTACAACTACCAGTTACTAGGTAGAATACCATAAAGAGGAGGAAACCCGTCATCGGTTAGGATGAACATATCAAGGATTAACTCTCTAGGGAAAAATAGGAATTATAACTACCTTTTTACTGGGTAGAATACGAAGGATGAGAATATCCATCATCGGCTAGGATGAACATATTAAGGATAGACTCAGGAAGGGGAAAGAAATATATTTGTCACCGGTTAGGATGAACATATCAAGGTTATACTTCCTGGGGAATCAGAAACAAATGAATCTACTAGGGATTCCACTACTGGGAAAATTGGGATACTTTTGTCGGGTACTGGGCAAGAAGTAACAAACTGCCAACTAAGAAGAATATTATCAGTTACTGGGTAACAAACTCTTAGAGGACCAAGGGCATCTATCTAGGTAAGATCTAGAAAGAAACGGTCAATCAAGACTCAGCCCAATGAGGATATAACTCAAGGGGAGTGGTTCCATCCAGATAAACAATTGGGGAGGAAACTAAAGTAATAATCATCCACGAGGAAACAACTTAGTGGGAAAGAGGAGAAAGGTTAAAGTCTTTCTGCCTAAGGGGCTGACACTCTGCAATTAAGGGAGGACAGACACCGAAGTTCGTATGGGGATAAAGTACCGCCATAACAGAGAATGAGAATCTCAAACCAATAAGTTAATCAGATATGATGATGCAAATATGCAATTATGAAATTATATGAATGTATATGTATATGTATATATATGATGATTATGCTGAAAAAACGATCACAAAGGATACAAACATGTCGCAAAGAATTTGAATCATCGATACAATCCTCAGTCAATCCATAAAAAGAGGGAGACAATTGCTGGAGAACAGAGAAATCAACATCCCAAAGGCTCAAATCTAGCCGAGGGAGGAGATTTGCTGAGGAGAGGAATCATTATCGAGTCTGCAGGGAATTTTAGGTCACTCACTATATCAAATAGGAGACAACCATGCAGAGGATAAACACACAATAGCTGCTCAGAAACCAGGAGGAAACTCTGACAGAGACCGAGTCGAGTGATCACTGGTGGAGAAACTAACATGATCTATGGGGGAAGAACATGTTACTCTACTGAAGATCAACCTTGGTAAAGAAACACGAACTTCATTGGGGAACACAGAAACTCTGCCGGGGAAATAACACGCCGTAAGGTACTGAATCAACCAACTCAGCTGGGGAAAAGAATCGGAACTCCGCTAAGGAACAAACACTCCGTAGGGGAACCGGATCAACACAGACAACTAGGGATACCCGAAGGGTTAACTGCTTGGGGAACCTCTGATGCTTAGCACTTAACAACTTGCTGCTCTTTGAAGTGTTGTTGATACTTCCTTTTAATTGCTTTGAAAATTTCTTGTTTTTATATGTTTTAAGAAAAAGTATTTTGATAAAAAAAATTTAAATTTCCGAAATGATCATAATAAAATTTAAGCTATCGGGTGAAGGAAATAAGAGTAGAAATAATTGGACAAAAGCTCAACTTTATTTAATGAGATGGTAGTCTGTAAATGACAAGACTCCATAGATTTTTACAAAGTTTAAAATGGTAATTTACATGGAAAAGGGTTACATTGAATACAAATGATCCTTAATCCTTCTACCAACTCTTGATATCCATTGTGCTCTTGGCCGCTATTGGGATGATGAATCGACGTCAACCCTTGTGCTCAACTAAGGTCTTTTCGATACTGGTTGATCATCAAATTGGAGTTACTTTCCATGATCCCTAATTTTTGCATAAGTTGCCCCAAGGTGGGGTACTCAACTTATCGGGAAATTCTTTCTGTTTTTATGTCTCTAATTTTTTCCTGGATCACCCTTTCGGCTTTTCAATCCACCGGGACGCTCTTTTTTGCCTAAGCCGCCCTTTCGGGTTTTCAACTTAGCGAGTTGTTCTTTTCTTTCTTTTAGGTGAAGTATTTCTTGATTGCATCTGCGTTCACAGGACGAGTGAACTCTTCACCATCCATAGTTGTAAGAATCAAAGCGCCGCCTTTAAAGGCTCTCTTAACAACATATGGGCCTTCATAATTAGGAGTCCATTTTCCCCTAGAATCTGGTTTGAATGATAGAATCTTCTTAAGCACAAGGTTACCTTCTCTGAACACACGAGGTCTGACCTTCTTATCAAAAGCTTTCTTCATCCTCTGTTGATATAACTGACCATGACACATGGCTGTCAATCTCTTCTCTTCAATTAAATTCAGCTGATCAAACCTGGTCTGACACCATTCAGCCTCAGTCAACTTGGCTTCCATGAACACACGCAATGAAGGAATCACAACCTCTACGGGGAGCACTGCTTCCATACCATATACAAGAGAGAAAGGGGTTGCCTCTGTTGAAGTGCAGATGGATGTTCGATACCCATGCAAAGCAAACGGGAGCATCTCATGCCAATCCTTATATGTGACAACCATCTTCTGAATGATCTTCTTGATGTTCTTATTCGCAGCTTCAACAATCCCATTCATCTTGGGTCTGTAGGGAGAAGAATTATGGTGTGCAATCTTAAAGTCTTTACAAAGAGCTTCCACCATATTATTATTCAAGTTCGATCCATTATCAGTAATGATCTTGCTTGGCACACCATAACGATATATGATCTGATTCTTGATAAACCTTACAACCACTTGCTTGGTTACATTTGCATATGATGCCGCTTCGACCCATTTTGTGAAGTAGTCAATTTCCACTAAAATGAAACGATGTCCATTCGAAGCTTTGAGCTCAATCATCCCAATCATATCAATTCCCCACATGGAGAAGGGTCATGGGGAAGAAATAACATTCAATAGTGTTGGAGGAACATGAATCTTATCAGCATATATTTGACACTTGTTGCATTTCTTCATAAACTTGCAACAGTCAGATTCCATTGTCAGTCAATAGTAACCTGCTCGCAACATCTTCTTTGTCATTGCATGTCCATTGGAATGAGTACCAAAGGAACCTTCATGCACTTCAGTCATCAACAGGTCTGCTTCGTGTCTATCCACGCATATGAGAAAAACCATGTCGAAGTTTCTCTTATACAGTATATCACCATTCCAGTAGAAATTACCGGCTAATCCTCTCAAAGTCTTCTTATCTTTCAAGGATGCCTCAGACAGGTAATTTTGACTTTGGAGGAAACATTTGATGTCATAATACCACGGTTTATCGTCTTTGACTTCTTTAACAGCGAACACATGAGTTGGTCTATCAAGCCACATCACCGACAAATTGGGAACCTCATTCCAAAACTTCACCATAATCATTGACGCCAACGTTGCAAGAGCATCTGCCATCCGGTTCTCATCCCGAGGAATATGATGAAACTCAACCTTTGTAAAGAAAGTCGAAATCCTCCTCGCATAATCTCTATACGGTACCAAACCAGGTTGATTTGTCTCCCAATCACCTTTGATCTGATTCAAAACCAAACGGAATCTCCGAAGACATCTAAATACATGATTATGAGATTCATGGCCTCTTCAAGCCCCATAATGCAAGCTTCATATTCTGCAATGTTGTTAGTACACTTGAAAGTCAATCTAGCTGTAAATGTTAGATGCGTGCCTTGAGGAGTAATGATCACTGCCCCAGCGCCATTTCCATATTGATTAACAGCTCCATCAAATACCATGCCCAAACGGGAACCAGGTTCTGGACCTTCTTCAAGCAATGGTTCATCACAATCTTTCATTTTCAAGTACAAAATCTCTTTATTAGGAAAGTCATATTGCACTGACTAGTAATCTTCAATTGGTTGGTGAGCCAAATTGTCAGCCAAGATACTACCTTTGATCGCTTTCTGAGATCGGTATTCGATATCATACTCTGATAACAACATCTGCCAATGGGAAATCCTCCCAGTGAAAGTAGGCTTCTCAAATATATACTTGATCAGATCCATTTTGGATATCAACCAAGTGGTATGATTCAACATATATTGGCACAGACGCTTAGTAGCCCAAGCCAATGCGCAACAAGTCTTCTAAAGCATAGAATATCGAGTCTCACAGTCGGTGAACTTCTTACTGAGGTAGTAATTGCAAATTCTTTCTTTCCAGTCTCATATTGCTGACCAAGAACATAACCCATACTCTCATCAAGCACAGTCAAATACATGATAAACGATCTTCCTTCAACAGGCGGAGACAAAATCGGAGGTTCAATCAAATATTCCTTGATACTGTCAAAAGCTTTCTGGCAGTCTTCAGTCCAATCACAAGATTGATCTTTCCGAAGAAGGTTGAATATAGGCGCACATGTGGCAGTCATGTGGGAAATGATTCTGGAGATATAATTCAAGCGGCCGAGAAAATATCTGACTTGCTTCTCGGTTTTAGGCGCAGACATCTCTCGTATTGCTTTGACCTTGGCAGAATCAACTTCAATACCTTTCTCGCTGACAATGAAGTCAAACAACTTACCAGAATGCACACCAAAAGTACACTTATTGGGATTCAAGAGGAGTTTATATTTCCTCAAACGCTGGAATAGCTTCAACAAGTGCTCGACGTGTTCCTCTTCATCAATTGATTTAGCAATCATGTCATCGACATATACTTCAATCTCTTTATGCATCATATCATGAAAAAGAGTAGTCATTGCTCTTTGGTAAGTTGCACCAGCATTCTTTAGACCGAAAGACATCACTCTATAACAAAATATTCCCTAAGGTGTAATGAATATGGTCTTCTCCATATCTTCGGGTGCCATCTTGATCTGATTATATCCGGAAAATCCATCCATAAACGAAAAGACTTTGAATTTAGCAGTATTGTCTACCAACATATCAATGTGTGGCAAAGGGAAATCATCTTTCGGACTGGCTTTATTCAAATCTCTATAGTCGACACACATGCGGACTTTTCCATCTTTCTTCAACACAGGCACAATATTGGCCACCCATTACGGATACTCAGTGGTTACAAGGAAACCGACATCAATCTGCTTCTGCACTTCCTCTTTGATCTTCACAACCATATCAGGATGCGTTCTTCTCAACGTCTGCTTGACTGGCGGACATTCTGGCTTCAACGGCAATCTATGCTCCATAATCTCAGAATCCAAACCAGGCATGTCTTGATAGGACCAAGCAAACACATCTGAATATTCTTGAAGAAGATCAATCAACCCCTTCTTGACATATGGACACAGTCGAGACCTAATCTTGACTTCCTTCACATCATCCTCGGAACCCAAGTTGACTAACTCAATATGCTCTTCGAACGGTTGAATGGTCTTTTCATCTTGCTCAAGAAGACGAGACAATTCATCACTCACTTCTTCATCACTTTCCTCCTCGGCCTCAAACACAGGTAATTCAAAATTTGGAGAAGGAAAAGGATCATTGTATTCAATGGGGTTAGAAACCAACCTGCATAATGATTTGATATTTTGATTTTAGAGAAGTGGATTTATGACCAAATATTATGCAGATGGATAATCATATTGTTTATTTATGTTTTTTGTGATTACCATTTTCAGAATAAAGCAAAAAGTAAAAACAAAATATCATAGATGTGGATGAATATAATTAATTTTATTAATGATCAATTTGAAAATGCCCAACAATGTTCGCTTCTCCCTTAGGCATAGGAGAAGGATTTTAAAAACATATAAAAGCAATTACTTAGATTGATGCAAAATAATAGGAACATCAACAGCAATCCAATTTTTGCAAGCTTTTCCATGCGTCACAAAATTGGTGCAGTATTCCTCTTCGTCATCCTTTAGCATAGCAACTAATTGTTGTTCATTGCCATGAATGAACCCTCCGCTACAAAGCTAAGTTGCATATCTTCATACCTTGCAGTTGATGAACCTCGCTGGAACCCCAAACCGGTTCTGCCTTTATTGTCGGAGACCTCTACCGTACGCCCCCATTGGTCAACAATGCCTTCGTCTACAATCTTCCTTGCATCTTTCAATAAGGACATAGGTGCCCCAACTCTCTTTTCAACAGTAATAGATAAGGCTTGGAACGGAGTTCCAACCTCATCCTTAGCTTCAACATAAGAGAAAGATGACAGGTGGCTAACCAACAGCGCCTTCTCCCCGCCAACGATCACAAGCTTCCCATTCTTCACAAATTTGAGTTTCTGAGGCAAAGTGGAGGTAGCAGCTCCTGCCTCATGGATTTATGGCCTTCCCAATAAGCAACTGTAGGCCGGGTGGATATCCATTACTTGAAAAGTAATTTGAAAATCACTCTGACCTATCTTAAACGGAAGGTCCACTTCACCAATAACCGTTTTGCGTGAACCGTCAAAAGCTTTGACGATTACACCGCTATACCTCATAGGCGCTCCTTGGTATGATAACTTGGACAGAGTTGACTTTGGCAGCACATTCAGTGACGACCCGGTGTCAACAAGCACATTTGACAAAGCATCTTCTTTGCAATTCATAGAAATGTGCAAAGCCAGATTATGATTTTTTCCTTCCTCATGGAGTTCTTCATCACAGAAGCTAAGATTATTGCAAGAAGTGCTTCTCTGTGCACTTTAGAATTCATGCCACGATATGATCGAATTGATCCACTGTAACATCATGTTCTACAAACGCTTGTTCCAAAACTCTCTGCAGTGCTTCTCTGTGCGCTTTAGAATTCATGAGCAGAGACAACACTGAGATTTTTGAGGGGGTTTAGAGCAGCTGCTCCACCACATTAAACTCACTTCTCTTGATCAATCGAAGTACCTCATCATCATAATTAGCCTTCAAATCGCTGGATTCACCAGACTTACCCTTTGAAGTACCAACTGGATCTACAACAGGCACTTCAACCTTCTTTCCAAGAACTGATTCTTCTTTATCCTTTGGGAACACCGGCCCAAACACTCGACCACTGTAGGTCACCTTGGTAACATCAGCAATGCTCACTACAGAGCTAGTCCTAGGCAACGAGACCTCTTGACCACCTTCTATCATTGTAGCATGATACTGATATGGCACAACTTTATTAGATGAATCGAGACTGGGCCCGCTAACCATATAACCAACGACAATACTGATCTATTACTGACATTGTTACTATTGTTGTTGTCGTACTTGATTACCAATCTCCATGGCTGCTTGAAAATGGGCATTATGACATTCACATCGTCATCTACATGACGGGATTGAACAATTTGAATCATGCCTTCATCCATTAGTCATTGGATGTCCCTTTTCACAACTTCGCAACCCCTTGAATTAATACTGCAAACAACACAACCATCGTGGTCATGCTCATAATTACTCACCATACAAATATCCTTATGCATCTGCATCAAGGATCTTCGGATAAAACTCACATTAAAAACTTTAAACTCGCCAGGACAACCATCCACCATATTCACAGAAGAGTTCCCATGGGCGGGTAATGTATTTGCTTTCACGTTCGGCGCACGGTCCTCAAAGGACACCATTCCACTTTTCATCAGCTTTTGAATCTTATACTTAAACGGATAACAATTCTCGATATCATGTCCGGGTACTCCTTGATGAAAAGCACAACGGAGCTCAGGCTTGTACCACCATGGAAGTGGTTCTGGAATTTGTGGCGGGTTTCTTGGTTGAAGTAGGTTCTTGAGAACCAAATATGGATACAATTCTGCATAAGACATAGGAATCGGGTCGAAAGAGACCTTCTTCCTCTCAAAGTTTTGTTGATGATGATTGTTGTTGGTATTGCTGTTGTTGTAGGTGTTTTTTCATTGTTGCGGTTGTTGTTGTTGTTGATGATGTTGTTGTTGTTGAACTGGGGTTGATTGATTATTAGAGAAAACTGGAATAACTGAAGATACTTGATGGTGATGTTGACGAGATGGTTGATTCCTTCTTATCTGAGGCCTCCTCTGCCTCCCACTGCTTATTGCATTTGCTTCATTGTCCTTTTTCGTCCCTCTAGAACTCCTTCCTCAAGCCTCATCCCCATGTTTACCATTTTAGTAAAGTCACTGGGGGCACTAGCAATTATTCGTACATAATAAAATGAACTCAGAGTTTTCAGAAAGATCTTTGTCATCTCTTTTTCCTCCAAGGGAGGAGTGATCTGAGCAGCCAATTCCCTCCATCTCCGTGCATACTCTGTAAATGTCTCCTTATCTCTCTGTGACATAGACCTCAGTTGGTCCCTCTCAGGCGCCATATCCATATTATACTTATACTGCTTGACAAAAGCCTCTCCTAAGTCACTGAAGGTGCGAATGCTTGCACTGTCCAACCCCACATACCATCTGAGCGCAACACAGGTCAGACTTTCTTGGAAGTAGTGAATCAACAGTTGATCATTGTCAGTCTGAGTAGATATCTTGCGAGCACACATCACTAGATGACTGAGCGGACATGTGTTCCCTTTATACTTTTCAAAGTCAGGAACTTTGAGCTTCACCGGGATCTTGACGTTAGACACTAAACACAACTCAACAACAATCTCTCCAAACAAGTCCTTACCCCTTAGAGTCTTCAATTCCTTGAGCAACTCAAGAAACTGATCCTTCATTTCATCCATTTTCTCATAAACATCCGGACCCTCAGACGGCTTGGAGTGATAAATGGTGTCCTCTACACGAGGTAAGGTGTGCACAATGGGAGGTGGCACAGACATGACCGGGCTAGATGTCGGCATGGAAGCAAAGGTAGGCGCGAATCCTTTAGGCATGAAGTTCGGCGACATTCCCAACGGGAATCCGGCAGGCATAGTAGGCGCGAAATGAGCGGTAGCAACATGCATGGTAGAGGTAGCCACCTCTGAAATAACTGTCCTCTGAGGAAGAGGAGTTGCAGGAATTGGAGAAGCTTGGCTTTGAGCAGCCAACATTGACTCCCTCATGGCAGTCAATCGGGCGATCTCGTCCTTCAGTTCTCTATTCTCTTGCTCTAGATGCTCCATAATTTTGAGATGATTGGTGCGGGTATTGTACCAATGAGTCAGCTTGGCTAAAGCACAGAAGAAACACCAATGAGACATCTGGCGAAGGAGAAACCTGCTTATGCAAATGATGCATGAAATGCAATGCTTGTTTATTTATTTTTGTTTTCAAGGAACTCTTTATATCATTTGCATATATATATATATATATATATATATATATATATATATATATATATATATATATATATATATATATATATATATATATATATATATATATATATATATATATATATATATATATATATATATATATCAACAATTGCAATATGACTAAAAATCTCTTTTCATTTATATAATTGGAAGGATTACACTGAGTACAATTTCAGAAACCAAATGAAAATACAAGAGAAAAGGAGACTAGTCATCCTAAGGATCCCTAACGACAATGTCAGAAGATCTGGCTGAAGGCGTGTACTTCCTTCGAATGCGACGGGTCTCGGTCTCAAAAGAAGCCTTCATCTAAGTCTTCTTGAGGACAAGCTGATCAACAATATTCTTCCAAGCAATGGAAGGTTGAGGCAGGCTAGAAGGTGAAACCTCTGGCTCTCTCTGTCTCTTTGTCACTCGGTCTTCAAGTAACTCAATAAGTGCATCTTTGTCCTTAGACTCTAACTGCAACTCTTTCCACATATCTTTCTCTTGCTTCAACTTGGTGAGCGCGTCTTCCAACTCCTCTACATCTTGGTTAGGGAGAGTTAATGGCTCAACCACAACCATAGGCATAGGTATTTCACAAGGATAGGGCATCTTCAACTCCAAAGCTCTCTTCTTCACCCAAAGAGTGTAAGCTTCCAAAGCTACACAACTGCGCGGACCAAGCTCGGATCTTCCCTTCCTATGCACATTTGCCAAGCATGCACAATCTTCTGCTTCAAATGTTGGGGATCTTTACCCTCTTGATAGAAAAGACCTTATAACAAAGTGTTATTAGGCTTGTCTCTCAAGGGGAACCCAAGTTGACGACGAGCCAAAGTAGAAATGTAGTTAATTTCTCCCTTTGTACCAATGAGAGGCACATTAGAGAATTCACCACAACTATCAATAATCTCCAAACTGCTCAAAGATAGATCATACCAAACTATATCATCATTAGTGAGAGACATAAGTCTCTGAGACCACCGTATACATTGTTTGTTCTCCACAAAAGTAGGTGTTTGAGACAAGTGCGAAATAAACCACTTGTACAAAAGAGGAATACAACAGACAATAGTTCTACCACCCTTAGAATTCCTTAGATGCAAAGAGAAATACATATCACCCAACAAAGTAGGCACGGTATTCCCAATCAAGAAAAGTATAATGGCGTTAACATCAACAAAACCGTCAATGTTAGGGAACAAAGCTAATCCATTGATGAGCAACACAAAGATAACTTCAAAAGCGTCCACACTACCGGCTTGAGCAAAAGCAGTAGCTTCCTTGATGAGGAAATCAGATGGCAACCCAAATAATCCTCCTTTCTTCACCCAATGAGCCTCTATCTCATACTTCTTCAAGTGAAGAGATTCAACAAAAAGATTAGATCGGGGAATCTCCTCCAATCCACTAAAAGGCATTATACTAGAAACAGGTATCCCCAAAAGATGAGAATACTCCTCCAAGATAGGCACAAGCTGAAAATCTGGGAAAGGGAAATAGCGGTAGAGAGGATCATAGAACTGCACCAATACACTCAAAAGTCCTTCAACCACATCAGCAGACAAGATGGATAGAAGCTTCCCATGGTGTTGTTTGATGTCCAAGGGATCTAATACAAAAGATGCTAGCTTCCTTAACTCTTTCAAGTCGGGACATCTAAAATTGTACTTAGTGTTGCTTCGTCCACAATCCATGGTCTGAAAATATTTGCAAATAATACCTCAGTTCCTTGAAATTTTCCTGTGATGAATGTTAAGATGCGCATGAATCACAATCACAAATAAGGGATCACACACAAAGAGAACAAACAAAGGTCATGGGATGAATCAAGTCATTGTCAATATCAATCATCCATTTTGATGGATTATAGTTTACACCTTATCAACACCCAAGTTCTATTGATATTGACAAGACTTGATTGGATCAACCAAGAATCAAGGGTTTGTTGTAAGTCACGAGCATGGAGTCTGGGTAAGAACCATCCCAAAGGAGTGAACTAAGGATAAAAACATGCAGATTATGTTCTAAAAAGTTCCCAGAGTCTTAATTCCATCTATCGGATATTATAGGTTAAGATGACTGACTCATCAACCCATAATATTCTCAAGAGAAACCGGTCTGAGTGTAGTATCGCGTAACAACTGTTATCAAGTCTACACTCGAACAGTCTCTGCATTACGTCCTAAATAGACCAAGAGGGGGGTAAATGTTCTACGGTCCTCAGCTTCTCAGTCCCAAATTAGAGATAGCAATGCCTAACCACAAATACTTGTGTGACATTTCCAATTCCAAAAGAGTCTCCAATGAGCAGATGGATCTCAAGCTAACTTGTTAAGGACTACTCCACACAAGTCGAACATGACTATACCATCCTCCTATCTTAATTGCACTAAAGTTCGGGTTAGAACTTATCTCACCACTCAGAGATATCCAAGCACAACAAGAAGATTATATCACACATACATATATACAAACATCACATATATACAAATATATACACACAAAAAGTAGGCTAAACCCACTGGAGACTACTCCCCAGCAGAGTCGCCACTTAATTTATGTAGCGGTAAATTCATGATCATCAAGCTATGGATAAGCTAGACATCAAATAACAAGAGTCATCACCACGCTTTTACTGTTTCCAAGGGAAAAGGGAAAAAGTACGAACAAAACCCAAAAGTAAGAAGTTTTCAAATCAAAACTAATAAAATGTCAGAGATTGCAAGTAAGGGGGTTGGTTACACAGAGGGAAGGTATTAGCACCCAAAGTGTCCTAGGTACTCCTAGGGAGCCCTTTTTGTATGCATATGTATTTGGTACAAAATGATGTTTACAAATAAACAGAATGAGGGGATGAGAAAAGAATTCATTAATTATATTTTTGTGATACAAATTTCACAGTGGATGCGTTGCTTTTAATCAAAAATTAAGTTTGAAAGGCACAAAGGCCTAAAAATGGTTTGAATGAGTTAGTTCTTTTTGGCTTTTTGAAAGTTTAGCTCAAGTATAATTAGATCTATTTACAAGTTTGATTAAGAAAAGGAAGTTTGAAAATTCAATGGCATACGAGCAAAATTTCTATCTTTTACAAAGTGGTCAAAGTTAAGAACGAAACTATTTCAAACAAAGAAAATTTTAAAAATGAGGGATAGATTTTGAAATTAAAGAAATGGGGAGGAGATGAAGAGACTAATCCTATGCACAAAATTAAAAGTTAAGGGTTGAAAAGATCTGACCAATGGGTAGCAACCCAATAGACAAGAATGCCAATAGAAACCCAAATTCCCTTGGAAATTTAGAATTAAGCAACACACAAATGCACAATTATATCAATCTTGAAGAGAAAGGCATCAAATAAAGATAGCCACGTTCAAGCTTTAGCCACTCCATGATCTTCTTCAAGATAGCCCATGTAACAGATGAATTCACAAGTCACAGGTACAAAATAATAGCTTCACAATGATCATGTTGCAGATGAACTCAAAGGGATCTTCAAAGATGTATCAGATGAAGTTTAAAATTGCAAGCACTTGGTTTCACAAATGTTTGCATTGGCCAAGTCCTTTAGCATAGGGATATTGCCTAAGTTCTAAGTCCATTTGTCCAAGATCAAGTCAACAGTCCACACAAAAGTTTTTTTAGGATTTTTGTTGTTATTATGTACATTAATGGTCAAAGACCACACAAACAAACAAAGTATACACAAAATGGAATATATCACACAATATGGTACAAGTGGACAAAGTGAAAATTGCATTAACATAAATAATTAGAATGGTATGAATAATGGCAAATGAATAAAGACTAAAATTAAATGGCATTAAAGTAAATGGCTTGAAATTAAATGTTAGCTGTTAATGAGTTAGAAGTTAGTATTCTTTTGATTTTGGTTTTCATTTTTAAGTCATTCTTTGGAGAACACTCAACCCACTTATCACAAGCATGTATCCTTGAACCAAGACATCTTCCAAAGGAAGGAAAAAAGGCCAACTTTCTACACAATACCATGAAAGAGGGGAGACTTACGATCTAACTAACTAGAATGCTATGCCTTTTGTGTCACAAATTTAGCTTTATGTTAAGCAATCGTAATTGGACTTATGTAGAAGTCACAACTATTTGAGGTCGGGCAATAAAATTTTGGTGTTAATGCATGTTAGAGACATAGTATAATGGACTATGCTCATGAAACATACCACACACAAAAACAATATACAAAAGAGGTGGCCTAATCTCATCCATACTTATGTTGATTTTTCAATCAGCTAGCCTTAGGACTTTGAGATATCATAGGCCAAATGAGATGAAGGCATAAAGAATGGGAATGAGATGAAGAGGGAGGGGAATGGATCAAAACTCAAATTGGTCAAAGGAGGACTTTTACCAAATTAATATCATCCATTCATTTTGGGAGATGGAATGTACATTCCATCAATCCCCTAAATCCAATGATATTAACTTGACAAAGTCAAATCAACCTTGACCAAGGCCTAACAACAAGAGTCAAACTCAAATAAGTCACCACAATTGGTCAACACAATTAATTGGCATTTCTTCAAATTAAAAAAGACCAAAATAATATATTTAAATTAAATATGGTTTGTCAAATTCCTAAAACCTCATCAAAACACCAAAGAAATGGCCATGAGATTTATCATAGGTCAAACAAGGTCAAAGGACCTTGGAGAATTTTTTTTAGAATTTTCAAAGACTTAAAAGTTTTTTTAATCAATAAGAAACAAACACAAAATCAATTAAATCATGAAAAATATTAATAAAGATCCAAAAAATAATTTTAATTCAAAATACGAAAGAGGAAATTATTTGAATTTTTTTGGTGAAACTCTCATAGTTTTTGGATCAATATTAAAGTTAATATGAATTAATGAACATAAAAGGAATAAAAGAAAATCAGAAAATATCAAAAAAATGTGAGCCACTTGATCTCCCTCATTAATTGAGGTGGCAGATCAAGCGGCCTAAAACGCGCATTCCACCAAACACACGGGTCAGCACGCTGCAGGGATGGTAATCACAATGAGCGCTCAGGATTAAAAAAAATCAACTGGATCCTATGGCTGGGAGACACGCCAACGCACCGCCGGAGCTATAACTCCGGACTTCTTCTCCGGTGGACCTCACCGGACTGGTCCACCCTCAACCATCACCAAAATAAAAAAGAAGGACATGACTTGAAAGAAAAAATGGCGTAGAGCACGAATCTGACCTCAATTTCAACTAACTCCAAATATATAAAAAGATATAAGGAGTTGAATTTTGAGGTGTGTCAACTAAGTTGCTTCAATTTGACCTCTAAGCAACTCAGTCTTCTTGCCTACATTGGTAGGACTTCAGACAACCACAGATCCAAGAGAATTGAGTAGAATTGAGTGAGAAATGAAGAGATGAAGTTTTCTGAAAATTACCTTCAATGCTATGCAGAACTTGATGTTGCTTGCTTCAAACACGATCTGATCACATTTGAGAAGCTAGCAGGAAGTGATTGGAGAGGTTGCAAGGTTGTGGATCCTGGAGTTCTTGAATCTCCAACAGTTGAGATTCAAACTCAAATTTCAAATTGAATTTCTCAGGTTTTTCTTTAGAATGAGAGGGTTTGAATTGGGGGAAAAGCTGGCGTGCAAGGTGTGATTCAAATGAGCTCATAAGCCTTCTTTTTATAGCCAAATGGAATGATATTTGCACACTTCAAAATTTGTCCAAAATTGGCAATGTGAATGGCACGAGTGCATGGGCATGTACAGACCCATGATGTAATGCATTAAGGTCCAAAATGATTCATGTTGAAGTCTGAATGAAGCTTGAATGGCAAGGCAATGTGAACAGAAGTTTGTACATTTCATTCTTTCCAATGATGCAGCCCTGCTAAAGCCATGCGCAGACCTAGAAATCTTCATCCAAAATGCATGAACTTGAGTTTTTTGGAAAGCTCGGATCAAGGGGAACAATTTTGATGTTCAACACTTTTTCATTTGGAGCATGTAACATGGAGAATTTTGAGGTGGAAGTTTGGAAATTTCAACATGTTGAAAATTTTACTAAGTGTCAAGCTATATACTTCAATATTCCACCTTGCTTAACTTTTTATGTGAGATTCAAATGAGAAAAGTGTCTTCATCAAGTTGTAGATCTTTCAAATACCTTCAAAATGGTCACCAATTTCATGTCATTTGGATTTAGAATGATAGAGTTATGCATTTTTGAAGTTTGGAAAAATCACTTGTTCAATGGTATAGGTCAAAAATGACTTATAATGTATCCTCAGATCACATGCTCATAAAAGTTGAGTTAGCTCTCACTCCAAACATAAAAGTTGAATTAGACATCTTGAATTTGATTGTGAAACTTGGAAATCTTTCATCTCATAAAAATTGAGCAAGTTATGGGCTTGGGAGGTTGACTTTCAAATTAGGGTTTAGACAAAATGACCTATAATGTTTCAACATAGAAAATGATATTCCAAGAAAAAAGTAGCTCTAGGTATCAACATTAAATTTGTTTGGATTGTCATTTAGAGTAACTTTGATCTTGGAATCACTTTCATATGGTGAAAATTGTAGGAGATAGGGTCTAGGGAGACCCAGCTTTGATTAGATGAATTCATCTGGCCAACCACCATCAACCAACTTACTAACATTCAATCCGCTTGTCTTTTGAGGCTCATGGTAGATCATATATGTATAAGATGGTGAATTTTGAAGTGTACCTTGAGAAATTTGATCAATTGGTGAGATAGCTTGTTGGAGAAGTTACTTAAGATACCCAGTCAAACTAGGGTTTCCAAGGCAAATCACTTCCAAACTCTTGAAGAACACTTGATCAATATATCATGTAGGAATCAATGGAACTCATATATGATGCTCATAACCATTCTTGGATCAATTCATGGTTGTGCTATTTGTCATGAGGGTCTCAAACCCTATATATGAACTTGATAGATCAATGGGATCATGCCTTACCTACAAAAGAGTTAGGCAAATGCAAAGACATATTTTTGGTATTTTGGTTAGTAAAATGATAGTATATAAGTATGATACAATCACATAGTGCTTGGTGATCTCTCCCAAAACAAACCCAATGAAATAGGGGTAAGGAGGATGCCAAGGTATGATCCCAATGCAAATGCTTATTATGAAATTGCATGAGGGATCTTAGGGTCAAAATTGGGGTCTTACAAGAAGCATGGGAAATTATTGAGAAATAGTTTGGAGGGGCTGAAAAGGTGAAAGAGGTGAGGTTACAAACTCACAAAAGAACGTATGAATTGCTTCATATGGAAGAGAGTGCAAGTATAACTGATTTTTTCACTAGGGTTATAAAACTAGTGAATCAAATCAAGATATGTGGAGAAGTGTTGAAATCAAGATCAGTTGACGCAAAGATCTTGAGGTCACTGGATCTAAAATCTGATCATGTGGTAGTAGGCATAGAAAAATAAAAATACTTGTTGACATTGACAAAGGAAGAGATTCAAGGGACACTTGAATCTCTTGAACAAAGAATGGATGAAAGTGCTTCAAGCAAGTCGAAAAGTGTTGTGGCTTTGCAGGCGCAACCAACAAGAGAAAAGAAAGGAAAAGGGAAGTGGTTCGACAAAAAAGGTAGATGAGACTACAACAATTCAAATGGTAGAGGAAACTAGCAAGAAGGAAATTCGTCGAACCAGAAAAGACCCTCATACCAAAGTAATTATAGAGGTGGTTATTGGAAATTCTCCAAATCCCAATATGGAATTACATCAAATCTATGGAGAATTCCAAACCAAATCTTGATGAACAAGAATCAATCTTTGTGATTTATTACTCCCTCTTGTTCTTCACTCTTTACTCTTCACTCAAGTGAATCAACCAACCTTGGTTGCAAGATGATATCGCTACACATTGATTATTGAAAGATGAAAAGATAAATTGGGGGAAAAATGAAATTAGGGTTTTAGAGAAAAGTGGAAGAAGAAGAAGAATTATAAAATATGTAGAGAAACTTATGCTCTTTATTTCTATGCAACTGCATTCGTTGTGTGTTAAAATCAATGATAAGGGACCTCCCTATTTATAGATTGAGATTGCTTGCACACCAAGAAATCTCCAACTATCCTAACTAACTCAACAAAAAGTAACAAATAAATCTAAGTCTACATTTTGACAACTAATTTAATTCGATACACATAGCATTTCGATAAGAACTGACTATGTCGAAATGATTCTTTGAGACAAAGAATTACACTTTCAACACACCACCTAATTCATTGTGTCTAAGCTCTCTACACTCATCATAGATCTTAGTTTCTTGAACACCTCAATCTACACTCCTTTTGTCATGATGTCTGCAATCTGATTCTCATTTCTGCAATGTTTCAAGTTCAACTTCGTTTTTGCCACTTGCTCTCGAAGATAATGGAACCTCATTTCTATGTGATTTCTTCTTCCATGTGCTATCAGATTCTTTGCCATATTGATAGTAGACATGCTATCGATCTTCATGGTAATTTCTCCATCATTCTTCCTGTAATTTCTTTGACCAAATTCACCAACCACATTGCTTGACATGCACAAAGAGAAGCAATTGTGTACTCTGCTTCACATGATGACAATGTTACTATTGGTTCTTTTTTTGAACTCCAAGCAACTGGTGCGCCACCTTGTAACACCCCAAAATTTGCCCTCCTCATTCATGCATTCATTTAGCATTTCATATTGCATTTCATCATGTCAATCAGAATTCGATCTGGAAAAAAATAAATAAATAAATAAAATAAAATAAAATAATTTTTTACAAAAAAAAATAAATAAATAAATAAATAAATTAATTAATTAATTAATTAATTAAATAAATAATTAAATAAATAAAATATAATAAAATTTTTTGGACTTGGACCTTTCTCAAAAGCCCACTAAGCTCCCAATATTAGCCTATAAATACTAGAGTTTCATTGAAACAAAAGCCACACAGAACAAAGGGGGATTTTGAAGAGAAGCAAAATACTCTGAGGTTTCCTAGGAACAAAACCCTGAGGAAAAAGATAGTGAGAGAAGACCTAACGGAGTTTAGAGCAGCCTCCAAACCCCGAAGGGAACTCAACTACACAGAATCACCTCTGCCTCACATAAACCCTGAAGATTGTTTTGTAAACCTCACGGGTGCAACTCAATTTCAATCAAGCTCTCCAATCAGGTTTGCCATTATTCCCATTACCTTTGCCCATGGATTTAATATGTATATGAATGTATAAACAATGCCTTGAATGTTTAACCGTTTAATTTTTGAGTGTATGCCACAGGGTTTGAGGTTTCTGAAACCATACTGTTATTCATGAAAAAAATGCTTATGATGTTTCACTAACCCTTTTGTTGAATTTTTGTGAGGGCTCACATGACTTTTGCAGGGATAACTTGCGTGGTTTCCCACTTTATTTGTGGGATAACCCCTGGAGGTTCATTCCGATTACCTGTACTGACTCACTTTTCTTTGATGGCATTAGCTTGGAAGGATCTCAGGGTTTCCCATTCCTCTAATTGCTGTTACTTCGGATCTTTATCCGCGTGGTACTTTTACATTTTTCCCGCATTTTACTGCTTTCCTAGCTGGAAGACCTCGATAGAAGGCAACGTTTGAGCCCCTTGGTGGCATTTTACTTTGAGATACATGTTTTGTGTTTTGTATTCATATCCCTGCAGGTAGCGCGGTTCCTTCATCAAGGACTGCCTTTTTGCCCTCGAGCATCCCAAACCCTAAAACCCAAAGCAACACGTTAACTCCTTCTACTACAGGCGAGTAAGTCTCCAAAGGTCGAGCATCCGGTAGATTGCGTAGTGACGTCGTTCGTCCAAAACCCAATCCATAACCCCGTAGTTAGTCGAACTACGTTTTGCTCTGATTCTCAGGCCAGATGAGATACGTAGGCATAAGACGCGATGTCTTAGCGAGCACACATCCCAACCCATAGGTCAACCGAGCTACGAAGACTCTGATTCTCATATTCAGATGAGATACGTATGCAGTGGATGCGACATCCGCGCGAGTCATTTTCATTTAACCCTTTTTTTTTGGCAAACAGCACAAGATAAACCCACACCCTTTAGACGAAAACCACAAAAGTGGATCCCGTAGAGTACTACGGATGCGTAGGGGTGCTAATACCTTCCCTTCGCATAACCGACTCCCGAACCCAAGATTTGGTTGCGAGACCCTGTCTTGTCCTTTCCTTTTTTCAGGTTTACTTCGAGCGTTTCCTTTCCCTCCTTTGGGATGAATAACGCACGGTGGCGACTCTTCTGTCATTTCCTTTCGCCGGTTGTTTTTTTCGCACACTGTATTTTTCAGGTTGCGACAGCTGGCGACTCTGCTGGGGACTGAAAGAAGTTGACCTCTTGCTGGTCCATCTGCCCTAAGCGAGTCCCTCCTAGCTTTTGCAGTTTGTTTATTGGGTGTTCATGCTTTTGTACGGTTATTTATTTACCTGCTTTACCTTATTGCATTGTGTATATATCATTGTTGTTTATGTTGGCTGGCTACTTGGTGATCTTTGTGAGATGAGTTCTATACCCGAACTCGAGTGCACTTAGGATAGGAGAATGACATAGTCCTGTCGACTTGTGTGGAGTTATTCCTTAGCGAGTTGACTTGCAAGCCCATTCACTTGGTGGAGGTAATGTTGAGATCAATAATGTCACACAAGTAAGTTGTGGTTAGACATTACTTGTTCCAATATAGACCTAAGAAGCCGAGGACCTTAGTTTACCAAACCCATCTTGGCCTATTCGTAGGACGTAGTGCGAAAGTCGTTCAAGTGTGAGATTTGATACGATTGTTACGCGATACTACACTCATAAGAGTCTCTCTTGAGAATATTGTTGGAATACGAGTAGTCGTTCCTCTGATAATATCCGAAAGATGGGATTATGACTATGGGAACCTTTTGTAGAACATGTTTGGCCGGTTTAAACCTTAGTACACTCCTTTTGGGTGGTTCTTAACCTAAACTCCATGCTCGTGACTTGCAACAAACCCTTGATTCATGGTTAATCCGATCAGGTATCCTTAATATCAATGAAACTCGGGTGTTGATAAGGTGTAAACCATAATCCACCAAAATGGGTGGTTGATATTAAGGATAACATGATCCATCCTATGACCTTTGTTTGGTGTGCTCTTAATTTCTCTCCAGACAGTGCAACCCGACAGATGTTCAAGCAGATACATCAATTCTGATTGACAGGCCTTTGCATTGCATAACATCATCTGCATATTTGCATCCAACATCTCATGCTTATTCATTTGCAGGGTATTCCCTTTCAAAACGGGGGTGCCTTAAAACTGAACAAGCAGTGCATCGCGTACCATGCATATTAACCCTTGTCTGTTTTGCAGGTGTCACCGCAGTGTCTAATGTTTGTTCCCTGTATCAGGCGGTTATTGGTCCCAAGCGAGTCCACAGGTACCCGACAAAGGAAAATCGTCCACAACTAGCGATGGACCAAGTACAGAAAGAGCTGGCTGATATGCGTGAAAGGATGGATCAGTTCATGACATTGATGACTGGTATGGCAGCAGGCCAAGAAAAGCTGAAGGAATTGGTTGAGCAACCGAGGCCCAATCCAGATTTGGAGATACCAAATGCTGAGGGAAACCCTGGTAACCCTGGGAACGCTGATAACCCTGTGAACACTGGTAACGCGGGTAACGCAAATGCTGATGGAAACCCGGGTAATGTTGGCAACACAGGGAATGTTGGAAATGGTATTGGCGGAAGGTACAATGTGAATCAAGGAATTCGGATTAACGGGCACCCCGTTACTGAAGATTATCAGTGTGATCAATTTTCTTTGCACGACGAGGCCCTCGAGACCACTCGCCGTATGGATGAGCTTGCTGAGAAGCTCAAATCTTTGGAGTCTCAAAATTCCTTAGGTTTTGATGTCACAAATCTTGGTCTGGTTCAGGGAGTAAGGATTCCTCACAAGTTCAAACCCCCTACTTTTGAGAAATACAACGGGGCTTCTTGCCCACGCACTCATCTCCAATCTTATTTGGGAAGGTTGGGAGCTCACACGGAAGATGAAAAGCTGTGGATGTACTATTTTGAAGACAGTCTAACTGGAGCTTCTCGTGAATGGTATTCTCATTTGTCTCGTACTACCATCAAGAGCTGGAAAGACTTGGCAAAGGCTTTTGTCAAGCAATATCAATACAACTTGGGCATGGCTCCAAATCGGACCTTGTTGCAAGGTATGTCTCAGACTGCCAAGGAAACCTTTAGAGAGTATGCTCAGCGTTGGAGACAGATTGTTGCGTCCGTCCAACCCCCTATGTCTGAAAGGGAGATGGCGGACATGTTCATGAACACTCTTCAAGGCAATTATATTGAGAGATTGGCTGCTTGCCCGTTAATCAGCTTTGCGGAGATAGTAATTGCTGGAGAAAGAATCGAGAGTCTGTTGAAGATGGGCCGAATTCAAGACAATAGTGCTTCCAACTCATCAGGTCCCAAGAGACCGTTTGCTGGTAACGGTCAGTGAAGAAAAGAAGGCGAGGCAAGCGTTGTGTATGCCGGCAAAGGCAGGGGTAGAGGACGCCCTAATTACTATCAAGATCAAGTGGCCGCAGTCACTATTCCAACACCTGTTCCTCAACCGCAATATCATCCGCAACAACAACCCAGGTACAACAATCAACAACAAGGAGGTAATCCGGGTCAGCAAAGACATTATCAACAACGTCCAAGGCAGACGGACCGGGTCATCGAGCCAATCCCAATGCCTTATTCAGTATTACTTCCCAAGCTGATTGACATGAATCTGGTTACGTTGAGAACTCTGGCCCCACCAATCGATCCCAATAATTTGCCTAGAGGTTATGATGTCAACGCCAGATGTGCTTTTCACTCCAACGCACCTGGCCATACTACAGATAATTGCAAGGCTCTCCAGTTAAAGGTACAAGATTTGAGAGATGCTCAGGCTATCAATTTTGCTCCGGTGCCTAATGTTATCCAGAACCCGATGCCGGCTCACGGCGGGCAGGGGATTAATGCTGTCGAAGTGGTTGAAGCTGGTAATGCCCAAGGCTGGGGCAAATTTGTGGAGCCAGTCATCAAAGAAGACAAGTTTGGATTGGGGTATGCTCCGGGATCTCAGAAGAATGAAACCGGTACTCTCTCCAGCGGGGGTTTGGTTTCCCCCCACATCGTCAATGCTGCAGATGAAGACAAGGCTGACAGCGACTGTGACTTAGATAGCTGGATTCGCCCGTGTGTCTCGGGAGAAAAGCTCGACAATTGGTCGTCTGAAAAAACCGTCTGGGTTACTCTACTGAAAGAGTGATTTTTATTGTTTTCCTTTATTACATGCATAATAAAGTCTTACACTTTGCCCAAGGTGTAACGGCTCATTTGTAGGGCCATCCATTTAGTTACGTTTCGCAATTATTTTTATCATCAATAAAGGACGGCTTTTGCAAACAATTTTGTGTTCTCTTTCTTTCAGTTTTTTTTACTTTTTACAAAAAAAATGGCAATGTTTCTTTTTTCGTTTTTCCTTTCTTTCAAAAAAAAACTCTCATTCTAAGGTAAAGCATGATCCTCCATCATGCAGAGCCGACCACTCGGATCTCACTGCTAACGACACTGCTATGGCCAAGTATGACTTCGACAATCCTATTTATCAAGCTGAAGAAGGGGCTGAGGAAGTTTGTGAATTGCCTGAAGGGTTAGCCAGATTGTTGAAACAGGAGGACCGAGCTATTACACCTTATCAGGAGGTGGTTGAGACCGTCAACATCGGTACCGAAGACGACAAGAAAGAGATCAAGATCGGGGCCAGTCTACAGGCCGAGAGGAAAGACCGTTGATCATGTACTTGACTGTGTTAGAAAGGTCAATGGGTTGTATGCTCGGTCAGCATGACGAGTCAGGTCGAAAAGAGCATGCAATATACTACCTTAGCAGAAGTTTACCGACTGTGAACAAAGATACTCATTGCTCGAGAAAACTTGTCGCGCTTTGGCATGGGCTGCTCGCCGACTAAGACAGTATATGTTGACTCACACGACTCTATTGATATCAAAAATGGATCCAGTCAAGTATATTTTTGAAAAGCCATCACTTACCGGAAAGGTTACTAGGTGCAAATGATACTGACAGAGTATGACATCCAATACACTTCACAAAAAGCCATCAAGGGAAGTGTCTTGTCAGACTATCTTGCAGAGCAACCGATTGATGATTACCAACCTATGAGGTTTGACTTTCCTGATGAGGACATCATGTTTCTCAAATCGAAAGATTGAGAGGAACCACTCCCGGAGGAGGGGCCTGACCCTGAATCCAAATGGGTTATGATGTTTGATGGGGCGGTCCACGTCAATGGTCGCGGAGTTGGTGTAGTGTTGATCACACCGGAAGGGGGTTCATATGCCATTTGGTGCCAGAATAACTTTTCCCTGCACCAACAATGAAGCCAAATACGAAGCTTGTATCCTAAGACTTGAGGAAGCCGTCAATATACAGATTAAAACCCTGGATGTATACGGGGATTCAGCTTTGGTCATCAATCAAACCAACGGGAAATGGTGCTATGCTGGAACTACGTACCCAGAATTGACGTATCTCGGTCAGAGACGAATGAAGAAAGCATTTGGTCAGAAAGTGCGCTCTCGGGGGTATCAAGTCGGTGAATTGGTACTCAAAAGATTTCTTCCTCCCAACACAGATCACAGGGGCAAATGGACACCGAACTAGGAGGGTCCGCACGTGGTTAAAAGGATTTTCTATGGCGGAGCTTTGACACTAACAACCATGGAGGGCGAAGGATTCCCGTCCCCTATTAACTCAGACGCGGTTAAAAAATACTTCGCATAAAATAGACCCGTTGGACAGTAAAAAGAATAGTCCAGGCAAAAAAGGGGCATCCCGACAAACCAAAAAAAGAATAAAGAGGTTCGGGCAAAAGTTAGGGATATATAAAAAAAAAGAGTACACCCGGTGAGTCGAAAACCCAAAAGGGCGGCTTAGGCAAAAATGGGTATCCCGGTGGATTGAAAACCCGAAAAAGGGGGCGATCCAGGCAAAAGTTAGGGAATAAGCGAATGACTGTGATCTGAGTTCATCAGTATTATATCACCGTTTCATTCAATCCGGCAATCTTCAAAGGTTAAAGATCAACTAATCATCCACTTCAGAAAGCAAGATGAGCAGAGCGTCTTGAGGACATACGAGCCATAGCAGAGTCGAAACTCAGTGGGACCCCGTTTCCACATTGTCATTAGGATAGTTCTCTTTTTATAGCGATCACCTCTTTTCGGGGATCAGCTTCCTGATACCCTCGCCTATTCCTGGCACAAATTTTCTCCCCATTAGGAGTCGAATAATTCAGTTAAAGAGTCTCTTTATTTTTCATTTATCAGTTGTTTGCAAAAAATGTCCGAATTTTTGATAAAACATATTGCATATGAACATAATGGTGGCTTTTGCAGATGATTTGCACAGGAAAACATTTAAAATTGCTTTGAATGTGCTTAATCCCGAACGGTGAATTCAAACCGAGTAATTCCCCGAGGCATACATGTATTTTTGGTTGCAGGTCACAGGAACCAGATGCCCAGTCATGAATCCTCATCCCTAAGCGGTTGACAAAGTCTCTCCACAGCAGAGCATGTTCCCCAACAGAGTTGACAGTATCCAGACTGTCTATCCCCAGTAGAGTTGACAGTATCCAGACTATATATCCCCAGCGGAGTTGACAGTGTCAGACTGTATCTTCCTAGCAACACCGGAGTGGTCGCATGACCAACAGATGAGAGGGTGGCGTTCCTAGTGTTCATCTCATCCCCAGCAGATTATTTTTAACAGATTTGTTCTAATCCCCAGCTAGAGGACGATTAGTAAGTTCATATCCCCAACAAAGGTCGTTTCCTACGATATTTCCCCAGGAAGTGTTTTCCCCACAGACTCTCCTCACAGAGCCTCGCCGAGAAAAGTTTCCATAGTTGATACTCCCCCCGCAAGGTCAACTTTTCAAGCAGCCAATTTATTTTTGGTGGCTCGTTGGTCCCGGCAGACGGATCATTCCCCACAGAGTATTCAAGGATCATAATAAAGCGATCTTTTCCAAACAATTTGTTTCCCTTTCAAGCAGTTTTTTTTTTTACAAAAAAAATGGCAATGTTTCTTTTTTCGTTTTTCTTTCTTTCAAATAAAAAAACTCTCATTCTAAGGTAAAGCATGATCCTCCATCATGCAGAGCCGACCACTCGGATCTCACTGCTAACGACACTGCTATGGCCAAGTATGACTTCGACAATCCTATTATCAAGCTGAAGAAGGGGCTGAGGAAGTTTGTGAATTGCCTGAAGGGTTAGCCAGATTGTTGAAACAGGAGGACCGAGCTATTACACCTTATCAGGAGGTGGTTGAGACCGTCAACATCGGTACCGAAGACGACAAGAAAGAGATCAAGATCGGGGCCAGTCTACAGGCCGAGAGGAAAGACCGTTGATCATGTACTTGACTGTGTTAGAAAGGTCAATGGGTTGTATGCTCGGTCAGCATGACGAGTCAGGTCGAAAAGAGCATGCAATATACTACCTTAGCAGAAGTTTACCGACTGTGAACAAAGATACTCATTGCTCGAGAAAACTTGTCGCGCTTTGGCATGGGCTGCTCGCCGACTAAGACAGTATATGTTGACTCACACGACTCTATTGATATCAAAAATGGATCCAGTCAAGTATATTTTTGAAAAGCCATCACTTACCGGAAAGGTTACTAGGTGCAAATGATACTGACAGAGTATGACATCCAATACACTTCACACAAAAAGCCATCAAGGGAAGTGTCTTGTCAGACTATCTTGCAGAGCAACCGATTGATGATTACCAACCTATGAGGTTTGACTTTCCTGATGAGGACATCATGTTTTCTCAAATCGAAAGATTGAGAGGAACCACTCCCGGAGGAGGGGCCTGACCCTGAATCCAAATGGGTTATGATGTTTGATGGGGCGGTCCACGTCAATGGTCGCGGAGTTGGTGTAGTGTTGATCACACCGGAAGGGGTTCATATGCCATTTGGTGCCAGAATAACTTTTCCCTGCACCAACAATGAAGCCAAATACGAAGCTTGTATCCTAAGACTTGAGGAAGCCGTCAATATACAGATTAAAACCCTGGATGTATACGGGGATTCAGCTTTGGTCATCAATCAAACCAACGGGAAATGGTGCTATGCTGGAACTACGTACCCAGAATTGACGTATCTCGGTCAGAGACGAATGAAGAAAGCATTTGGTCAGAAAGTGCGCTCTCGGGGGTATCAAGTCGGTGAATTGGTACTCAAAAGATTTCTTCCTCCCAACACAGATCACAGGGGCAAATGGACACCGAACTAGGAGGGTCCGCACGTGGTTAAAAGGATTTTCTATGGCGGAGCTTTGACACTAACAACCATGGAGGGCGAAGGATTCCCGTCCCCTATTAACTCAGACGCGGTTAAAAAATACTTCGCATAAAATAGACCCGCTGGACAGTAAAAAGAATAGTCCAGGCAAAAAAGGGGCATCCCGACAAACCAAAAAAAGAATAAAGAGGTTCGGGCAAAAGTTAGGGATATATAAAAAAAAAGAGTACACCCGGTGAGTCGAAAACCCAAAAGGGCGGCTTAGGCAAAAATGGGTATCCCGGTGGATTGAAAACCCGAAAAAGGGGGCGATCCAGGCAAAAGTTAGGGAATAAGCGAATGACTGTGATCTGAGTTCATCAGTGTTATATCACCGTTTCATTCAATCCGGCAATCTTCAAAGGTTAAAGATCAACTAATCATCCACTTCAGAAAGCAAGATGAGCAGAGCGTCTTGAGGACATACGAGCCATAGCAGAGTCGAAACTCAGTGGGACCCCGTTTCCACATTGTCATTAGGATAGTTCTCTTTTTATAGCGATCACCTCTTTTCGGGGATCAGCTTCCTGATACCCTCGCCTATTCCTGGCACAAATTTTCTCCCCATTAGGAGTCGAATAATTCAGTTAAAGAGTCTCTTTATTTTTCATTTATCAGTTGTTTGCAAAAATGTCCGAATTTTTGATAAAACATATTGCATATGAACATAATGGTGGCTTTTGCAGATGATTTGCACAGGAAAACATTTAAAATTGCTTTGAATGTGCTTAATCCCGAACGGTGAATTCAAACCGAGTAATTCCCCCGAGGCATACATGTATTTTTGGTTGCAGGTCACAGGAACCAGATGCCCAGTCATGAATCCTCATCCCCAAGCGGTTGACAAAGTCTCTCCACAGCAGAGCATGTTCCCCAACAGAGTTGACAGTATCCAGACTGTCTATCCCCAGTAGAGTTGACAGTATCCAGACTATATATCCCCAGCGGAGTTGACAGTGTCAGACTGTATCTTCCTAGCAACACCGGAGTGGTCGCATGACCAACAGATGAGAGGGTGGCGTTCCTAGTGTTCATCTCATTCCCCAGCAGATTATTTTTAACAGATTTGTTCTAATCCCCAGCTAGAGGACGATTAGTAAGTTCATATCCCCAACAAAGGTCGTTTCCTACGATATTTCCCCAGGAAGTGTTTTCCCCACAGACTCTCCTCACAGAGCCTCGCCGAGAAAAGTTTCCATAGTTGATACTCCCCCCGCAAGGTCAACTTTTCAAGCAGCCAATTTATTTTTGGTGGCTCGTTGGTCCCGGCAGACGGATCATTCCCCACAGAGCATTCAAGGATTGATACAGCGATCTGTTCCCTACCGGAGTTTGCTTCCCCAAGCAGATTTCTTTTTACACCATGCATAACATTTGCATTTGCATGCATATCATATCAAGCATACACATAAGCTGATAAACAGGTTCTTCCAAGCAGACTGAAGAATTACTTTACAACCAAGGTCATGAGATCCAGCCAGAGGATCAAGCGTGAGTGATCCAGCCTGAGGGTCGTTTTGAAGATTCAGCCTGAGAATCATGTTCCAGTGATCCAGCCTGAGGGTCCATTTCGAAGATTCAGCCTGAGAATCGTGTTCCAGTGATCCAGCCTGAGGGTCATTTCGAAGATTCAGCCTGAGAATCGTGTTCCAGTAAGCTAGCCTAAGGCTCAATTTGAAGATTCCCCAGTGAAGTCGCCTACAAGCTTTATTTCCCCAGCAAGCCTAAGTCTAATTGAGGAGTCGTTACAACATGTTCTAGCCCGAAGAATATGTACGAAGCCCAAAAGTGGAATATTCTCGAAGCTGCATATCTAATATGAAGGTTGGGTGTAAATTTCAAAAGAGGGTCAACCAGCGCATGCCTCAGATGCGGGATCCTAATGATGGGAATTTATCATCAAAACAATCCAGATCTCGCCAGAAGATCGAAGTAGATTCAGCCAGAGAATCAAAGGAAGTAGATTCAGCCAGAGAATCAAAGGAAGTAGATTCAGCCAGAGAATCAAAGGAAGTAGATTCAGCCAGAGAATCGAAACAAAGGAGATCTAGCCAGAAGATCGAAGAAGATCTAGCCAGAAGATCGAAGTCAGGTCTAGCCCGAAGACCGGAAATAGATTCAGCCAGAGAATCGAAACAATTCAGATCTAGCCAGAAGATCGAAGTAGATTCAGCCAGAGAATCAAATTAAATTCAGATTCAGCCAGAGGATCGACACTCCAGATCTAGCCAGAAGATCAAAGTCAGGTCTAGCCCGAAGACCGAAAATGGATTCAGCCAGAGAATCAAAGGAAATAGATTCAGCCAGAGAATCGAAAAGGAGGAGATCTAGCCAGAAGATCGAAGAAGATCTAGCCAGAAGATCAAAATCGTATCCAGCCCGAGGATAAAAATTAATATCCAACCAGAGGACTAAATTGAGTATAGGTTTAGCCAGAGGATCGAAACTCCAGATTAAGCCAGAGGATCGGAAGAAAAATAAACAGCGCGGTGTATTTCCGCGTTTTTGTGGTATTCTCGGAGCACAAATTTTCGGTTTGTCTTTGGTATTCAATCACAGCTCACCCCGTTTGTCTGATAAGCTGTTCGCTTTCATCCTACTCTGGTTAGCTGATGATTGAATAGGGGCAGCTGTAACACCCCAAAATTTGCCCTCCTCAATTATACATTCATTTAGCATTTCATATTGCATTTCATATTGCATTTCATCATGTCAATCAGAATTAGATCCGAAAAAAAAAAAAAAAAAAAACGAAAAAAAAATAAATAATTTTTTACAAAAAAAAAAAAAAAAAATTTAATTAATTAATTAAATAAATAATTAGATAAATAAAATATAATAAAATTTTTTGGACTTGGACCTTTCTCAAAAGCCCACTAAGCTCCCAATATTAGCCTATAAATACTAGAGTTTCATTGAAACAAAAGCCACACAGAACAAAGGGGGATTTTGAAGAGAAGTAAAATACTCTGAGGTTTCCTAGGAACAAAACCCTGAGAAAAAAGATAGTGAGAGAAGACCTAACGGAGTTCAGAGCAGCCTCCAAACCCCGAAGGGAACTCAACTACACAGAATCACCTCTGCCTCACATAAACCCTGAAGATTGTTTTGTAAACCTCACGGGTGCAACTCAATTTCAATCAAGCTCTCCAATCAGGTTTGCCATTATTCCCATTACCTTTGCCCATGGGTTTAATATGTATATGAATGTATAAACAATGCCTTGAATGTTTAACCGTTTAATTTTTGAGTGTATGCCACAGGGTTTGAGGTTTCTGAAACCATACTGTTATTCATGAAAAAAATGCTTATGATGTTTCACTAACCCTTTTGTTGAATTTTTGTGAGGGCTCACATGACTTTTGCAGGGATAACTTGCGTGGTTTTCCACTTTATTTGTGGGATAACCCCTGGAGGTTCATTCCGATTACCTGTACTGACTCACTTTTCTTTGATGGCATTAGCTTGGAAGGATCTCAGGGTTTCCCATTCCTCTAATTGCTGTTACTTCGGATCTTTATCCGCGTGGTACTTTTACATTTTTCCCGCATTTTACTGCTTTCCTAGCTGGAAGACCTCGATAGAAGGCAACGTTTGAGCCCCTTGGTGGCATTTTACTTTGAGATACATGTTTTGTGTTTTGTATTCATATCCCTGCAGGTAGCGCGGTTCCTTCATCAAGGACTGCCGTTTTGCCCTCGAGCATCCCAAACCCTAAAACCCAAAGCAACACGTTAACTCCTTCTACTACAGGCGAGTAAGTCTCCAAAGGTCGAGCATCCGGTAGATTGCGTAGTGACGTCGTTCGTCCAAAACCCAATCCATAACCCCGTAGTTAGCCGAACTACGTTTTGCTCTGATTCTCAGGCCAGATGAGATACGTAGGCATAAGACGCGATGTCTTAGCAAGCACACATCCCAACCCATAGGTCAGCCGAGCTACGAAGACTCTGATTCTCATATTCAGATGAGATACGTATGCAGTGGATGCAACATCCGCGCGAGTCATTTTCGTTTAACCCTTTTTTTTTGGCAAACAGCACAAGATAAACCTACACCCTTTAGACGAAAACCACAAAAGTGGATCCCGTAGAGTACTACGGATGCGTAGGGGTGCTAATACCTTCCCTTCGCATAACCGACTCCCGAACCCAAGATTTGGTTGCGAGACCCCGTCTTGTCCTTTTCTTTTTTCAGGTTTACTTCGAGCGTTTCCTTTCCCTCCTTTGGGATGAATAACGCACGGTGGCGACTCTTCTGTCATTTCCTTTCGCCGATTGTTTTTTTTGCACACTGTATTTTTCAGGTTGCGACACACCTAGCATAAACACATAGTCAGATGTGGATTTTCTATCCTCGGCATCACTACACCAATTTGAGCCAGTATAACACACTAGTTTGAATTGTTTTCCTTCATCGGCTTCGAGAAATAAAATGCCATGGCCCCGAGTTCCTTTCAGATATGTTAGTATCCTCTTCGTTGCCGTTAGGTGTGATACCTTTGGCTTCTGCATGAATCTGCTCACCATACCTACAGAATAAGATAACTCTGGCCTTGTGTAACAAAGGTATCTAAGTTATCCAATGAGTCTTCTATATTGCGTTGGATCAATATCATCTTCATTTGTGTCTTTTGGAAGTTGCAATTTGAGCTCAACTGGAGTCGAAGATGAGTTGCAATCTTGCATCTCAAATCTCTTAAGTATTTCTCCTACATATCTTATTTGGTGCGTCATTAGGCCTCTACTACTCTTATAGAATTCAATAGCAAGGAAGTATGAGAGATTTCTCAAGTGTGACATTTCAAACTCCTCACTTAAGTCATGTTTGATATCTTCGATCTCCTTCTTGCAACTTCCTGTAATCAACATGTCATCGACATAGAGACATAGTATAAGCAATTCATTATTTCTTCTCCTAGATGTACTCCATGCTCAGTTTTTCACTTCATAAATTCCTTCACCCTTAGGAAATTGTCTATCTTCTTATTCCAAAACTTTGAGGTTGCTTAAGTCCATAAAGGGCTTTATGCAACCTGTATGCCTTGCTTTCTTCTCCTTATGTGACATAAAATTCTTCATCTAATGGGAAATTCAAGAATGCACATTTCACATTCAGCTGACACATATGTCAGTTGTTCATGTTTGTTAGACCAACAACCAACCTGATTGTTTTGATTCTAGCAACAAGTGCAAAAACTTTGTCAAAGTCAATTCCTTATTTCTGCAGAAATCCTTTCGGGATAAATCTTACATTGTGTCAAATTACTTCTCCTTTAGGATTCAAATTCACCTTGTATACCCACTTCACATTCATTTCCTTCTTTCCTTGAGGGAATTTTACAAATCACCAAGTGTTGTTGACTTCGATGAAATCCAATTCCACATTCATTGCTTTCATCCACTTTGAATCCATCAATGCTTCAACTACATTGACTAGTTCGACATATGCATAGAAAGCATAGTGTACCAACTCACCTTCATCATCAGCCACATCATCTAATGTAATCACACATTCTTGTAACCTTTCATGCATGTGTATGGTTCTTTGAGGACTTCTTGTGCTTGCTTGACCTCTGACCTCTTCTTGTCAACCTTCTTTTTTGACTTCACTTGCTGGTTACTCACATAGGATTCTCACTGAATACTTTTTTACATTTTCAGTCCAATCCCATTCCTTAAACTCCTTTATGATCACGTACCTTCCGATCACTACTTGCTTGTTGACTGGGTCTAACAACTTGTATCCTCCAATCGAATGATATCCTATTAGGATCATTTGACTCGAGTTATCATCAAGTTTTCTTCTCAACTGATCTGGCACATGTCTATGTGTTATAGATCCAAATACTTTCAAATGACTCAAGCTAGGCTTGACACCAGACTAACATTTTTCTGGTGTGATTCCTTCTAGCCTTTTCTCAGACATTTGTTTAGTACGTATGTTGTAGTCGACACAACTTCTCCCTCTAATCATTTGGGTAGATGCTTGCCTTTCAACATACTTCTCACTATATTCATGATTGTTCTATTATTTCTTTTTGCAGTTCCATTTTGTTGTGGAGTGTAGGGTGACGCCACCTAATGCACAATCCCTTCTTTCTCACATAATATGTAGAAGTATTTCGACACATATTCTCCACCAACATCAGTCCTCATAATCTTGATCTTTGAACCACTTTTTCTTTCGACCATAAATTTAAACTTGGCAAATACCTCGATCACTTCACTTTTCTTCTTGATCAGGTAAGTCCATAGTTTTCAACTGAAATCATCTATGAATGAGACAAAGTATATGTTACCTCTAATCAAATCCACCTGGATAGGACCACATACATCAGAGTATATGATTTCAAGAATTGACTTCAACTTGCTTCCTGCATCCTTGCTGAAGTTGTTCTTGTGTTGCTTTGCTTGCACACACTCCTCACACATTTCATTTGGAATTTAGATTTATGGTAACTCTAAAACCATATTTCTTCTTTTTAGATATCTGATGTCTTTGAGGTTGGGATGGATAAGTCTATAGTGTCATATCCATTCATCCCTACTAGTTGCAGTTGCAACGTATTTGTGCTCCATATTATTAAGTTCAATCTTGAAGGTTCTATTCTGAGACATAGGTGCCTTCAAGATTAACATTTTTCAAATGACTCAAGCTAGTATTGACACCAGACTAACATTTTTTTGGTGTGATTCCTTCTATCCTTTTCGTTAAACATTTGTTTAGATGTCATAGATTTCAAACACACTACTTCTATGGAATTGATCAATGTCTTGAAGGACCTATTCTTTGTAAGTCGTGCCTCAAGACAAGGATGTTAGTAGGGTTATATATATCTAAAAGACTCATTCCCGATACAAATATCACACCCTCAATGATTGAAGATCTACCATTATTCCTTATGGACACCATGTTCCAAATTTCTTTAGGCTGAAGGGTTCTAGTATCTGCTGATTTTACCTTGCTATTTATTGTTCTATCAAACTTGACCAACGAGTTCTATTGACACGTCATATGATTTAAGCAACCTTTATCTTGAACCACGACCTTGCTTTATGTTGATCTCCAGACACTACAACCATGAACACTACAATGCCATCATCTGAATCGTCTTGGACTATCTTGGCTTCATAATCACTATTGTCTTGAGCCTTCTCCTTTTCTTTTTTGTACCAGCAATATGAGGCATAATTATCCTATTTTTCATAGTAAAGGCACTGGATGTGCTTCTTGTCCTTGCTTTAAGTCTTGTATTGGTTGAAGTTTCATGTCCCTCATCCTTTCTTGAAGGATTCAAGTTTACCAAGAAGATTAGTTTTTTGGGATCTTGAACTTATAGACTTCTTGAATTTATATTGAATCTTATTGCCTTTATGCCAATCGAAAAAATTTGGGATCTTAAACTTATATACTTCTTGAATTTATATTGAATCTTCTTTCCTTTATGCCTATTGAAAAGACCATTCTTCTTGGAAGTTTAAGCCCACATTAGCGTGAACTAACTCGTGCACTCCTTTTCTTTCAAGAATCCCCAACTCATGTTATTCTAGAGAACCTATAAGATACTTCATCTTCATAGTTTTTAAGGTGAAATATTCTTGTATAAAAAATATCACATGATCTAAATGAGGAGTAAGTCTCTTCATCACCTTTCCAATCACCATTTTCTCAGTGAACACTTCACTATAGTTTTTCATTGTATAAACCAAACATTAAATTTTTGATGAATAGGATGCAATAGTTTCATTATTCTCCATTTGCAACAATTCATATTGTCTTATAAGAGATTGCAACTTAACATCATTCACTTTGTCACCTCCTTCATAATATTTTATAACGATATCTCATGCCTCATTTGCATTCTTGGCATGAGAAGTCCTCTCAAAATTTTCATAATCTTGAGCTGCTTGTATATAGTACATAGCCTTGTAATCTCTCTTATTATCTTTCTTATGAATATTCTTCTATGCTTCAACTACATTTGTTGCGAGTTCTTGAACACCATTTGCAACTACTTCGAGTGTTTCTAGATAGACAAATAAAGCCTTTATTTGTTCCATATCTCCCAATTGTTTCCATAAAGGATTGCAAAGGAGTATGGGATGCCATTACAACCAATCATGTTTACTTGGTTGATAATTGCAAATTTTTTGAATTTATGTATTCTACACAATCAAGAACCGGGCTCAAGATACAAAATATTTTAGAGCAAGAGCTTTCTTTCTTTTCAAGAAATAATGAGATGAGAAAATAAAGGGATAATTGAGAGATGCTAAATTGAGGATGTTGGAACAAGATTTGTTCACGCCCTTAACAGATTTTGATGATAACAAAGTATTTAAAGAACAATAGGGTTTACTAATGGTTGTTCTAGTGTGCAGGCTTAAAAGACATTAACCTTGATACAAATCAAGTTAATCACTAAGAAGAATCATTAAAGAAAAATAAGGTTGTTTTGAATCCAAAGGATCATAACCAAAGCCCTCAGACTCTGAAGAGCTAACTCAAATCTGGTCTACCTTATTCAAAGATCAACAAGGTTCTGAAGATCAAAGTCGTTTGAAGGGAGCAGACTCTGCAACTTTTGAACAAGCATCATAAGTAGTTCTGAAGATTCCGCTTCAAATGACTATTGTCTATATCAAGTCAAAAACTCTAAAAGTGTTCATCCTGATTAGTTCAGATCAAGACTCTAATATAAGTCAAGTTCATAACTTGTGAACCCAAGACTCTGAAGTCTCATTCCAACCAGGTTCTAAAGACATACTTTAGCTTCTGATCACGATTTAAATAATTCTATAATAAGCCTCGAATTCAGGAAGTTAAGTATAAAGATAACAATGACTCAGATCAAGCTTCAATAAACGTCTATAATAAGTATCTGGTTAGAAGTTATCTAAAGAAGATCACGTGACAACGATACACTAATTCATGTCAAATCAAGAAAAGTAACATTGTCATGATTTGAAATCTTCAATTGTTCTGAACTCCACTATGCTCCTCTCAACATCTTTATGCTAGCTATGTTTATAGTACATTTCACGTGCTCTAGCTAAAGACCTTCAACGGATACTTGTACCATTGGTAGTTCCAATCTTTAATGGATCTATTCTCAGCATCTATATAAGAAGAAGATTGAAAACATTCAAAAAGGTTGATTCTGACAAAGAATGAATGGGGTTGAAGACTCCATGATTGTGTTCACATAGATGTGATACTAGTTCACAAAATGGGTTAAGAGAGAGAGAGAGAGAGAGAGAGAGAGAGAGAGAGATTGTGTTACACAAAAAACACAAGTGAAGGAAAGACACACATGATGGAAAATATAACCAGAAGGGTTAAATGTGTGAGAGTAGAGTGAATATGACCAATAAGATCAACTAAACAGAAATGCACAACAAAGAAGAAAATTTGTGCATGAAGAGGAAAAGATTGAAAAATTTAATCTTCCACACTTAGGAGAAATCAACTTATATTATGCTAAAAAGTGTATAACCTTTGTGTATCTGCTTAACCAAGAAACACACATATAAATACAAGGTTAATACCATACTCTATTGTTAAGAGAATCTAAAGCATCTATCTAATATGCTCAAAGTAAGTCTCTTTTTGTTAGATTGAGAAAAGAAGTCTCTTGTTCGGTGCTTGAGCAAAGAAGTCTCTTTCTGGATAGATTGAGAAATGAAATCTCATGCTTGCGGGAAGAGCAGGAAGTCTCTTTCTGGATAGATTGAGCAGGAAGTCTTGAATGGGTATTTCATGCAAGGAATTCTATTGCTTGAAGGCTTGAGCATAAGTCTCTTTCCGTGGGATTTAGCAAGAAGTTATGAACTGGTACTTCTGGTAAGGAAGTCTCTTGCTTGAGGGCTTGAGCGAAAGTCTCTTTCTAGTTTTATTGAGAAAACTATAATCTGAGTGATTATAGTGAAAATTTCTTGTGCTGCTAGAGGACTAGACTACTCTCGGTTTGATAAGAACCATAATATGTTGTGTGTCTCTTTATTTACTTCTGTATTTATATTGCATTGTGCAACAAATTCTGAAGTCAGACTCTGATTTGATTCAGACTCTTATTTGGATCAGAATCCGAGCTTGACATCGTAAGTTCTGAACAGGTTTAAGAAAAAGAAGTAAATTTCCCCATACAAAATTCAACCCCCCATTCAATTGGTATCAGAGCTTAACTATGCTTATTTCACTTAATAGTGAAACATAAAAGATCCAATGAGAAAAAGTTATTCAATCAATGGTTCAACTTTCTTTGAAGTTTCCTCTATTAGTTACAAAATGGAAACTACAAAAGGTAAAGAAAGTTGAGATGAAGAGAATCAAAAAACTTGTTTCTACTCTAAGTCACTTGTTTTGTGAGTATGAAAGGGTTTTTAATCTTTAAGACTGACTCGTGGGACAAGTGTACTTGTTGAAGAAATCAAGGAACGTTTTTCTGCTTTAAGTCATTTTCTTTATGAGTATGAAAGGATTTATTAATCCTTAAGACTAACTCGTGGGGTAAATGTGCTTGTTGCAGGAATCAAGGTTTTACATTGATCTGTTTGTTTAAAAGGAAGACTGATCAGATTTCCAGATCCTCAAGAGTCAGAAAACTAGAAGAAGCTTCTGATGAAGAAGATTCTAATAGGGACTCTGATGATGAGGAAATGGTCTCCCTCTTCAAGAGATTTCAATAGCCGACTAAGAGAAACAAGAGAAACTCTGGTAGAATCTCTAACTTCAAAGGTTTATGTTCCAGAAACAGAGAAGATGATCAGAAGATATGCTACAACTACAATAAGTATGATCACTTCTGAAATGATTGTCCTAATCTACAAAAGGACAAATCATTTAAGGGATGCCTTCTGAAGGAAAGTGTCAAGAAGCAAGTTCAGGAAAGGTCTCATGGAAATATAGGATAAACTTGATGATGAAGAAGATTCAGACAAAGAAGATGAAGAAGCCAACCTTGCACTAATGGATCTTACACTCTCTGATTCAGAATCCGGGCTAGGATCTGGTTCTGAATCTGGTGAGGAAGATGAGGTATATTCTAACCTATCTTGGTCTGATCTCGTTCATAAATTCTTGAGCCATTGTCAATATTAGGCAAGGCACATGAAGAATGTTAAGAGACAGCTTGAGTTTCTTAAGAAGGATTGAAATCTTCTAAAGAAACTATTGATACATTAGAAAGAAATCTAGCTATTGCTTAAGCAGAATATGGCTCTCCGAGATTTCTTAACAATAGATCTCAACAAAACTATGCTTGTATCCATGATCTATGGAGTAAGCAAGAGAAAATGAGAAGGCTTGAGCTTCCATGAAAAATGTGTGGTTTTTAAACCCTTGATATGGAAGAAACTCTCATAACCATCTTCTTCGAGTCATGCTGATAAAAGGCTTAGTGACTACTTTGTGTCTGATGCTGAAGGGATCAAAGTTATGAACCCATTAGAGTCAATAATAGAGAAGTCAAAGGTTCTGATAGAACCAGAGACCTCAAGGTCAAAAGTTTTGCAGAAATCAAAACCTAAGACCCTCAAGTCAAAGGTTATGAGAAAACCTATACTTGAAACTTCTGGGTCTAAGTCTCCTGAAATGTTCATAATATAATGTCAAATCTTATCTATGACATAATTTCTATAAAAGTAATGTATGGAATAAGGTTAGACATTACTCTAAGGCAAGGGCTCGTATTAAGAAAACGCCTAGAGTAACAAACACAAAAGGACCCATAAGGTTATGGGTTCCAAAATCTGAACTTGTGTTTGCAAATATGCTAAAAAGAAAAGTTAGTGCATCTGCCCTAATGTATGGATAATAGATGACTACATCCTATAACAAGAGGAAAGCATAAGTTCTTAATCCTAACTTTGAAAGAGGAAGGAAAGTTCAAGTTTGGAGAAAAGAAGAATAAGAGTACAATGGTTACTATTACTACTCCAAGATTATGTTGAACGAGGAACAGGTTCAACAATAAGAGTGTTTAAGACTCATTCACATCAGTAAGAACATTGTTGCAACTAAAACTTGTTTAGAAGCCACACTAAGGTATGTTTAAACTCCTTCTTTTTATCTAGATAACTTTTATGAATGATATATTATTTACTTTAGTCTATGCATCTATCTCCTTGATGCATAACTATCCTAGATAATATGTCTGCATAAGAATTTTTAGAACAAGTGGAAAATATTCTTATATATCCTTATTCTTATTCTTTCTTCAGAACGAAGTATTGTGGGCTCAAATTTTTTTGATAAGAAAAGTGATATTATTCAAGTCAACTCTTTAATGAGTTATTTTTCTTGTCTTACCCTTTGTCTTTTAAAAACTTAATTCTTCTCTAAGAAATGGTTTCCGATCTTATTCAAAAGCTTGATTCTGAATATGGAGTACCAAAGACTAATGCTAATCAGAAGTAGCTTCATCAAAGTCTTGAATAAACTCTGATGAGACGTGGCCTCTGAAAAGCACTAGGCTCTGAAACTCAGAAAAAGAATAAGGATTACTTATAAATTTTATAAAAATCGACATGTCTGAAAATTGCTATGCTAAGCTATGAAGTTATTTGGGCACAATCTATAGAGTAGTAATTCTTTACTCCTTGGACTCTCTCTCTCTCTCTCTCTCTCTCTCTCTCTCTCTCTCTATATATATATATATATATATATATATATATATATATATATATATATATATATATATATATATATATATATATATATATATATATATATATATATATATATATATATATATATATATATATATATCGTCATTTCTTACTTTCTCTTTGTACTTGTTGGTTTTCCAAAATATATCTTTTCAAAAATCTAGTTGTCATAAATCTTCTTCTCTCTTAATCTTTCCTTCTAAACGAGTTTCGGGTGAAATTTTCTCTCTGCAAGGAAAGGTTGTAAATCTGGATGAATTTTCATTTAACCCAGGGCTAAAAAGTTGCTTGTGGAGATCATGTTGTTTCGTAAGAACAATCCGACTCCTTCTTCCACCACTCAAAATTTAGTAGTCTTTAGATCCTGCCTTAGTTTTTATTTGTTCTTTCATCTCTTATGTCTTTGTTTTTCCAGTCCTGATAATAATTTGTATCTCTTGAGATCTAATGCTTCGTGTAAGCTATTGGATCAAAAAGAGTACTTTTGTTTCTAGGGTGGATCTTTTGTTGTAATTTTATTTTTGCGTAAGACTTGTATGTTCAAATTCTTAGGTAAATTTGATGTATTCTTTCTTAGACTCTAATTGTATAACCAAAGTAATTTATTTGGTTAACTGGATGTATCAAATGAAAAATAATGATCAAGTTAAGAGTGTTGTGTTTTTTTAATTCCGAACTACTTAAATCAGTTTGCAATAAAGGAAATAATTAATGATTAAAAGGATGATATGCAAATTAATTAATAGGAAAAAGAACTTCATGAAACTAAAGGAATGATTACAAAAAGATGTTTATAACATTAATTCTAATCATCCTTAGGCTTAGAAAAACTTTCCCCAATCTAACTCCAATTCCTCTTATTCATCTGAATCGAAATGAAACACTTCTCTTAATCTTCTTCTTCTCTTGGACTTCTTCTTCTTCATACTAATCTTATTTTGTGGCTTCAGTGCCTGAGGAAGATACGTTAACGGAATTCCTTTAGAAGGTCTGACCTTCTGATCAGAAGTTATTTCAGAGACTAGAGGAGCCTCTAAAATAATGGGAGTAGTTAATTGTTCAAAAGTTGTGCTCGTCTTGAATCAGATGTATGTTGAGTGAATATAGATATGTGCTTTGACATAAACATCTGCTTTTATAACGAAAATTTTAGAAGACCAAACACTTTGTGTGTTTAAGTTTATGATCTTTTAAATTCTAAAGGTCAATTAATAATTAAGCATGTCATACTGGATCATAATTACTCCTTGAAAACTGAAACAATAGTGATTTACCATAAGAAGTAAAGAAATTCTTTCAGATTCTTGAAAAAGCTTTAAACTATTTTAAGTTGTCTTCTTATTTTGAAAAATTTTTAATAGTTTCAATATTTTAAGTTGGTGTCAGAACTATTAAATTGTTTCAAATATTTCAGTGTTTTAAACTCTTTCAAAGTTATGTGCATTTTAACTGCTTTAAATCTCATTTTATTTTTCTCATTTTTATCGTTTCTTCTCTTTCTTTTCAAATCTTTTTGATAATGACAAAGGGGGAGAAAATGCATAGAGTATTTAAGAAGAGACTGAAGCATCAGAACTTGAACATAACAGTTTCTTCCAAAACAACTTCTGATTTATAAGCTTTATGTTATTTATATTTTTGAGTAACTTATCTTATTAAGCTTAAATGACTAATTTTAATTAAAAAAAGATAAGGACTTAATTAAAGCTTACAACCCTTACCTTAATGAACTATCAAACTAAAGGAAGAGCTTATAAACCTCAACCTAAGGCTTCTCAAACTCGGGGGGAGCTTACAAACCTCAGACCCTGATGTTAGAATTTATTGATGAAAATTATAGGAATTTATTAACATAGATAAAGAGTTAATAGGAGCTTAAAAACCTTGTCTTAATGAACTGTCAGACTTAGGGGAAGCTTACAAACCTCACCTTAATGGATTGTCTAACTTAGGGGGAGCTTACAAACCTCAGACTCTGATGTTAGACTGTGTTAATTAAATCATAAACCATTATTCTTAAATACCTTTATTTCTCATCATAAAAAAGGGGGAGATTTTTGGAACAAGATTTGGTCATTCCCTTAAAAGGTTTTGATAATAACAAAGTATTTAAAGAACAATAGGGTTTACTATTGGTTGTTCTAGTGTGCAGGATCAAAAGACATTAACCTTAATATAAATCAAGTTAATCACTAAGAAGATTCACTAAAGCAAAAAAAGGATTTTCTAAATCTAAAGGATCATAACCAAAGCCTTCAGACTCTGAAGAGTCAACTCAAGTCTTTCAGATGGTAACCGTATTCAAAGATCAACAAGGTTATGAAGACTGGAGTAGTTTGAAGCAAGCATACTCTGCAACTTCTGAACAAGCATCATCAAACAGTTATGAAGATTCTGCTTCAAAGGATTATTGTCTATATCAAGTCAACAACTCTTAAAGTGTTCATCTAGATTAGTACTGGTCAAGACTCTGATTTAAGGCAAGTTCAGAACCTGTGAACCCAAGACTCTGAAGTCTCATTCCAACCAGGTTCTGAAGACATACTTTAACTTCTGACCATGCTTTAAATAATTCTATAAAAAGCATTTTACCGAGAAGTTAAGTATAAAGATAAGAATTAGTCAGATCAAGCTTTAACAAACGTCTACAAGAAGTTTCTGGTCAGAAGTTATCTAAAGAAGATCATGTGACAATGGTACACTACTTTATGTCAAATCAGGAAAAGTAACATTTTTAGGATCTGATCTCTTCAACTATTCTAAAATCTACTCTGCTTCTCTCAACATCTTTATGCTAGCTAAGTTTATAGTACACTTCACGTGCTCTAGCTAAAGACCTTCAACGGATACTTGTACCATTGGTAGTTTCAGTCTTTAACGAATCTATTCTTAGCATCTATATAAGAAGAAGATTCAAAATATTTAAAAAGTTTGGTTCTGACTAAAAATGAATGGGGTTGATGAGTGTGCTCACAAAGTTGTGATACCATTTCACAAAATAGGTTAAGAGAGATAGACTGTGTTACACAGAAAAACACAGGTGAAGGAAACACATACAAAATGGAAAATATAACCAAAGGGGTTAAGTGTGTGGGAGTAGAGTAAAGATGGGCAAGAATATCAACAAAATAGAAATTCACAACAAAGAAGAAAATATGTGCATGAAGAGAAGAAGATTGAAAACTTCAATCTTCCACACTTAGGAGCAATCAACATATTTTCTTGCTCAATAGTGTATAACCTTTGTGTATCTTTTTAACCAAGAAGCACACACATAAATACAAGGTTAATACCAAACTCTTTTGTTAAGAGAACTTAGAGACTCTAACCGTTGTGCTCAGAGTAATTCTTTTTCTGTTAAATTGAGCAAAGAAGTCTCTTGATTCGTGCTTAAGCAAAGAAGTCTATTTCTGGATAGATTGAGAAATGAAGTCACATGCTTGCAAGAAGAGCAGGAAGTCTCTTTCTGGATAGTTTGAGCAGGAAGTCTTGAATGGGTAGTTAAGGCAAGGAAGTCTCTTTCTTGAGGGATTGAGCAAAGGTCTCTTTTCGTGGGATTGAGCAGGAAGCCTTGAACGGGTAGTTCAGGCAAGGAGGTCTCTTGTTTGAGGGCTTGGGCGGAAGTCTCTTTCTAGTTTGATTGAGCAAATTGTAATATGAGTGATTATAGTAAAAAAAAAATTTGACAAACTAATCATTTAGAGAGTAATGTAAGATTCCATTATCCTCAAGTTAAGTGTGTGAATATTGCACCTATAAAACTTGATGTTGTATGAGAATACTTAGGAGTTCATGGGTTTTGTCAAAATTATATAACATGGACATGACATGCGCGAGAAAGGACTCATAAGTAGAGGAGTTCTATATGAAAATTTGTGATAAACTAGTAGAAATGATTTCTTATATTGGACAAGACTATTTTTAACAGGAACATGTGTATAACACTTTTTGCAACAACAATGAAGTATTTTTGTATTTGAATTGTAAAAACTTCACACTATTGTTGGCCGTGTTGAGATTTTTAAATTTTAATATGATTAGTGGTTAGATCGATAAAAGCCTCACAAAAATTGTTGGAGTTTTTAAAGAAAATGTTTTTAGAAGAAAACACATTGGTGTAGTGTACCTATGAGGCAAAAAATGTCTAATAGGTATAAAGTATAAGAAAAATTTATGCATGCATTCCCCCAATAAATACATATCCTACTGAAAAGACAAAAATAAGTGTCTCGAATGTATGCCATCAGACTATAAGAAGAAGAGTGGTGTTGGTGAAGTGATTTGGAAAGATCCTTCTTAGGCGTCTTTCATTTATTATGAGGTTTAAGTAATATTTATCTACTTTAAATGAGCAAATAATATTAGATGGCATGCCAAAGAAAGGAAATGTGACGAAAAACTTCATCATCCGACTGTTTCTTTGCAATAGAAGAAGGTTGGTGTTTTACTTCTCTTTTTTTGGCAATGAGCCGCAGAAACTAGGTTTGGACTTTATGAAAATGGAATAAAGTTGTATGGTAGTTTAAGTAGTATCCATAGCTTATGAATTATTGACTTGATTATTTACAAATTATCTCTTTGATTGTGCCTGAAGCAAAAATATGTTATGTTATCCATGACGATTTTAGGATTGAAACAAGTCAGAGATGATAGATGTATATTTAAGTTCTTTATTGAAGATTTGAGAAAATTGAAGGAGGAAGACACTAATGTAATTAAGAATTATTCGAGTGAAACTTTTAAACTGTGTGACATGTTATTTTTTTATCAATAAATTTCAAACTTACGATAACTTCTTTGATTATAATATTAAAAGACATAAAATATATCCTATATGTGAGGAAAAAGCATGATACCATCAATTGCAATATAAAAGGAAGGCGGTTTGCACTATTTATCATACATTGGACTGGAATAGTTTTATTGGGGCCAAAAAAGGACATTCCAGAATAACGCGATTCGGGCTAAGCACATTGATATTGGGAGAGCGCTCGAAGCTGACATGGATGTCCGATTAGGATTGTTCCCCCCAATTGAGCATGGGTCACCTGTCAAACTAGTAGTCACGATCCATTTCACACTTATTGAATGTGGCTCATCAAATCTTCAAGGAGTAACAATCTTAAGATTCTAGTAAAAAAAGGAGAAAATGTTTCCCTAACAATTCAATTCAATGAGGAATCAATCTTCCCCAACTTTCACATATTTGTTAAGAATGCAACCCGCTTTTAACCCGGTTGAAAAAGTCTCTTATAAATACCTCAATTTCTGATTGAGGAGGAACATATACTAATTCCACAAATTCATCTGATATACATAACCTCTTACTTCATCTAGGCGGACAAGTTTTTCTCTATTGTACTTTTAGCAATACAAACGTCATCCATATCAAATATTGAAAAATGTTTAGTCAAAAAAATTAATCAATCTTGAAAAAAAAGTATTAAATATTTGAAAATATAATATTAAATCATGAAAATTAATTTATAGTACTAAAAATATTTATAATAATTTTTTTATTTTGTCACAAGTGTAATTTATCATTTTACATTTATTTTCTAAAATTAAAATTTATGAAGTAATCATTTTAAAATCATATTAATTTATTTTTATGTATGAAAAAATTATAAAATTATAAAAAATCATTATAGCTTTTATGTGCTTTTTATAAGGGTATTTTGACAAACATGAAAAAATTATTTAAAAAAAAACAAAATTCCATAATTTAAACTTAAAATAAAATACTAAACTATATAAATTTTGAAGAAAAAAAATATTATAATAAAGTTTTGTAAAGTTTACCTATAAATTTGACACATTTGATATTGTTGACATGATATTATTCAGTTCATTTCAAACAAATGAAATGGCAGTAATATATCCTTAGTATAGAGTCTCTCATCCGTTGCACCTCACATATAAATAAAAACCTACACACCTATGTCCTTATCTTCTTATCCTATAACAGTCACACTCTTATTATTAAAAATCTGATATTTTTTAAATAATTATTTTTTTAATAATAATACAAATATAATTAGAATTTCAAAGTATTAATCAATATAATTATTTTTAAAAAAATGAATCAACACCATTTATTATGACATATACATTGATCAAGTTGTACGACACTGAAAGTGGCGTATGCATGTTAATTCACCACATATAATGCATGTGGTTATTCCTTTATTTTTTTACATGAGTCAATGCGTAATTATTGTGACACATACTCATACATTTTATCTGCATGCACCAATTACGGTGGCACATACTTATATATTTTACATGTATGCGTCAATTGCAGTGGTGCATGTTTTTACATTTAATATGTATGCATCAATTGTAGTGGCACGTGCTTTTACATTTTACATGCATACGCCATAAGGGTTGACATCTTCTCTGGACACATAATTAGTTTGATAAATAAGTTAAAAATATTATTATTTTGATATATAATTTTAAAAAATTAATTATTTAAAAAAATAAAAATCTTTCATATATATATATATATATATATATATATATATATATATATATATATATATATATATATATATATATATATATATATATATATATATATATATATATATATATTAAAACAAACTTACCATTAAAACCCCTAAATTACAACAAATATATTATTACCTAATCAGGAAACCAAAAATTAGACGAAAGGAGATGAACCTTATCTCTTAACAATACTTTTAAATTAACATTTTTCAATGCAATTTGTCTCTATCTCACTGTCACAAAACCATTTTCGCTGTAAACCATTGGAGAACATGGAAGAAAAAACCCCTCCTATAAGTGGTATTTATTTAACAAAGAAAAACAATGGTTTTTATTATTCCCAAAGACAACATTGACATAATGAATATCTATTGTTTTTATTGATTTTTTTTTAAAATAATCATATTTTTTAATATAAATTTAAAAATAATCTATTTTTCAAAATAATTATCGAAATAACCACCTTTTATGATTTTGCACTAGTTGTACTGGCACATGTAATTTCTAATGAACAGAAGATGCCAAAGTCATTGACGCGTGCATTGGGCCATGCATGTGAACGTGGCACATGCAATAACGCATGCATGTGAAGGCGCCACATGCATTGGTGCATGTATGTAGTCATATGTGTGTGCGTCAAAAGCATTGACGCATGCATGTAGGCATTTGTGTGTACGTCCAAAGCAATGGTACATGCATGTGCACTCATCTATAAATACAACATTCCGCTCATAATTTCTCACACAACTTCTTACCTCCTTCCATTTTTCTCTCCTTCAATTTTCTTTAAAATGTATGTATATTCATACTTGTGTCCCTATATTCATAAGAGAAATGTCGATTTAATTTTTTCAGCAGTGCAGTCTCCAATGAAGATCCGACTTTGAAATGTAGATACGTTCGAACATCTTAACAGAATCTTGAACTGTTTGTTAGATGGAGACATTGCAGATGGTGAAAGGATCAGAATAATTTAATGGCTTGATACGACGTTTAACCAAAATGGAGAAGTTCGTTTCTGGATGGATATTAAAACAGACAGAGACGTTCACAAGATGATGTATACTCCTCACAAAATTGTTTTGATGGTTGTAATCGCATAGTTATGTTGTTGTAATCGTATAGTTATGCTATTTATGTGTTGTATTTGTTAGTGATGGTATTTTATTTATTGTAGTTTCTTGTGTTGTTGTTTTTGTGTTGTATGTGTTGTATTTGTTTGTGATGATATTTCCTCACAAAGTTATCATATGAAATGAATGTTATTTTTAATATAAAGTAAAAGAGTTATAATTAAAATTAGCTTGTTGTGCTTGTTCCAACACTAGGACAGTTAGTACGATTATGATCGGGCTGATGACATGAACTACACAGTATAACCATTTTGTTCGCCGTATCCATTTCAGTTCGAATATGGGTGTTGTTTGGGCAGCCATTTTTCTTTCTTCTCATTATTTCATTTTGTCAGAGAATGCCCCCTTGATATGTATGTTAGTAATCCTCTTTTGCTACCACTGAAAAGCTAACTTTGTAAACATTGCAAAGGCTTATGACTTTGTAAACGTCGGATAGTAAGTTGGATGGATCCCGTCGAACCTTTGAACATGCCGCTATGACATGGGAGCAGGGCATACGAAAGACTTGGAACTTTCCGCAATCGCACCAACCTCTATCTAGTTCCACTCGAAAGTATCCCCTCGACATGCCTTCATTGTGATCCATGGACTCAGCAACATTGTAGCAACCTTTAGTACGGTCAAACACTGCGACTACGTGTGTGTTAGCTTTGGCAGCTTCCTCTTTAATGAATTTCATCGAAGCATCACTAAACAACTTCCCAGATTGTAACACTGAATTCCATTTGGAACGTCTGGTCTCAAACAACGCCCTTAGCCTAAGATAGGTTTCTTGCACTAAAGCAGTTATAGGTAGGTTTTGGATGCCTTTGAAGACAGAGTTAACTGATTCCACAAGATTTGTTGTCAAGTGGCCCCAATGTTGACCGTTGTCGTATGCCCTAGTCCACTTCTCCAATGGAATATTATCGATCCACCTTACTGCATTTGCATTTGACAATCTGATGTCTTCGCGGTAGTGTTTGAAAGAAATTTCAGTTAATGCTTACACTACATTGACAACCTTCTTCCGCAACGTTTTGTCTTTGATCTCTCACATGAAATTTTTAGCGATATGTCTAATGCAGTAGACATGCGTCGAAGGAGGATCCTTCCAACCATTATCAATGTTTTGTAGGCACTCACTATTGAAGGGTGTCAGTCTGAGATCAAACATAAGTTAGGCTGAGGAGAAACATGTAATCGAATATTTTTTAGGAAAAAACTATATTCCCCAGCAGTCTTCCCTTCAACTAGGACAAAGGTGATTGGAAAAATGTTATTGTTTCCATCTTGTGCCACTGCCATCATTAGCGTTCCTTTATATTTCCCGTACAACCATGTACCATCAATTTGTATAATAGGTTTACATAAAGCAAAACCTTTGACGCATGGTTGATACGCCCAGAAGAGTCAGTGGAATATTCCATTACCAATAGCACAAGTCCCGTATGTGGTATACGCCGACAACATTTCCAAATTGACAATAGTCCCTGAAGCATAATGTTTAAGAGCCACAAAGTATTTTGGAAGTTGTTTGTATGACTCCTCCCAATTTCCAAACACTTTTTCAATTGCCTTAGTTCTAGCTATCCATGCCTTCCTGTATGATGGAGTATAGTTATATTGTGTTACAATATGCGAGATTATTGTACTCACCTTTAACGACGGATTGTCGTTAATGACAGACAAAATTGTATCGCATATTAACTGAGAGTTGAGTTTGTGATGGTCTTGCTTTGGGTTCGTGATTAAGCATGTGTGAATTGGATCCATAGAACCTATCTCCCAAGAATCACTCCTCTTCCGGTAAGATGATGACAATCGGAACAGGCAGAACTCATTTTGATAATAAATCTTATACCTCATTGCATTAGTTTGATCAATCCTATAATCAGATGATAATTTCATGTGATACTTTTAATGGCTCTGACACAGTCTTCTTTTGTGCGAAATTTGTCTCCTTCTTTCAATGATCCTTGAATTTGCACATAAGGATTGTAAAATATATCTAACAAAGGTTCATCTGAACCCAAATTCAAGCTTGTCATGTGTTAAGGTGGACAATATACATGACTAGCTGATAATGACTCTTATTCTTCATCATCATTCACCATTTCATCAACCAATAACTCAACTTCTTCTTCTTCCTCGTCAACAACATCGACTTCAGCTTGTTCGTCGTCATCAGTTTCATAAAACACTTGTGACAAATCAACGAATTGAGACACTTGATTTTGTTGTGTTAATATATATATATATATATATATATATATATATATATATATATATATATATATATATATATATATATATATATATATATATATATATATATATATATATATAATATATATATATATATATATATATATATATATATATATATATATATATATATATATATATATATATATATATATATATATATATATATATATATTGTTGGTGTAAGCCCTAGAGGCCAATACCTTTTGGTACTTGTATCGAATTAATAAAAGGCTTTCTCTTTATTATGGTTGATTAATAAAGTCCCTGGAATAGATAGTCCATTTAATGTATTAAGTGTGACTTAATCATGAGAACACATTAAACATAAGGACACTATTCCTAAAGTATCCGTAGTCGAGCTTTAGTGTGAAGTGGGATAACATTAAAGCATTAAGACTATTATGTTTGTAGACTGATGATCACATCTCATGGATCATGGATAAAGAGTTATCAAGTCTTAAACATAGGTATGAATATTAGGAGTAATATTTATACCGGATTGACCCGCTATGAGAATACTATATAGAAAGTTATGCAAGGTGTCATAAGTTATTCTCATGGTGATAATAGTGTATTCCACTCTTCGACCTGAAACCACTATGGATCCTAGATGTAGAGTCGAGTGCTTTATTGCTGATCCAACGTTGTCCGTAACTGGATAACCATAAAGACAGTTGATGGGTACTCCACAAAGCATGCTGAGGGACATGAGTGACCTAGATGGAATTTGCCCATCCTGCATAACAGGATAAATGTCTATGGGCCCAATATTGAACTGGACAAGGATGACACGGTCTATGCCTTGTGTTCAATATAGACATAAGGGCAAAAGGGTAATTATACACATAAGTATTATCACAGAAGGAATTGTCAGATCACATGACATTTTCGTGTCTTGGATAGCAGTGATGTGTTGCTAGATACAACTCACTGTTTATTATGTTAAATATATGATTTAATATAATTGCCAACGCCGCGAAAACCTACAGGGTCACACACAAAGGACGGATTGATGAGAGATAGAGTAACTAAGGAATATCGTAAGGTACGGTGCCCTTAAGTGGATTATAGAACATCGTAAGGTACGGTGTACTTGAGTAGAATACGAAATATGGTAAGGTACCATGGGCTTAAGTGATTTTGGGCATATTATAAGATATGGGCCAAAATACACTTAAGTGGGCTTTTAGCTTGAAGCCCACACAAGTGGTTCTATAAATAGAACCCTTGTGCAGAAGCACTAAGTGCGGTTGCATTCTTTTCGTTTTCATTCTCTCTCTCTCTCTCTCTCACTCAAAGCCTTCATTCGTACCAGCTAGCACTGAGATTGAAGGAACCCGTTCGTGTGGACTGAGTAGAGACGTTGTCATCGTTCAACGTTCGTGATCGTTTAGTGGATCTGCATCAAAGGGTTTGATCGTCACAAGAGATCTGCATCAAAGGGTTTTGATCGTCAGAAGAGATCTTCACCAAAGGTTTCAACCGTCACAAGAGGTAAATATTCTATCACTGATCATGACCATTCGTAAGGATCTCTAAAGGAGAATTTTAATTTCCGCTGCGCTTTGGGTCGCAATTCTCCTTAAGTGGTATCAGAGCCACTTACGAAACCATGAATCGGATAGGTGTTTAATTTCTGTATTAATATGATTAAAAGACAGAATGAATCAATTAATTAAACGGGCAATTAAGTTTGGCATCATGAGTGTACAAGTTGGATGATTGATGTTGACTATGCTTCGGAATCCGACATTAGTATGGTGAAGCAGCAATACATCGATCGTCCATAGGTTACACAATTGAGACCGATCAACTTATATATGATATAAGTAATCCTAATGCAAAGTACGGTATATGTGATATACCGTTCATGTTTCATTCATTCGAACACTAAATGATTGTTTTCCTTTGAGCGATCAATGGTCATTTGCTTCGGAATCCGACAATAGTATGGTGAAGCAATGACCTGTTGATCAATCATACTGAATCAACAATCGAGGTGTGTTTGACGGTCTGAAATTGGCGCATTAGGGTTGGTGACGGCGCAAGGGTTGTGCCGTCAAGGAGTTGTGAATTTAGGGCTTTTTGGAAGAGGTCCGTAGACTGTTTCAAAGTCCTATTATTTTGGCTGCGTGAAGCTCATGTGACGAGCGTGTTGACTGTTTCAAAGTTTGTTACTTTGGCTGCGTGAGGCTCGTGTGACGAGCGTAACAAGTGTAACAAACTGGATGTGTGACGGTCGTAACACACCCATGACGGTCGTCACACTCACAGAATTTTAGGCTTTTCTGTTTTGACCTGTGCCGGTCGTAATAACCCTGTGACGCTCGTCACACTCACATTGCCTATGACGGTCGTCACACGCCTGTGACGGTCGTCACACTCCCAGAGTCAAAATTTTGGGGTTTCTGTTTTGTGCCTGCGCAAGAGTTGTGTGGATGCAAAACAGTGTCCATTTCAAATGAATTGTTCATTAAAATTTTGGACAGGGGCGCTGCCCCTCCAACCCCGCAAGGGCGCTGCCCCTTGACCCCGTCCGCTGATCGGTCAGCGGAACCACCGTCCGCTGACCGGGCAGCGGAACCCCCGACTAACTCTGCGTAGTGTGATCGGTCGCCGAAATTTAATTTGGTTTTAATTAATTAAAGGAATTAAAATTAATAATAATAATGTGTTTGTTATTATTGCCTTGTTGTGATCAGTTATGGCCTTAGTCTTCCGTTATTTTGTTTTGGGTTTTTAAATACGACCTGCGTGTCGTGCCTCTCCTTTTGATCTCTTAATGTAACTTCTTTTCTCATCTCAAACCCTCGTATGTAAAACGAGTTTCTTCTGTAATGTAATGATATGAAGAAAGAGAAGAATTCAATATCAAAGGAGAATAATGATATGAAGAAAGAGAAGAATTCAAGATCAAAGGAGGACAACCTTGAAGATCTTGCTTGGAGAAGCTTAGAGGAGAATTCAATACTAAAGGAGGACAACCTTGAAGATCTTGCTTGGAGAAGCTTAGATCGTTGTAGGTTAGCTTAGGTTCTCTCATTGGCTTGGGAGAACAATTGCGCTAGGGGCCATAACTGTTTCATTGTGTATGTATGTTGATGCATGTGTATGTATGTTGATGCATGTGAGAGACGATTTATATGATAAATAAGCCGGTGAGATCATAACAATTGCAATTCCCTCAACCTAAAATATTAAGTTTATGCTTTCCAAGTTTTAGCACTCATCAAGACTAGTATCGAATAATGTAGGTTTCGCCAAAGCGAGGTGCATGTTTTATATTGGTATGGTGCGATGGGATAATTGTAATATCCAACTGCTAAAACAATGGGTCAAACTTAACTAAACAAATTATGAGAATATTATATATGTTTGCTTTCCAAGTTTTAGCACTCATCAAGACTAGTATCGAATAATGTAGGTTTCGCCAAAGCGAGGTGCATGTTCTATATTGGTAAGGTGCGATGGGATAATTGTAATATCCAACTGCTAAAACAATGGGTCAAACTTAATTATAATTTTCTTATATATGTTTAGAAGCAAGAGTTGGGAATGATCCATATGATGGATTGGAATAAAGAGTTATTCACCCAACTGAAATTTCGAGAGTTGTATGAGATACAATTGGAAGGAGTTCCTACCTAAATAACCTAGTTTTGTGTAATCCGCCTACGCGGACTTAGAACGAAGTGAAATAGGGATCTCGACCCACTAGAAAATCTTCCAACGGGATTTTCCGAATCAAATGATGAGGGTCATTTGTTTTGAGTAAAATAGTGGGAGCATATTTGATTAAAGGCCTAATTAAATATGTCAATGATACTTATATTTTCTTAATCCTTATGTAGATAACCATGACAGCAAACACCTCTAACAACATCTTGCGATCAATCCTTGACAAGGAAAAATTGTCTGGGACAAATTTTCTGGATTGGCACCGAAACCTGAGGATTGTCCTCAAACATGATAAAAAGCTGTATGTCTTGGAGACACCTGTTCCTGAAGAGGAACCTCCTAGTTCTGCACCTAAGGCAGAAAGAGATGCTTATAAGAAGCATGTCGATGATGCCAATGAAACTGCTTGTCTCATGCTGGCTACCATGAACTCAGAATTGCAAAAGCAACATGAGAACATGTCAGCATTCGATATGATCGAACACCTGAAGTTGCTCTATCAAGAGCAAGCAAGGCATGAGAGGTTTGAAGTTTCAAAAGCCCTTTTCCAAAGCAAGTTAGCAGAGGGAGCCCCTGTAGGTCCCCATGTACTCAAGATGATTGGGTATGTGGAAAACCTTGAGAGATTGGGTTTTCCCCTCGAAAAGGAACTTGCGACTGATTTGATCTTGCAATCGTTGCCAGATAGTTTCAGTCAATTTGTCCTAAATTTCAATATGAATGATATGGACAAATCTCTTCCTGAACTGCTAGCCATGTTAAGAACTGCTGAGCAGAATCTGAAGTCAAAAGGGAAGTCCATTCTGATGATCGGAAATGGAAAGAGACAGAACAAAAGGCCCACTAAGCAGAGTGATAAGGGGAAGGGCAAGGAAGTTGCAAATCCCAGACCCACTGTTGCTTTGAAGCCTAGTGGAGGCATAGCAAAAGAAGGCATCTGCTTCCATTGCGGTAAGACCGGACACTGGAAGAGAAACTGCCCAAAGTACCTGGAAGATAAGAAGAATGGAGTAGAGACTTCAACTTCAGGTATTTTTGTTATTAATTCATCTACTTATGCATCATGAGTATTAGATACTGGATGCGGTTCTCACACTTGTACAAATGTGCAGGGGCTGAAAGGGAGTAGAGATTTGGCAAAAGGTGAAGTTGACCTACGAGTTGGCAATGGAGCAAAGGTTGCTACTTTAGCCGTAGGATCTTATTAACTTTACCTAGTGGTTTTATAATTCAGTTAGAGAACTGTTATTATGTATCTGCAATTAGCAGGAATATTATTTCCATTTCTTGTTTGGACAAGTTTGGTTTTTCATTTATAATAAAGAACAATTGTTGCTCAGTTTATTTGAATGATATATTCTATGCTACTGCACAAATGAGCAATGGACTATATGTCCTTGATCTCATAATGCCAACTTATAACATTAATACTAAAAGGATGAAACCTAATGAGTTAAATCCATGATGAGTCACGTTGATCTTCCAAACTCTATTTGCGGACATGCACTATTGACAATAACTTACACACTTAACCATGTTCCATCCAAAAGGGTTGATAAGACACCATATGAGATATTGAGTGGTAAGAAACCACATATGTCTTACATAAAGATTTGGGGTTGCGAAGTTTATGTGAAACGACAAATTTCAACTAAGCTTGAGCCCAAATCTGACAAATGCTTATTGTGGGGTATCCTAAAGAAACAAGAGGATATTATTTCTACAATCCTTCTGAGGGCAAAGTGTTTGTCGCTCGAACTGGAGTTTTCCTAGAAAAGGATTTTATTTCTAAAGGAACCAGTGGGAGGAAAGTAGAGCTTGAAGAAATTCAAGAATCACAAAGCATCGATACACCTATGGAGGAATTAGAGCAGGAAACACAAATAGTTGTGTAAGAGCAACCTGCTCAAGTAGAACAAGACCAGCGTAGGTCAGGCAGGATACGTCACCTGACTAAGATATATGGATATCTGATCTAGGTGATGTATTACTCATGGATCAAGATGAGCCTGTGACCTACTCATGGAATCTTCATTCTGATGAAACAGTGAAACTGTATGGATTTGTTAAGAACGAAGATGAGCCTTGTGTCTACAAGAAGGTTAGTGGGAGCATGATCGTATTCCTGGTATTGTATGTAGATGACATATTACTCATTGGAAACGATATCCCTGCCCTGCAACAAGTAAAGTCTTGGTTGGGGAAATGCTTTTCTATGAAGGACCTAGGTGAAGCATCCTATATATTAGGAATTAGAATCTATAGAGATAGATCATAAAATGCTCGGCCTGAGTCAGAGTACATAGACAAGGTGCTGAGACGCTTTAATATGAATGATTCCAATGGTTATGTGTTTTGCTTAAATGGTGGCGCTGTGAGCTTGAAAAGTTCAAAGCAAGATACAGTTGCTGATTCTACTACTGAGGACGAGTATATTGCTGCCTTAAGTGCAGCAAAGGAAGCTGTTTGGATCAATAAACTTGGCATAGTCCCTAGCATTGTGGATCCCATTGGTCTCTATTATGATAACAATGGTGTTATCGCACAAGCTAAGGAGCCTAGATCTCACCAACGATCCAAACACATACTTAGGCATTGTGTGAAAATATGTAAAGTACCTACACTTGACAATATAGTTGACCCACTGACAAAGCCTCTTGCGCAGCAGAAGCATGATGGTAATACTAGATCAATGGGCATACGGGGTATGCCTGATTGGCTCTAGTGCTAGTGGGAGATTGTTGGTGTAAGCCCTAGAGGCCAATACCTTTTGGTACTTGTATCGAATTAATAAAAGGCTTTCTCTTTATTATGGTTGATTAATAAAGTCCCTGGAATAGATAGTCCATTTAATGTATTAAGTGTGACTTAATCATGAGAACACATTAAACATAAGGACACTATTCCTAAAGTATCCGTAGTCGAGCTTTAGTGTGAAGTGGGATAACATTAAAGCATTAAGACTATTATGTTTGTAGACTGATGATCACATCTCATGGATCATGGATAAAGAGTTATCAAGTCTTAAACATAGGTATGAATATTAGGAGTAATATTTATACCGGATTGACCCGCTATGAGAATACTATATAGAAAGTTATGCAAGGTGTCATAAGTTATTCTCATGGTGATAATAGTGTATTCCACTCTTCGACCTGAAACCACTATGGATCCTAGATGTAGAGTCGAGTGCTTTATTGCTGATCCAACGTTGTCCGTAACTGGATAACCATAAAGACAGTTGATGGGTACTCCACAAAGCATGCTGAGGGACATGAGTGACCTAGATGGAATTTGCCCATCCTGCATAACAGGATAAATGTCTATGGGCCCAATATTGAACTGGACAAGGATGACACGGTCTATGCCTTGTGTTCAATATAGACATAAGGGCAAAAGGGTAATTATACACATAAGTATTATCACAGAAGGAATTGTCAGATCACATGACATTTTCGTGTCTTGGATAGCAGTGATGTGTTGCTAGATACCGCTCACTGTTTATTATGTTAAATATATGATTTAATATAATTGCCAACGCCGCGAAAACCTACAGGGTCACACACAAAGGACGGATTGATGAGAGATAGAGTAACTAAGGAATATCGTAAGGTACGGTGCCCTTAAGTGGATTATAGAACATCGTAAGGTACGGTGTACTTGAGTAGAATACGAAATATGGTAAGGTACCATGGGCTTAAGTGATTTTGGGCATATTATAAGATATGGGCCAAAATACACTTAAGTGGGCTTTTAGCTTGAAGCCCACACAAGTGGTTCTATAAATAGAACCCTTGTGCAGAAGCACTAAGTGCGGTTGCATTCTTTTCGTTTTCATTCTCTCTCTCTCTCTCTCTCACTCAAAGCCTTCATTCGTACCAGCTAGCACTGAGATTGAAGGAACCCGTTCGTGTGGACTGAGTAGAGACGTTGTCATCGTTCAACGTTCGTGATCGTTTAGTGGATCTGCATCAAAGGGTTTGATCGTCACAAGAGATCTGCATCAAAGGGTTTTGATCGTCAGAAGAGATCTTCACCAAAGGTTTCAACCGTCACAAGAGGTAAATATTCTATCACTGATCATGACCATTCGTAAGGATCTCTAAAGGAGAATTTTAATTTCCGCTGCGCTTTGGGTCGCAATTCTCCTTCATATATATATATATATATATATATATATATATATATATATATATATATATATATATATATATAACTCTATATCATTGTACCCAGATTGTTCATGACTAAGAAACATATGGTGAACATCGTCATCATCTCAAATCATCAACTGATAAAATTTTACTTGGTTGTCTGCAAAAAACATCGGATTTTTGTAGATGATTTGTCCCACCTGACTACACTGCAATTTCTTTTTTATTCTTTATTTCAAATGTGAAAATTTTGATTGATCCATGCCAACAAGCTTCGTCATCATACGCCAACAACAAATCCTCGCATAAGAACAATGTCAACCCACCCAAACCCAACGACCAACCTCACATCATCACCCTACCATATACACCCAACTTCGCAACCAATTCATGCCACACACCCAAACTCAAAACCATAAATCAAACCCTAACCTGCAACAACCATACACAACCACCACAACAGTCTATAGTTCGAATGATTCATATGATTCAACGTCGTGCCATCGTAGCCCCCCACAAATGAACACCCAAACATCCCATCGCCATAACACCCAATCATTATTTGACTTTAGTACACCACATGAACCATTGATTCATTTCCAAAACGATTCAATGTCCCAATTTGGGAAACCATACCGTCCAAAATCCACCAAACTACGACAACATGAGAACTGAACTCAATTACAGAAGCGTCGTTGGTAACAACCCCTTGACTATTGGGGAGAAATGATGACAAATCTATCAAATATCGTTGGACCTTCCACCAGACCTTCACACCATCTACCATTGCATCATGTATGCACTTAAAGACCCCAAACACCTTAGGGAAATACGTGGGAGACATCGAAGACAGGCTAACGCACCTAGATGTGGAATATGGGGGCGTTTTAATCGGGAAGATCATTGATGTTCTTATCAATTGTTATGTATTTTACCTTTATATTATAATATTATTTTTCATTTAAGTATTTAATTTAATTATTTATAAATATAAAATATAAAATTTAAAAAAATGCATAGTGCATGCGCCACATGTATTGGCGCATACACTGATGTAGTGTATGCATGCGCCAATGCATGTGGCTTCAAGGAATGCATGCGCCCAACCAAATTACGTCTATGTATTGGAAGCATCGTTGCAACTTCATTTTTTTATCAAAAAAAGTTGATATTAATTAAGTGTCGAAACAAATAGTTTTTATGTAAGTACACAGTTAGAATTTAAAATAATTATATTTATGATTTTTGATTAAAATAATGGTTTAAAAAATATAATATAAATATATTTTTGTTAGATATAATTCATTTCTGCTTAGTATAGTTTTATTGTGTTAGTAAGAAGCATCCTTTTATCTTTTAGCTTAGCCTACATGCCATTTCAATTTGTGTATTTAAACAACTATGTAATTGTTTTTCAATAGCAATGCAGTAACTGAATTTCATTCCACCAGAGAAATTAATTACGTTTTCTTTCTTCATTATCTTTCATCTTCATCATCTTCATCATCTTCATCTTCTTCCTTCTTGTGCATCAACAATTGGTATATAGAGCTTCGGTTCAGATCCACAAGAAACATCAAGGAAAACACGACTGAACATGAGGAGTGTGTGATTGATTTCGGTTCTGAAATTCAAAGTTAATTGAAGTTTAAAATCGTAACAGAATCACATTTCTTGATTCTGAGGGATTGGGAAACACGAGTGTTTTGTGAGATTTGAGTGATTCTTGCACAAGATTGAAGATGAATGATGGAAATGGTAGCTTAAACACAAAGATTTCAGTATTTGATGGAAAGAATTAGAATCAGCGGATGATTCAGATACGTGTGTTGTTTGGCGCTCAATACATTCTTGATCTTGTCAATGACAGTTATGCAACGGTTACAGCAGATGCAACAAAAGCACAAAGGAATACATATATAGAGATGAGGAAGAAGTATCAGAAAGCTTTATTCTACATTCATCAGTGTGTGAATGTAAATATATTTGAGAAGATCGTTGATTCGATGATGACAAAGGTTGTGTGGGACACACTGGAACCATGTTACGACAGTGATGCATCAGTGAAGAAGGTGAAACTTTAGTCTCTACGTAAGTAGTATGAGAATCTCAATATGAAGAATAATGAGAAGGTACCTGATTACATCTCTAAAGTGATTCTGATCACATATGAGATGAAATCTTATGGAGAGACTCCCTTTGAACAAGTAATCATTGAAAAGGTACTGAGATCTTTTACTCCTCAGTTTGATTAAATTGTTGTAGAAATTGAACATTCTAAGGACCTTAGTGTCATACCCTAAATTTCCACCTAAGATTCCACCTATCATATCAATTGCATTTCAACCAAGATCACAAGCATGTTGTCCTCCTAACCTTCACCTCTTTTGGTTTTCCTTTGTGGGAGATCATCAAGAATCTTTTGTGTTTTCTTTTACCTTTTTGCTTGCTTTCATTCTAACTTCTCTAACCTTATTCAAAATACAAAAATATGTGTTGTTTCCTTTTTCTAATTGTACAAGGTAGGGACTTGCAATCAAAGGATCAAGCTTGGTTCTAAATTAGGGTTTTTATTCCCAAGGTCAAAGCTTGGCCAACAAGTGGTCCATAATAGCTTTTACTTCAAGGCACGACCTATAATCTTAGGTCACATTCATGTCAAGATTCATTTAACATCATTTAATCAAGAGAAGTTTATGTTTGGTTCCTAATTTCAAAATTGCTTCATGTATGTTTCATGTGTTTATTTCCATGCCATCTCCATCCAATTTTCAAGTAATTATCAAGATTCTCCAAAGGACAATCAATTTTCATTCATTTGGTATTCAAGTGTTCATCATTGGGCCTTTGGATGCAAGAAAAGGGCTAGAAATCACAAGTTGGCACATGTTTGGGTGGCCTAACATCAAGTATAGCACGTCACTTGGTCCAAACACCATAACTATCTCATTTCTCAACATTTTTGGAATCTACTTTGAGCCAAACATCACATTTGAACTGTAGCGGTAAATTCATGACCATTAAGCTATGGATAAACTTAACGTCAATAAAACCAAAGTCGCTACGCGCTTTTATTGTTTCCAAGGGAAAAGGGAAAAGTACGAACAAAACCCAAAGGTAACAAGTTTTCAAATCAAAACTAATAAAATGCCATAGATTATAGGTAAGGGGATTGGTTACACAAAGGGAAGGTGTTAGCACCCAAAGTGTCCTACCCTTTTTGTGTGCATATGTGTTTTTTTGTACAAAATGATGTTTGCAATAAATAAAGTGTGGGGATAAGAAAATAATTCATTAATTATATTTTTTGTGTTTGACAAGACCTTCGGACTTGTGCCTACGTACCAATATAAAAATGAGGGATCAAAACTTCGTAGTTCGTGGTATCAATTTCAAAGTGAATGAGTTGTTTTAAACAAAATTTTAAGTTTAAAAAGAGGCACATAAGGCCTAAAAGAAATTGAATGGGTGTTAGTCCTTTTTGTCTTTTGAAATTTTAAGTCAAGATGATTAGATTCATTTACAAGTTTGATTAAGAAAAAGAGTTTTAAAATGCAATGGTATAAGGCCAAAGTTTCTAATTTGCAATCAAGTATAGGTTTAGAAATCACAAGCAAAGAAGATTTTAAAAGGGGGGAGAGATTTTAAATTAAAGAAGTGGGAGGAGACGAAGAGACTAATCCTAAGCAAAAACTTAAAAGTTAAGAGTTGAAAAGATCTGACCAATGGGCTACAATCTAATAGACAAGAATGTCATATAGAAACCCAAATTTCCCTTGGACTTTAGAATCAAGCAATATCAATACACATATAGCAAGATAAAGAGAAAGGCATCAAATAAAGATAGCCACATCCAAGCTTAGCAAATCCATGATCTTCTTCACAATCTTCCATGCATCAGATGACTCACAGATAGGCACAAGATCAAGGTAACAACTTCAATAAGACCATGTAGCAGATGAACTCAAATGGGATCTCAATACTTGCATCAGATGAAGGTTCACTTCACAAGCACTTGGTTTCATGAAAGTTGGCATTGGCCAAGTCCTTTTGCATAGGGAGTGTTGCCTAATTCTAAGGTCAAAAGTCCAATAGTCCACACTGTCGCATCACGCGAAAAACCGGCGGGAAAACAAGAACAACAGAGCCGCCACCGTGCGTTATTTATCCCAAAAGAGGGAAAGGAAACGCTCAGAGTAAACCTGGGAAAAGACATGGTCTCGCGACCAAAGAGGATGGGTTCGGGAGTCGGTTATGCGAAGGGAAGGTATTAGCACCCCTACGCATCCGTAGTACTCTACGGGATCCACGCACAAAAGGAAAGAAAAATGGTTGCTAAACACTGCTCAAACACACACACTCACTGGCTGAAAGAGACACAAGAAAACAGACTGAAACTGACTCGGCAGGATATCGCATCCTGGGCCTACTTAGTCTATCAGGCATAGACATCAGAGTCGAAGTAGTTCGGACTGGGGAAACGACACATGCTCGCTAGGATATCGCATCCTATGCATACGTATCTCCTCGGACGAGAGAAGAATCAGAGCATTCGTAGCTCGGCTGACACGCACACAAACAAACACAGACAAAGGCAAACGTGGAGCCTGAATGCCAATCACTGGACTTACATCAGCATCCGAACCAGAACACACACAAAGAGGCAAACGTGGAGCCTGAACGCCTATCATTGTACATACATTCTCATATTAGGTCATAGCATAACATGGTCCACTGCATAGCATTGCATTGTCCCATTTGCCTCAAGTGCAAGCCAATCAAGAAATTAGGTCAAACTGGTCAGGAGATCAATCAGTCAAGCAAGCAAGCACAATTCTCAAGGAGCCAAGGCCCTAGGGTTGGTCCAACATGTTCACATGACTTGGGGATCCATTTGAAGTGTTTTGGTCAAGGATTGGATGTTCAGAAGTCATCAGTCAATGCACGATCAGTCAGAAACCCTAAAAGTCAACTGTTGGTCAACTGTCCATTTAATCAGTGATTTGATGATGGGATTTGGTTTGAGAGAGCTTATTCATGTCCATATAGTCCTCATATATCATGTCAAACACCATCATGGAAGAATTTGAAGCCAGATCAGAAATTTCCAAAAATGGAAACTGGACCTGTAACTGAAACTTACCAAAAATGGAAAGTCTTGATCCTCAAACTTACATCATGATACAAGCTTCAAATGAATTTTTGCCCAACATGAAAGTTGAAGATCTTGTTCTCCCATTTCCAAAAAGTCCAAGAACACTCAATTCCCATGTATGGTTGGCAAGTTATGATCAAATCATTTTCAAAAATTCTTGAACTTCAAAAGGCCATATCTCTCAAACCATTTGGCCAATTTTGGTGGGGTTTTTTTCCTACAAGTCACATTTGATCCCCTCTTTCCAAAAATGTAATTTTCATGTACCAAAACTTCACCAATCAAAATGGCATTTTTGGACTTGCATGAATTAATTTCAAGTGTGGTACAAAAGTGAGTTTCAAAATTAACCATTTCTAATCAATTCTACCAATCAAACATGTTCTGAAATGTCATTTGAGACTTGTTGCAAGCTCATTTTCGTGCAGTACACATAGCCATCACCTACTTGCTTGAAATTTGGCCAAAAGTACATTTTTCAACAACTACATCCCACATTTTCATGAACCATGATTTGTACTCTTAAACAGAGTATTTAAACATCATTTTCTGTCAATTGAGAACCCTAGCAGCCACTTTGAAAACAGAAAAAAAGTTTCATTCTCTCAAGAACCGTCATTTGGCATTTTGGTTTTTTCTTGACAAAACCTCAAAACCCTCGAGCCAGCCTTGGTCCGTTCATGATATACTACTGTTTTTGAACCCCTTGGAGGTTAGATACCACAACTGTAAGGCTTGTTTTCATTACTGTTTTAAAGGAGCATCAAGCATGGCAGTTCAAAATGGAAGCTAAAAGCAAGGCATCTGGGCGTTATGAATGCGTTTACTCATCATGTGGGAGCTTGAATCACATCTGTTTCAAGCAATCTTGGCCAGAAAACCGTGGAAACATCACTGCCCTTCAAGATCAGGTAAAATCCGACCTTAACCATTCTTAAAATTGCGTGATTCATCTTGTAGATCTTTTGCTTGTGAGTATCGTGAGCTTTGAGTCAAGTAGAATCGTGCCAAAATGAGAGAGAACGAGGGTTTTGAAGTTTCTTGTTCATGTTTAGATTTGATCGATTCTTGGTGTTGTTGTTGTTTTTTAGACAAATTGCATATTGATTCGTGTTAGGGGTTGTTGGATCTTCATGAAAATGTGCTTAAATGGTGTTTCTGAGACCTTTTGGATTTTCTGGAAAAAATCACGTTGAAGGTGATGAAGAACATCATACTGTTCTTGGTTGCTGGAGAATTTCCTGTGGATTCTCCTGCAACCTTCATAGCGTTTCCCATGACTTTTCTTGCGGATTCTGGGTTAGGGTTTTTTTGTGCATGAAGGCGCTACTGTTGCATGGGCACGGACCAATAGAATCATTTCATTCCCGTCCCTAAAACGCGGTCGTTTAAGTTAGTGAGTCCCAATATTACAACTTTGCCACCCGGTCATTTAATTATTCCAATTTAATTCATTTTTATTTCAATAAATATTTCATTTGATCATCAATCTTTGAAAATTCATAACTTGTTCATTTCAAATCCAATTTTCATGGGGTTTTTTGCATCATGTCCTGTTTGATGTCTAGTTTTTTATCATTATTTTTGATGATTTTTTTGATGGCTGGATTTTAATTGGTATTAGGGTTTGTGACATGTATGCATATTTTGTACACTTAGCCAAAACATTTGTGAAATGGTGATACTTTATCCAATGGCTCCCAAATTTTTTGTGCTTAAACTAGACACACTCATGGTGATTTTGGTGTAGAGTTTGTGAATTTATCATTGCTGGTTTGTGAGTTATGAATTTTTGAATTGGGGTGTGACAATTTGTGTCACACCATTGATGTCCAACTTCATGATTTTCATTACCATGCTTCTTGAACTCAAATTGGTTTGAATGTTTGCATGAACCTACTCTTGTATGTCTAGTTTACATGTGAATTTTCTTGGAATTATTTGTGGCATTTCCTAATTGTTTGAGATTTTCTCCCCTGTTTAGTCATATGTTGACTTTTGGTGACACATGTTCCCATTTCATTTGTGAAATTCTCATACTTTATTAGATGGACATGAAATTTTACATGAGATAACTAGACATCTTAAGCTTTGCCATGGTTTTAGTCCCATTCATTTATCATACACCATCTCTGACTTATGATTTTTCTAAGTTGATGCATGTTTGGTTGACTTCATTGAGCATGTTCAAAATTGCTTTGACTTTCTGATTTTCATTGACTGCCTTCCACTTGTCCAAATGAGATGAAATTTGACATGCTTACCATGCTATGTGTCAGGATTGATCATGATTTATTTGGTGATTTTTGGAAATGTTTGAGTTGACTTTTGATGCGAGTCTTTCTGTTGACTTCTATGAGCTTCTGTTTGCAACACTTTGACCTAAATTGTTCATGAAATGATGATGATGATTGATATGAATGTGAACCCAATTGGTTGTGTTTCTTAATTGTTTGAACATGATTTTGGATGCTTGCCCTTTGCTGTTTTGACTTTTTCATTCCCTTTTGACCCTAGGCTTGCCCTAGTGGTCCTGGTACTCACTTTTGAGCTTATGTTTTCAGGTTGAACACCAAATGACCAATGAGATCAATTTCTTTTGATTGAGCTTGCTTAAATGTCATTGAGCTAACCTTTGTTTTGTAGGTGGCTTGACTCATATGATTTGAGTCTTGTGCTTGGCACAGTTGATTATCTGTTTTGACTGTTGTTTCCCAATTCCTTTTGCTTTGACTTGTGAACTGTGTACTGATTAGTTTGACTATTTCAGGTACCCTTAGTTGCTTAAGTTCTTTGAACTTGCTTTGCTTTGCTATTTAGCAACTTGCTTGAGGTATAATTCCTTTTTCTTCATGTAGTCTGGAAGACCTGGCCTGTTACTTGGCCAGGCAACTGTCTGAAGTCCTCCTTAAGAGGCAATGTTTGTGACTGTTTACATTTGTCCTTGCATAGAGTCAAAGACCTCCTAAGTGAAGAGGCAATTGGCAGAACCCAAGGGATATGCAACCTATCCCCTGCTATTCTGTGTGTCATCTGCTTTGCTCACACCACTGTGTTGATACATTGCAGATACAAACCCAAGATCTTGTGCAATTGTACAGTTGAGTCAGTTTCAAATGTGTAGAAGGGTTCCCACTTTCTGAACCCACACATTCTTGTCTTAAGCTCTCCCAGGCCAGGGATAAGAGCTGTGAAGTCTCATCTTCACTCACCTTTCATCTGCTTCACCTTAGCCCCTCAATGGCAAGGTTAAGAGCTAACACTACCCAGTTCCAGAGGTTTGTTTGTTGAGGTTGATATGACCCCTCGACTAAAACCTAACCTTGTTTGAGCCCATTGCTTGCATATAGTGTGTGCTACTTGTGCTTGTGTGTTTGCTTTAGCTTGCTTCCTGTGCAAGTTAGGTTTAGTTTGACTTGCTTCCCGTGCAAGTTAGGTTTAGTTTGACTTGCTTCCTGTGCAAGTTAGGTGTGGCTTGCTTCCTGTGCAAGTCATGATTAGGATAGGCTTGCTTCCTGTGCAAGTTAGCTAGAAACCTTAACTTAGGGATGATTTTGCATGATAACATCTAGGCTCGAGTCGTAGTCTCCCTAGTTGTGTCTCCCTCTGTTATCTGGTTAGGCTAGTCCTGTATCCCTGCGTAGGGGAACTACGTCGCCCTGATCCTCATACCAGATGAGGTACGTAGGCAGGAGATGAGCAGATCTCTCCGGGCGCCTGTGTCTTTGTTTTGTGTTGTCGTGTGCTTGGAAGCTGATGTAAGTCCATCGAGTGGCATTCGGGTTCCAGTGTGGGTGCGTTTTGGTTCGGATGCTGATATAAGTCCAGTGATTGGCATTCAGGCTCCATGTTTGCCTTTGCCTGTGTTTGTTTGTGTGTGTGTTAGCCGAGCTACGAATGCTCTGATTCTTCTCTCGTCCGAGAAGATACGTATGCATAGGATGCGACATCCTAGCGAGCATGTGTCGTTTCCCCAGTCCGAACTACTTCGACTCTGATGTCTATGCCTGATAGACTAAGTAGGCCCAGGATGCAATATCCTGCCGAGTCAGTTTCAGTCTGTTTTCTCGTGTCTCTTTCAGCCAGTGTGTGTGTGCGTTTGAGCAGTGTTTTAGCAACCATTTTCCTTCCTTTTGTGCGTGGATCCCGTCGAGTACGACAGATGCGTAGGGGTGCTAATACCTTCCCTTCGCATAACCGACTCCCGAACCCATCCTCTTTGGTCGCGAGACCATGTCTTTTCCAGGTTTACTCTGAGCGTTTCCTTTCCCTCTTTTGGGATAAATAACGCACGGTGGCGGCTCTGTTGTTCTTCTTTTCCCGCCGGTTTTTCGCGTGATGCGACAGCTGGCGACTCTGCTGGGGACTAAGAGAAGTTGACCTGTGCTGGTCCATCTCCCCTAAGCGAGTCTCTCCTAGCGCTCTCTAGGATAGGGTTTGGTTGCTCTGGCTGTTATTTATTGCATTCATTTGTATATATGTGCATTTATCGTTTGCATTTATTGTTTGCATTAATGTTTGCATTTATTCATCTGTTCACCTGGCTGGTTGTCTGTTTCTCTCTGTTGGGGTGGGAGTTACATGAGGTAAAAGGCCCAATACCCAGGCCATGAGTGAAATCTAGGATACTTAGGAATAGAGTGATTCATGGGAAGCGGGTGGTGTTGCGCCACTTAGCGGAACATTGATATCACGAGCAGTTCAGACCCTGGTGGGATATTATCGTTACATACTTCGGGTGTGTATATGATGATGTTCTACGAAAGGTTATTTATGCTGCGTTTCTCTCGACCTTACCCTGGCCTAGATGACACCCGTGAGTGGGGAGGGAATGATCATTATTACAGGTACAGTTGGTGACTTGTTGGTGACTTGTTGGCGACTTGTTGGTGACTTGTGATCCTGTTGGTGACTATTGGTTCAGAATTTTGGGGTCTCAGATGACTTTGGGTTTCAGATGAATTTGTGGTTCCGAGTTCAAGCCGAAGCTTCGATCCTGTGTTCTGAGAGACACAGCCAACCAGTCCAGTCTGCATCATTTGCATCATAGCATATTTATTTTTTCAAAAGAAACGCAATAAAAAAGATAAAAAAAAAAAAGAGAAAAAGAAAAAAAAAACTAATCCCTGCATGCATATCATTTCTCAGGTACATTCCAGAGCTTGTTCACTGATAGAGATGGCAACAGTCCCAGAGTTGAAGCGGAAGACTTGTTCCTACAGCTTTTACCGTGAACCTTTGACGTCTCTGATTGAGTTGAGCAACCTTATGACCAGTGGTAACCAGAAGGGGTTTGTTGACCAGTATGGAGATATTCTGACACTGTTGAAGATGGTAGTCGATCCGGTGCCGTTGCAGACTCTTCTACAGTTCTACGACCTAGAGCTTCATTGTTTCACCTTTCAAGATTATCAGTTAGCGCCTACTCTTGAGGAGTATTCCATTTTGCTGAGTGTCCCGGTCCGGTATCAGGTTCCTTTCTTGGATGTGCCCAAGGAGGTTGATTTCAGAGTTGTTGCCAGAGCTCTCCATTTGGGTGTCAAGGAAGTCAGTGATAGTTGGAAGTCCAGTGGGGATGTTGTAGGATTGCCTTTGAAGTTTCTGTTGAGGGTAGCTAGAGAAGAAGCAGAGAAGGGAAGTTGGGAAGCCTTTCATGCTCAGTTGGCCGTCATGATCTATGGGATCGTCCTGTTTCCGAGTATGCCCAATTTTGTTGACTATGCTGCAGTCAGTATTTTCATTGGAGGAAATCCAGTTCCTACTCTGTTAGCTGACACTTACTATGCTATTCACAGTAGGCATGGTAAGGGTGGGGCTATCAGGTGTTGTCTCCCGCTTTTGCTCAGATGGTTCTTGTCTCTTCTGCCAGTCAGTGGACCTTTTGTGGATGCTCAGAGCATGCATAAGTGGACTCAGAGGGTTATGTCTCTTACCTCCTATGATATCAGGTGGCAATCTTACCGGATGGATGTGCGTAACGTCATTATGAGCTGTGGAGGATTCCGTAATGTGCCACTCGTAGGGACTAGGGGTTGCATCAATTACAACCCGGTTCTTTCTCTCCGCCAGTTGGGGTTTGTGATGAAGGGAAGACCACTTGAGGCTGAGGTAGCGGAAAGTGTGTATTTTGAGAAGCAGAGTGACCCGGCCAGATTGGAGCAGATAGGGAGAGCTTGGAAGTCTATTGGTGTGAAGGATGGATCTGTCTTAGGGAAGAAGTTTGCCGTTGCTATGCCTGATTACACTGATTGGGTCAAGGAGAGAGTAGAAACTTTGTTGTTACCCTACGATAGGATGGAGCCGTTGCAGGAGCAACCACCTTTGATCTTTGCTGAGAGTGTGCCTGCGGAGCACTACAAGCAAGCCCTGATGGAGAATTGCCGTTTGAGAGAGAAGGAGCAGGATACCCAGATGGAGTTGTACAAAGCCAAAGCTGATAGTTTGAACTTGGCTCATCAACTCAGAGGAGTGCGAAAAGAAGATGCTAGCAGACTGAGAAGCAAGAAGAGATCCTACGAGGAGGTGGAGAGCATGTTAGATGCAGAACACCGGGAGTGCTTGAGGCTGCAGAGAGCTGAGGCCAGCTATCAGAAGAAGATCAGAGACTTGGAGAAGCAACTCAGAGATAAGGACATCCAGTTGAAGAAGGAAGTAGACTTGAGACAGGCATCAGAGAACCACCTTGGAGGAGAAGTGGTAGAGCTTAGACGACAACTGAAGGAGAAGATCACTCTTTTGCCAGAATGTTCAGAATGTGACCTGTTGATAGACCAGTGTCAGTACTTGAAGACTCTCATTCCGGGAGGACGTTTGTCTTAGCTTGTATCTTTGATATGTATGTTGAGAATCACCTCCAGGCTTGTTGGATGGGATTCATTGTTGTACTCCGATTGTTTGGATTTTCTTTGTCGACTTTGTTGTATGATCCTGTTACTCATATAGATGAGGTTGTTGGTTTCACCTTGTACTCATCACTCTTGTGTATGTTGTTTCTGTGCTTCTGTGTTGTTCTTACTGCAGGTTGCCATCTTTTGAGGATGACTCGGGCTCTTTGAATGCCTAAGGAATGAACATATCATGTGCATCATACGCATCATTAGCACCATACTCATATCATTTTGCATAACAGGTGTTCTTGGTCGTGACTTCTCACTCTTGGTTCCTGTTCAGGCAGGATAGCTGATCAACGTCCGCACCGCTACTCAACAAGACTGAATCAACAGAGAGGTATGGATCAGGTTCAAGCTGAGTTGGCTGAGATGAAGGCTAACATGGCCCAGTTTATGAATATGATGCAAGGGGTTGCACAAGGTCAAGAAGAACTTCGAGCCATGGTTCAGAGACAAGAGGCTGCAATTCCACCGGTCAACCATGCTCCACCAGAGGGAGGCCCGGTCAATGATAACAATGTTGCTGCTGCTGTACCCATCAACAACTATGCAGTAGGTGATGAGTTGGGGGGTATTCGAATCAACGGTCAACCTATTGCTCCAGATGCCGCTAATGCCAGAGCAGTCCGTGCCCCGGCCCGTAATCCTGCTCCGATTGTTGACAGACAAGAGGATATGTTTACTCTGATCAGTGAAGACGAAGATGTTCTGGGAAGGGTTGATGAGAGGGATCGTAAAGTTGATGCCCTTGCTGAGAAAATTAGAGCTATGGAATGTCAGAATTCTCTCGGTTTTGATGTTACCAATATGGGGTTGGTGGAAGGTTTGAGAATCCCTTACAAGTTCAAAGCACCGTCCTTCGATAAATACAACGGTACTTCTTGCCCTCGCACCCATGTGCAGGCTTATTATCGAAAAATCTCTGCGTATACCGATGATGAAAAGATGTGGATGTATTTTTTCCAAGATAGTCTATCTGGGGCTTCTTTGGACTGGTACATGGAATTGAAGAGAGATTCTATCCGCTGTTGGAGGGATCTGGGTGAGGCCTTCTTGAGGCAGTATAAACATAACATGGACATGGCGCCTAGCCGGACTCAGCTGCAGAGTCTATGTCAGAAATCCGGAGAGAGCTTCAAGGAGTACGCCCAGAGGTGGCGTGAACTGGCTGCTAGAGTTCAACCTCCTATGCTGGAGAGGGAGTTGACAGACATGTTTATCGGTACTCTTCAGGGTGTGTTTATGGACCGGATGGGGAGCTGCCCATTCGGTAGTTTTTCTGATGTTGTCATTTGTGGAGAGAGGACTGAGAGTTTGATTAAAACTGGGAAGATCCAAGATGTTGGTTCCTCTTCTTCTAAGAAGCCGTTTACTGGGGCACCTCGTCGAAGAGAGGGTGAAACTAATGCTGTTCAACACCGCAGAGATCAGAACAGAATTGAATACCGTCAAGCTGCTGCAGTAACCATTCCGGCACCTCAACCTCGTCAACAACAACAACAAAGAGTTCAACAACCGCAACAACAACAACAACAGCAACGTCCGTATCAGCCCAGACAAAGGATGCCTGATCGACGTTTTGATTCGCTACCCATGTCGTACGCCGAACTGCTGCCCGAACTACTCAGGTTGGGGATGGTTGAGTTGCGTACAATGGCTCCGCCTACAGTATTGCCTCCTGGGTACGACGCCAACGTCCGTTGTGACTTTCACTCTGGGGCACCAGGGCATCATACTGAGAAGTGTCGGGCTCTCCAGCACAAGGTCCAAGATTTGATCGATGCCAAAGCAATCAACTTCGCTCCAGTGCCTAACGTCGTAAACAACCCTATGCCTCAGCATAGTGGGCATAGAGTGAACAATATTGAGGGGAAAGAAGCTGAAGATCTGGTTGTTAATGTTGATGATGTTCAGACTTCTCTGCTAGTTGTAAAGGGCCGTCTGCTGAATGGGGGTGTCTACTCGGGCTGTGATAAGGATTGTTTGGGCTGTGCCGAATCTGAGAATGGTTGCGACCAGTTAAGGGCCGGTATCCAGGGCATGATGGATGAGGGTTGTTTGCAATTCAGTAGGGCTGTAAAAGATCGTGGAACAGTGTCAACTATCACCATTTACTTTAAGCCGTCCGAAGGACGTGGACAAAGGGTCGTTAGTGCACCTGCAGCAAATGGTACCCCAGTTACCATTTCCGTGCCTGTAACCATCAGTGCTCCAACTACTATCGCCGCGTCTGGAAGAAGGGCTGTTGAGAATAGTAGAGCCGTGCCGTGGAAGTATGATAATGCTCACCGCAGTTACAGAAGGGCTGAAAGTCAGACGAGACCAGTGAATCAAACTCTAGTGACAATTGGTTTACCGAATAGAGTTCCTGCAACTGTTGGTCCGGCTGTGGATAATGTAGGGGGTCCAGGAGGTTTTACCAGAAGCGGTCGTCTGTTCGCACCGCAGCCTTTGAGGGACAATAATGCTGAGGCTCTCGCCAAAGCAAAGGGTAAGCAATCTGTGGTTGAGGAAGAGCCTGTCCAGAAGGAAGCGCCCGAGGGCTCATTTGAGAAGGACGTGGAGGAGTTTATGAAGATAATCAAGAAGAGTGACTACAAGATTGTAGATCAGTTGAATCAAACTCCATCCAAGATTTCTATACTTTCACTGTTGATGTGCTCTGAGGCACACCGTAATGCCTTGCTGAAGATGTTGAATCTGGCTTACGTGCCTCAGGAGATTTCTGTCAATCAACTGGAGGGTGTGATGGCCAATGTGAGCACCAGGCATGGTGTAGGATTCACCAACCTGGACTTACCGCCTGAAGGGCGTAACCATAACAAAGCCTTGCACATCACCATGGAGTGCAAGGGGGCAGTGTTGTCTCACGTATTGGTAGACACCGGGTCGTCGCTGAATGTGCTGCCTAAGCAGATTCTGAAGAAGATTGATGTGGAAGGGTTTGTGCTTACTCCCAGTGACCTGATCGTTCGTGCTTTCGACGGATCCAAACGTTCTGTGTGTGGGGAAGTTACCTTGCCTGTGAAGATATGTCCTGAGGTATTCGATATCATCTTCTATGTTATGGACATCCAGCCCGCCTATAGCTGTTTATTGGGGCGTCCATGGATTCATGCAGCAGGGGCAGTCTCGTCGACTCTCCATCAAAAGCTCAAGTATGTCTGGAACGGTCAGATTGTGACTGTGTGCGGTGAAGAAGAGATTCTGGTGAGTCATCTATCCTCGTTCAAATATGTTGAGGTGGATGGCGAGATCCACGAAACCTTATGCCAGGCGTTTGAGACTGTGGCTCTTAAGAAAGTGGTGTACGCTGAGCAGAGGGAGCCAGGTGCTTCAATTACTTCTTACAAGCAGGCTAAGGAGGTTGTTGATTCTGGCAAAGCTGAAGGCTGGGGCAAGATGGTGTACTTGCCTGTTAAAGAAGACAAATTTGGCGTTGGTTATGAGCCTCTCCAAGCAGAGCAGAATGGTCAAGCGGGTCCGAGTACCTTTACCAGCGCTGGGCTGATGAATCATGGCGACGTCTCTGCAACCGGTAGTGAAGACTGTGACGGTGATTGTGATCTGGACAACTGGGTTCGCTCGTGTGCACCAGGGGAGTCTATCAACAACTGGACGGCTGAAGAAGTGGTTCAAGTTACTCTTCTGACAGAGTAATTTTCTGTTGTTTTGTCATTTTGCATGAAAATCCTACGACCTGCCCAAGGCGTAGTGATTTATTGTAGGGCCTCATCATGTTTTAATGATTATCATTAATGAAGGACATTTTTTGAAATCAAACTTTGTGATCCCTGTCTTTCTATTTTTTGTTTTCATCTTTTTTCAAAAACAATAAAAATGGCAATGTTTTTGTTTTTTGTGACTTTATTGAACTCTTTTTCTAAAACAAAGCATTAAACATGCAGAAGCGATCTTATGGCATTCACTATGAACAGTTCTGTTATGGCTCAGTATGATTTCGACAATCCCATCTACCAAGCTGAAGAGGAGAGTGAGGAAGACTGTGAACTCCCTGCAGAATTGGTCAGATTGCTGAAGCAAGAGGAAAGGGTCATCCAACCTCATCAGGAGGAGTTGGAGGTTGTTAATTTGGGTACTGAGGACGCCAAAAGAGAAATCAAGATTGGGGCTGCTTTAGAGGACTCTGTCAAGAGGAGGCTGATTGAGATGCTGAGAGAATATGTGGAGATATTCGCCTGGTCATATCAAGATATGCCTGGTTTGGATACAGACATTGTGGTGCATCGATTACCTCTTAGAGAAGGATGTCCTTCGGTCAAGCAGAAGCTTCGTAGAACGAGTCCTGACATGGCAACTAAGATCAAGGAAGAGGTTCAGAAGCAGTGGGATGCGGGTTTTTTGGCTGTTACAAGTTATCCCCCATGGGTGGCCAACATCGTTCCTGTGCCGAAGAAGGATGGTAAAGTCAGAATGTGTGTCGACTACCGGGATTTGAATAGAGCGAGTCCGAAAGATGATTTCCCATTACCTCACATTGATGTATTGGTTGATAATACGGCTCCATCCTCGGTATTCTCTTTCATGGATGGTTTCTCTGGATATAATCAGATCAAGATGGCGCCAGAGGACATGGAAAAGACGACATTCATTACACCTTGGGGCACGTTCTGCTATAAGGTGATGCTGTTTGGGCTAAAGAATGCTGGTGCTACCTATCAGAGGGCAATGACGACTCTTTTTCATGACATGATGCACAAAGAAATTGAAGTGTACGTAGATGATATGATCGCGAAGTCGCAGACAGAAGAGGAGCACCTGGTTAATTTGCAGAAGCTGTTTGACCGGTTGAGAAAGTTCAAACTGAGGTTGAATCCGAACAAGTGTACGTTTGGGGTGAGATCAGGGAAGCTTTTAGGCTTCATTGTCAGTGAGAAAGGGATTGAGGTTGATCCAGCGAAAGTCAAAGCTATTCAAGAGATGCCTGAACCGAAAACGGAAAAGCAAGTCCGTGGGTTTTTAGGGAGATTGAACTACATTGCAAGGTTCATATCTCACCTAACTGCCACATGTGAACCAATTTTCAAACTGCTTAGAAAGAATCAGGCGATCAAGTGGAATGATGATTGTCAGAAAGCTTTTGACAAGATTAAAGAGTATTTACAGAAACCTCCAATCCTTATACCTCCAGTTCCAGGGAGACCTCTGATAATGTACCTGTCAGTGACTGAGAACTCGATGGGGTGTGTATTGGGACAACATGACGAGTCTGGTCGAAAAGAGCATGCCATATACTACCTTAGCAAAAAGTTTACCGACTGTGAAACAAGATATTCACTGCTCGAGAAAACTTGCTGTGCTTTGGCCTGGGCTGCTCGCTGACTGAGGCAGTATATGTTGAACCATACTACCTTATTGATTTCTAAGATGGATCCAGTAAAGTACATCTTTGAGAAACCAGCTCTCACCGGACGCGTTGCTCGTTGGCAGATGATTCTAACAGAATATGATATTCAGTACACGTCGCAAAAGGCCATCAAAGGTAGTATTCTGTCAGACTACCTCGCCGAGCAACCGATTGAAGATTATCAGCCTATGATGTTTGAGTTCCCTGATGAAGACATCATGTATCTTAAGATGAAAGATTGCGAAGAGCCTCTTGTCGAGGAAGGACCGGATCCAGATGACAAATGGACACTGATGTTTGATGGGGCTGTGAATATGAATGGTAACGGTATTGGGGCAGTATTGATCAATCCCAAAGGTGCTCATATACCTTTTTCTGCCAGATTGACGTTTGACGTCACCAACAACGAAGCTGAGTATGAGGCTTGTGTCATGGGGATAGAAGAAGCCATTGATCTGAGGATCAAAACTCTGGACATCTATGGAGATTCCGCTCTAGTGATCAATCAAGTCAATGGAGATTGGAATACGAATCAGCCGCATTTGATTCCGTATAGAGATTACACCAGAAGAATACTGACGTTCTTCAAGAAGGTGAAGTTGTATCATGTCCCCCGGGATGAGAATCAAATGGCTGATGCTTTGGCAACTTTGTCGTCTATGATCAAAGTTCATTGGTGGAATCATGTGCCACATGTTGCGGTGAATCGACTTGAGAGGCCTGCGTATGTGTTTGCAGCCGAGTCTGTTGTGATTGATGAGAAGTCGTGGTATTATGACATCAAGAACTTCCTCAAGACTCAGGAGTATCCTGAAGGTGCGTCGAAGAATGACAAGAAAACCCTGAGAAGGCTAGTTGGAAGCTTCTATTTGAATCAGGATGATGTGTTGTATAAGAGAAACTTTGACATGGTCTTGCTCAGATGCGTGGACAGACCCGAGGCGGACATGTTAATGCAGGAAGTTCATGAAGGCTCCTTCGGTACTCATGCCGGCGGACATGCAATGGCTAAGAAGTTGTTGAGAGCGGGTTATTACTGGATGACTATGGAGTCCGATTGTTTCAAGTATGCTCGGAAGTGCCATAAGTGTCAAATTTATGCTGATAAGGTGCATGTACCACCAAGCCCTCTGAATGTCATGAATTCGCCTTGGCCGTTTGCCATGTGGGGCATTGATATGATTGGGAAGATTGAGCCTACTGCTTCGAATGGACATCACTTCATTTTGGTAGCGATTGACTATTTCACCAAATGGGTGGAAGCAGCTTCCTATGCTAACGTTACCAAACAAGTGGTTACCCGGTTCATCAAGAAAGAAATCATTTGTCGTTATGGAGTTCCGGAGAGAATCATCACTGACAATGGTTCGAATCTCAATAACAAGATGATGAAAGAGCTTTGTAAAGATTTCAAGATTGAACATCACAATTCTTCTCCTTACAGACCGAAGATGAATGGTGCTGTAGAAGCGGCGAACAAGAATATCAAGAAGATTGTGCAGAAGATGGTCGTTACGTACAAGGATTGGCATGAGATGCTGCCTTTCGCTTTGCATGGGTACCGTACCTCAGTACGTACGTCGACCGGGGCAACCCCTTACTCCCTTGTGTATGGTATGGAAGCTGTCATACCTGTTGAAGTGGAGATTCCTTCTCTGAGAGTTTTATTGGATGTCAAGCTGGACGAAGCCGAGTGGATTCGAACAAGGTTTAATGAGTTGAGCCTTATCGAGGAGAGACGGCTAGCAGCTGTATGCCATGGACAGTTGTATCAGCGAAGGATGAAGCGAGCCTTTGATCAGAAAGTGCGTCCTCGAAGCTATCAGATCGGTGATCTAGTTTTGAAGAGGATCCTCCCTCCCGGTACAGATAACAGGGGCAAGTGGGCTCCTAATTATGAAGGTCCATATGTTGTGAAAAAGGTATTCTCCGGTGGAGCCTTGATGCTTACAACTATGGATGGTGAAGACTTTCCGTCTCCTGTTAACTCAGATGTAGTCAAAAAATACTTCGCATAAATTGACCCGCTGGACAAAAAGAAAAAAAAGGTCCAGGCAAAAATGGGCATCCCGGCGAACCAAAAAAAAAACAGAAAGGAAAGGTTCGGGCAAAAATTAGGGATAAAATGAAAAGAATTTGTACACCCGGTAAGTCGAAAACCCGCAAGGGCGGCTTAGGCAAAAATGGGTATCCCGGTGGATTGAAAACCCGAAAGGGCGATCCAGCCAAAAGAGGGATTAAAGCGAAGACTACAGTCTGAGTTTGTCTGTACTTCATCAAGCTTTGTCGTCTGCCATCTCGAAAGATGTGATCCGTCCAGTCATTCTTCTCAGAAAGCAAGGAGTTGGGAGGAAAACTGATGATCTGTGAGTTATAACAGAATCGAGAAATAGTGGATGCCGTGTTCACGTTGCCATTAGGATAGAGTTTTCCTTTTGTGCGCAATTACCTCTTTCTAGGAATTGCTTCCCAATGTATTTGCCTCTTCAGGCACATTTTCAGTCAATAAAAGTCGTTATTCAGATAATGGCTCCCTTGTTTTTATTTTTTACTGTTTTGTTTGCAAAAATGTCCGAATTTTTGATAAGCATTGCATATAAGAACATGAAGGCTACACAATAACGTGCAAAAAGATAAAACATTTGAAAATCATTTTGAATGTTGAGGACACTTGAGCGTATCTTGTCCATGTATCCCCTGGGGGCATTTTGTTGTGCTGTTTTTCAGGATTGGCATCTGTGAGGACGTTTCCTCAGCAGATATTTTCCCCAAGCAAGTTTGGAAGCTATCAGAGCTATGTTCCCCTGCGGAAACGTCTGTGGATAGTGCCTTCTATTCCCCAACAGATCTAAGGATTGCCTATCCCCAGCAGGCCTGTATTTGCCGATTTCCTCCCCGAGTGAGGCAGACTCATTGAAATTTATCTCCAGTATTTATCCTAGCTGTGGACTGAAGGATATCCCCAGCGGAGTTTACCTTTCCCCAGCAGCAGTGCTATCCTTCGGCATGAGTGAGAAGTCGTTGCTCTCCCTGCAGAGTCTCCCCGCAGAATTGGAGTACCCGATCAGTTTTGGCTCCCCAGCCGGAGTTTTTTCATCATTTTTGCATTTTTTGCATTTTTTGTGATCATTGCATCCTCAAACTGCGTAGCATTCCCATTCAATATGGAACATTACGCCATAGAAAAATTCAAACATATGCATTCATGTGTTAACCTCACCAGACCGTATCCCCGACAGAGGCGGATCATTTCATTCAACATCAGCACAGCAAGTCTGCTACAGTTGCTCTTGACAGCATTCAGGATTGATATCCCCACAGAAGTTTATTACCTCACCCGTTGGTGACAGAAAGTTTGTTTCTCCCCAGTGAGACCCCCAGCAGGTGGTCAACCTTGCCTTGACATATCTAAAAAGTCGTTCTTGTGATACCGGTAAGTGTCATACTAGCACCCGCGTGTGTTTCTTTGTTTGGTGTCGGTAAACACCATTGTTTCGGTGTCTGTAAACATCGGATATTCCCCCAGTCATCAGTAAATGTCTGGTCATCATTTTTTGGTGTCGGTAAACACCATTGTTTCGGTGTCGGTGAACATCGAGTCTCACCCCAGTCATCGGTAAATGTCTGGTCATTTCTCTTGGTGTCGGTAAACATCATCTTTCGATGTCGGTAAACATCGAGTCTTTTCTGCAGTCATCGGTAAATGTCTGATGACCCCCAACTAGAGATCCCCAGTAGAGTCATCGGTAAATGTCCTATCTGTTTTCCAATTGCAAATATTTGTTTTTTCCCTTAGTAAAGTGTTCCCCGGTCATCGGTAAATGTCTGGTCGTTTGTTTTGATGTCGGTAAACATCATCTTTCGATGTCGGTAAACGTCGAGTCTCATCCCAGTCATCGGTAAATGTCTAGTCATGCTTTGTTCCCTTGTTGATAAAATCAAGATCCCCAGAAGTCGTCGGTAAACGTCTTGTCTGATTACACCACAAAGATTTTGTTCCCCCCCAAGTGGAGACGCCATCGGTAAATGGCCCCGTTTTCTTCGATATCGGTAAATATCGGATCCCCAGTTGCAGCAGCCATCGGTAAATGGTCAAGTTGAAGTTGATATCGGTAAATATCAAGTTTCTTTAAAGCCACCATCGGTAAATGGTCTTGCTTCCTTTTACATCAGATTTGTTTCCCAACAGCCATCGGTAAATGGTCTTGCTGAAGTTGATATCGGTAAATATCAAGTTACCAGTTTCTAACCATCGGTAAATGGTTTCGCCTTTCTGAAGTTGTCAATTGCAGGCGTCATCAGCAAATGACGTGGTTCTTCTTGTATCATATCCGGCAGAGTGCAAATTTCTACGGTTCTTGGTATTCAATCCCTGTTTACCCTGAAAGTCTGACAATCTGATGTCTTCGCGGTAGTGTTTGAAAGAAATTTCAGTTAATGCTTACACTACATTGACAACCTTCTTCCGCAACGTTTTGTCTTTGATCTCCCACATGAAATTTTTAGCGATATGTCTAATGCAGTAGACATGCGTCGAAGGAGGATCCTTCCAACCATTATCAATGTTTTGTAGGCACTCACTATTGAAGGGTGTCAGTCTGAGATCAAACATAAGTTAGGCTGAGGAGAAACATGTAATCGAATATTTTTTAGGAAAAAACTATATTCCCCAGCAGTCTTCCCTTCAACTAGGACAAAGGTGATTGGAAAAATGTTATTGTTTCCATCTTGTGCCACTGCCATCATTAGCGTTCCTTTATATTTCCCGTACAACCATGTACCATCAATTTGTATAATAGGTTTACATAAAGCAAAACCTTTGACGCATGGTTGATACGCCCAGAAGAGTCAGTGGAATATTCCATTACCAATAGCACAAGTCCCGTATGTGGTATACGCCGACAACATTTCCAAATTGACAATAGTCCCTGAAGCATAATGTTTAAGAGCCACAAAGTATTTTGGAAGTTGTTTGTATGACTCCTCCCAATTTCCAAACACTTTTTCAATTGCCTTAGTTCTAGCTATCCATGCCTTCCTGTATGATGGAGTATAGTTATATTGTGTTACAATATGCGAGATTATTGTACTCACCTTTAACGACGGATTGTCGTTAATGACAGACAAAATTGTATCGCATATTAACTGAGAGTTGAGTTTGTGATGGTCTTGCTTTGGGTTCGTGATTAAGCATGTGTGAATTGGATCCATAGAACCTATCTCCCAAGAATCACTCCTCTTCCGGTAAGATGATGACAATCGGAACAGGCAGAACTCATTTTGATAATAAATCTTATACCTCATTGCATTAGTTTGATCAATCCTATAATCAGATGATAATTTCATGTGATACTTTTAATGGCTCTGACACAGTCTTCTTTTGTGCGAAATTTGTCTCCTTCTTTCAATGATCCTTGAATTTGCACATAAGGATTGTAAAATATATCTAACAAAGGTTCATCTGAACCCAAATTCAAGCTTGTCATGTGTTAAGGTGGACAATATACATGACTAGCTGATAATGACTCTTATTCTTCATCATCATTCACCATTTCATCAACCAATAACTCAACTTCTTCTTCTTCCTCGTCAACAACATCGACTTCAGCTTGTTCGTCGTCATCAGTTTCATAAAACACTTGTGACAAATCAACGAATTGAGACACTTGATTTTGTTGTGTTAATATATATATATATATATATATATATATATATATATATATATATATATATATATATATATATATATATATATATATATATATATATATAACTCTATATCATTGTACCCAGATTGTTCATGACTAAGAAACATATGGTGAACATCGTCATCATCTCAAATCATCAACTGATAAAATTTTACTTGGTTGTCTGCAAAAAACATCGGATTTTTGTAGATGATTTGTCCCACCTGACTACACTGCAATTTCTTTTTTATTCTTTATTTCAAATGTGAAAATTTTGATTGATCCATGCCAACAAGCTTCGTCATCATACGCCAACAACAAATCCTCGCATAAGAACAATGTCAACCCACCCAAACCCAACGACCAACCTCACATCATCACCCTACCATATACACCCAACTTCGCAACCAATTCATGCCACACACCCAAACTCAAAACCATAAATCAAACCCTAACCAGCAACAACCATACACAACCACCACAACAGTCTATAGTTCGAATGATTCATATGATTCAACGTCGTGCCATCGTAGCCCCCCACAAATGAACACCCAAACATCCCATCGCCATAACACCCAATCATTATTTGACTTTAGTACACCACATGAACCATTGATTCATTTCCAAAACGATTCAATGTCCCAATTTGGGAAACCATACCGTCCAAAATCCACCAAACTACGACAACATGAGAACTGAACTCAATTACAGAAGCGTCGTTGGTAACAACCCCTTGACTATTGGGGAGAAATGATGACAAATCTATCAAATATCGTTGGACCTTCCACCAGACCTTCACACCATCTACCATTGCATCATGTATGCACTTAAAGACCCCAAACACCTTAGGGAAATACGTGGGAGACATCGAAGACAGGCTAACGCACCTAGATGTGGAATATGGGGGCGTTTTAATCGGGAAGATCATTGATGTTCTTATCAATTGTTATGTATTTTACCTTTATATTATAATATTATTTTTCATTTAAGTATTTAATTTAATTATTTATAAATATAAAATATAAAATTTAAAAAAATGCATAGTGCATGCGCCACATGTATTGGCGCATACACTGATGTAGTGTATGCATGCGCCAATGCATGTGGCTTCAAGGAATGCATGCGCCCAACCAAATTACGTCTATGTATTGGAAGCATCGTTGTAACTTCATTTTTTTATCAAAAAAAGTTGATATTAATTAAGTGTCGAAACAAATAGTTTTTATGTAAGTACACAGTTAGAATTTAAAATAATTATATTTATGATTTTTGATTAAAATAATGGTTTAAAAAATATAATATAAATATATTTTTGTTAGATATAATTCATTTCTGCTTAGTATAGTTTTATTGTGTTAGTAAGAAGCATCCTTTTATCTTTTAGCTTAGCCTACATGCCATTTCAATTTGTGTATTTAAACAACTATGTAATTGTTTTTCAATAGCAATGCAGTAACTGAATTTCATTCCACCAGAGAAATTAATTACGTTTTCTTTCTTCATTATCTTTCATCTTCATCATCTTCATCATCTTCATCTTCTTCCTTCTTGTGCATCAACAATTGGTATATAGAGCTTCGGTTCAGATCCACAAGAAACATCAAGGAAAACACGACTGAACATGAGGAGTGTGTGATTGATTTCGGTTCTGAAATTCAAAGTTAATTGAAGTTTAAAATCGTAACAGAATCACATTTCTTGTTCTGAGGGATTGGGAAACACGAGTGTTTTGTGAGATTTGAGTGATTCTTGCACAAGATTGAAGATGAATGATGGAAATGGTAGCTTAAACACAAAGATTTCAGTATTTGATGGAAAGAATTAGAATCAGCGGATGATTCAGATACGTGTGTTGTTTGGCGCTCAATACATTCTTGATCTTGTCAATGACAGTTATGCAACGGTTACAGCAGATGCAACAAAAGCACAAAGGAATACATATATAGAGATGAGGAAGAAGTATCAGAAAGCTTTATTCTACATTCATCAGTGTGTGAATGTAAATATATTTGAGAAGATCGTTGATTCGATGATGACAAAGGTTGTGTGGGACACACTGGAACCATGTTACGACAGTGATGCATCAGTGAAGAAGGTGAAACTTTAGTCTCTACGTAAGTAGTATGAGAATCTCAATATGAAGAATAATGAGAAGGTACCTGATTACATCTCTAAAGTGATTCTGATCACATATGAGATGAAATCTTATGGAGAGACTCCCTTTGAACAAGTAATCATTGAAAAGGTACTGAGATCTTTTACTCCTCAGTTTGATTAAATTGTTGTAGAAATTGAACATTCTAAGGACCTTAGTGTCATACCCTAAATTTCCACCTAAGATTCCACCTATCATATCAATTGCATTTCAACCAAGATCACAAGCATGTTGTCCTCCTAACCTTCACCTCTTTTGGTTTTCCTTTGTGGGAGATCATCAAGAATCTTTTGTGTTTTCTTTTACCTTTTTGCTTGCTTTCATTCTAACTTCTCTAACCTTATTCAAAATACAAAAATATGTGTTGTTTCCTTTTTCTAATTGTACAAGGTAGGGACTTGCAATCAAAGGATCAAGCTTGGTTCTAAATTAGGGTTTTTATTCCCAAGGTCAAAGCTTGGCCAACAAGTGGTCCATAATAGCTTTTACTTCAAGGCACGACCTATAATCTTAGGTCACATTCATGTCAAGATTCATTTAACATCATTTAATCAAGAGAAGTTTATGTTTGGTTCCTAATTTCAAAATTGCTTCATGTATGTTTCATGTGTTTATTTCCATGCCATCTCCATCCAATTTTCAAGTAATTATCAAGATTCTCCAAAGGACAATCAATTTTCATTCATTTGGTATTCAAGTGTTCATCATTGGGCCTTTGGATGCAAGAAAAGGGCTAGAAATCACAAGTTGGAACATGTTTGGGTGGCCTAACATCAAGTATAGCACGTCACTTGGTCCAAACACCATAACTATCTCATTTCTCAACATTTTTGGAATCTACTTTGAGCCAAACATCACATTTGAACTGTAGCGGTAAATTCATGACCATTAAGCTATGGATAAACTTAACGTCAATAAAACCAAAGTCGCTACGCGCTTTTATTGTTTCCAAGGGAAAAGGGAAAAGTACGAACAAAACCCAAAGGTAACAAGTTTTCAAATCAAAACTAATAAAATGCCATAGATTATAGGTAAGGGGATTGGTTACACAAAGGGAAGGTGTTAGCACCCAAAGTGTCCTACCCTTTTTGTGTGCATATGTGTTATTTTGTACAAAATGATGTTTGCAATAAATAAAGTGTGGGGATAAGAAAATAATTCATTAATTATATTTTTTGTGTTTGACAAGACCTTCGGACTTGTGCCTACGTACCAATATAAAAATGAGGGATCAAAACTTCGTAGTTCGTGGTATCAATTTCAAAGTGAATGAGTTGTTTTAAACAAAATTTTAAGTTTAAAAAGAGGCACATAAGGCCTAAAAGAAATTGAATGGGTGTTAGTCCTTTTTGTCTTTTGAAATTTTAAGTCAAGATAATTAGATTCATTTACAAGTTTGATTAAGAAAAAGAGTTTTAAAATGCAATGGTATAAGGCCAAAGTTTCTAATTTGCAATCAAGTATAGGTTTAGAAATCACAAGCAAAGAAGATTTTAAAAGGGGGGAGAGATTTTAAATTAAAGAAGTGGGAGGAGACGAAGAGACTAATCCTAAGCAAAAACTTAAAAGTTAAGAGTTGAAAAGATCTGACCAATGGGCTGCAATCTAATAGACAAGAATGTCATATAGAAACCCAAATTTCCCTTGGACTTTAGAATCAAGCAATATCAATACACATATAGCAAGATAAAGAGAAAGGCATCAAATAAAGATAGCCACATCCAAGCTTAGCAAATCCATGATCTTCTTCACAATCTTCCATGCATCAGATGACTCACAGATAGGCACAAGATCAAGGTAACAACTTCAATAAGACCATGTAGCAGATGAACTCAAATGGGATCTCAATACTTGCATCAGATGAAGGTTCACTTCACAAGCACTTGGTTTCATGAAAGTTGGCATTGGCCAAGTCCTTTTGCATAGGGAGTGTTGCCTAATTCTAAGGTCAAAAGTCCAATAGTCCACACATATGTATTTTAAGGTTTTTGTTGTTATTATGTACATTAAGGTCAAAAGACCATAAACAAAATACTCAAACAAGTATATACAATCACAATATAATCACAAGATATGGCTCAAGTGAGCAAAGTGAAAATGACATTAAAATAAACAAGTTAAATGGTATGAATAATGGCAAATGAATAAAGACTTGAATTTAAAGTGCATAAAAGTAAATGGCTTGAAATTAAATGTTAGTTGAATTTTAGTTGATTAGAAGTTAGTATTGCTTTTGCTTTTCAATTGTTTAAGTCATTCTTTGGAGAACACTCAACCCACTATTCACAAGCATGGATCCTTGAACCAAGACATCTTCCAAAGGAAGGAAAAAAGGCCTAGTTTCCACACAATACCATGAAAGGGGGGAGACTTACAATCTCACTTACTAGAATGCTATGCCTTTTGTGTCACAATTTAGCGTTATGTTAAGCATTCGTAATTGGACTTATGTAGAAGTCACAACTATTTGAGGTCGGGCAATAGAAATTTTAGTGTTAATGCATGTTAGAGATATGGTATTATGAACCATACTCCTAAAACATACCACACTTAAAAGAAAATGGCAAATGGGTGGACCTTATCCTATCCATACTTATGTTGATTTTGCAATCAACTAGCCTTAGGATCTAGAGATATCATAGGTCCATGAAATGAATGGGAATAGAATGGGATTTAGATGAAGAGGGAGGAGAAATGGAATCAACACAAATTGGTCAAAAGATGACTTTACCAAATTAAAATCATTCATTCATTTTGGGAGATGAAATGTGCATTTCATCAATCCCCTAAATCCAATGATTTTAACTCAACAAACTCAGCAAGTCAACACAAATAGCTCAACACAATTTATTTGCAATTAAACAATTAAAAATCAAATTAAAAATGCATTAAATTAAATTATGGTTGGTTAAAATCCTAAAACCTCATCAAAACACCAAATAAATGGCCATGAGATTTATCATAGGTCAAACAAGGTCAAAGGACCTTGGAGAAAAAATTTCATTATTTTTGAAAACTTAAAAGTATTTTTAAACAATTAAAAATATGCACAAAAACAATTAAATCATGAAAAATATTAATAATGATTTCAAAAATAATTTTAATTCAGAAAATGAAATAGGATTTTTTTTGAATTTTTTGGGTGAAAGTCTCATATTTTTTGGATCAATATTAAAATTAATATGAATTAATGAAAATAAAGCAATTAAACTAAAAATTAGAAAATGATAAAATACGTGGACCACTTGATGTCCCTCATTAATTGAGGTGGCAGATCAAATGGATCTCAGCGCACGTTCCATGATGGACCTAAGTCAATGCGCTGCAGGGATGGTAATTAAAACCAACGCGTGAGATTAAAACAAAATAGATGGATCCTATGGTCTGAGACTTGCCAACGCACTGCCGAAGCTATAGCTCCAGTCTTCTTCTACGGTGGACCTCACCAGACTGGTCCACCTTTAACCATCACCAAAATGAAAAAGGAGGACATGAATTTAAAGTAAAAATGCCCAGGAGCTCGAATCTGGCCTCAATTTCATCTAACTCTAAGTATATAGAAAGATACATGGAGTTGAATTTTGAGGATCATGATCCGAGTTGCTTTGATTTAACCTCAAATCAACTCAATCTTCTTGCCTACATCGGTAGAACTTCAGACAACCAAAAATCAAGAAGAATTATGGAAAATTGAGTGAGAATCGAAGAGATGGAAAATTTAGAAAATCACCTTCACTGCAGGTTCAGATGGCCACAATCTTGCTCTCAATTGTGCTTGGCCTTGCTCTGGATGCTTGATGGAGTGGAAATGAATCAAAAAGAGAAGCAGGACTCTTGGAGTTTTGAATCTCAAAATAGTGGAGATTCAAACTCGATTTCCAATGGAAATCCTCAAGGTTATCCTCTAAATGAAGGTGTTTAGGGCTAGGGATTCAAAGCTGAAGCGCAAGGGTCCTCAATTCAGAGTGAATGAGCTTCTATTTATAGCCAAGGCATTGTTATTTGCACACTTGTTTCAAACTTTCAAAAATAGCAATTTCACATTGCATGGATTCATGGGCGTGTGATAGGGCCCTGTAATGATTCATTCAGGTCCAAAATCATGTGTAAGCATTGTTGAAGTCATGTTAACAAGCCATGAATTTGTGTATGGAAGATGGAAGTTCAATTATGCTAAATGGTGATCCAACTTTAAGCCATGTGCAAGTTAATCATACTTTCTCCAAATGGGATGAATTTAGACTTTTTCGAAATTTTAGATCAAGAGGAACAACTTTCATGTTTAACACTTTTTCATTTGAAGCTTGGATCATGATGAATTTTGAGGTGGAAGTTTGGGAAATCAAACATGTCAACATTTCTAAGTACCAAGCCATATGTTCACTTCTTCCATATTGAGTAACTTTTTCTATGAGCTTCAAATGAGAAACATTCCTTCATCAAAGTTGTATCTATATCAAAATCCTTCAAATTGGTCACAAATTTAACCTCATTTAGATTTAGCATGAAGGAGTTATGTATTTTAGAAGTTGAGGAAAATCATTTGTTCAATGGTATTGGTCCAAAATGACCTATAATGTTTCCTCATATCACATGCATTTAAAAGTTGAATTTGATCTTACTCCAAACATCAAAATTGAAGTAGACATCTTGAATTTGATCATGCAACTTGAATGGATTTCATCTCACAAAAATTGAGTAAGTTATGGTCTTGGGAAGTTGACCTCCAAATTAGGGTTTAGACAAAATGACCTATAATCTTTCACCCTAAAAAATGAATTTCCAAGCAAAACTAGCTCTAAACCTCAACCTGAAAGTTGTTTGGAATGTAATTTAGAGTAACGTTTCTCTTGGAACAATTTTCATATGATAACCATTGTAGGAGATAGGGTATAGGGAACCCCAGTTTTGATCAGTTGACTTCCTTTGGTCAACCACCACAAACCAACTTGTTAGCTTGCTATTATCTTGACTTTTGGGACTCATGGAGGATCATATATGCATAAGATGATGAAATGTGAAGCATCCCTTGAAATATTTGTTCAATTGGTGAAGAAACTTGTTGAAGAAGTTACACAAGATACCCAGATGAATTAGGGTTTCCAAGGCAAATCAACTTCAAACTCTTGATGCTTTCTTGATCAAAATAACATGTGAAGATCTTGAGGATCCATATATGATACTTAGAGCCATAGTAGACCAAATATTGATTGAGATCCATGCAATGAGGGTCTTAAACCTTAGATATGAGCTTGATATATCAAAGGTGAGCATGTGCACTACCTACAAAATAGTTAGACTATACAATGACATATTTTTGGTATTTTGGTTAGAAAATGATAAAAAAAACAAAGTATGATACAATCAAATTATGCTTGGTGATCTCTCCCAATGCAAACACAATGAATGAGGGGCAAAGAGGATGCCAAGTTGTGATCCCAATGCTAATGCATATGGTGATAAGAGCATAAGAGATCTTAGGGTCAAAATTAGGGTCTTACATGAACCCCTATACAACTTTGCTTCAAGGGTAAAACATCAATTTTTCCTCTAAGTCCATCAATTTTGGAATTTGCCAATATGTTCATGTATGCATGATGTTGAGTAAATCAAAAGAATTATTTTTCTATCATATCCACAGAGACTGGAGCGATATTACCAATGTTTTAGATTACTGATATAGTTTAAGTTCAAGTTTTCTGAAAGTTTAAAGTTTAAATCGAAAGTAATAGCGAAACATAAGATAATCGGAATAAAATAAGTGAACTGTAATATGAAAAATTATCTTGCAGGGATTGGATTTCTTCTACCGTTTACGTATGCAATGTACCGATTAATTTTGGCATAACCATGTATTCATTCATACTTCCACATACTTTTCAAAACAACATGTATGTCTACATGAAAGTTTCAAGATTCCAATCGGCTTGTTAAATTGATGATGTGTCAATCGATTAAACAATCTGATTGTATGAAGATCAAGTATTTTTAGGTGGATATTAAAACTAATTTTATGTTTAGCAATTAGAGTTTAATCGTTTCGTTATCTTTGGTTCATGAGTTCGAAAGCAATTTTCATTAACAAATCGAATTCATAAAATTTGACGATAATAACAGGATATAATCAATAATCATGAAAGCATGTTTATAATAAGAATATAATCAGTAAATATACATACGATTATGGTAGATTCTTCCAATCCCAGCAAGAGAGGGAGATTAGCTAGCCATTTTCATGGTAGCTTATACAAAAAGGAAGAATTGGAGATGAATGAGCATCAATGACGATTCCTCGATCCTTGATGCGTATCCAGCTCGATTCTTTGATTCCCCCCCCCCTAAGTGTATATTACAACCCGTTTTGACAGAATATAATAATTATTACAAACTGTTATCAAAAACCAAGATGATTCCTTCTGCTTTGCTCTTGGTCCCTTTTTATAATGGTTCTAGTCGCCTGAATTCTCTTAGCGAGATGAAGTTTCGCTAAGCGAACTATCCTATCTTCTCCACTAAGTTTTGAGTTGTCGAACCGCCTTCCAGGAGCCTCCAAACATCACTCAGCAAAGTATAGTTCGCTAAGCTATCTTCCTTCGCTGCTCCTCGCTGCTAGCGAACTGGGATGTTTTTCCTCTGTCTTGGTTTCTCTAAGCGAACCAGAGCTCGCTTAGCGAATCAGGCCTTTGCCTCTTCGCTTCTCCTTGCTGCTAGAGAACCTAGATGCTTTTCTTCTGACTTGGTTTCACTAAGCGATCCAGACCTCACTTAGCGAATCGGGGCTTCGCTGCTACTCGTTGCTAGCAAACCTGGATACTTTGCTTCTGACTTGGTTTCGCTAAGCGAAACGGAACATGCTTTTTGCTTTGCTTTTTCCTTCCTTTGATTTATTCCTGTGATAATTAACCTCACATCATTAGAAGTATCATTTTCTTGACAAAGTGTGTATAATTTCATGAATAAGTGTTTCCGTAATTATATAAATGCTATTTTTCATAATTAAATATTATCCATTTTTGGGCATTTATCAAATTCTCCCCAACTTGAATTCTTGTTTGTCCTCAATCAAGATCATCGATGATTTCCTTTAATTATATAGTTATGTATTCAATCATTTTCTGAGATGATATGGTTCAAATGGAATATGCTTGTTGCAAATGGTCTTTGTTCCTTTTTCACCTTGATAGGATCAAAGCATGAATATGCAATAATGTGTTTCTATGCAAAAGATAATTTTATGCAATCAACTAAAGCAAACCATATCTCTTTCTTTGAATCATCCTATCTCTCATCTTCATAAAAATGATGAATATTTCTTTGAAGTTGTTTGGTGGAAAATTGAACTCTCATTAATAACCTTGTCAACATCTTGATCAACTCATATTTTCACCTTGACAATTTCTTTTTTTGAAACATGTTGTGAGCATAATTCTCAAGGCTTTTGATATGTTTGCATTTGTCCTAGTTTTGTGAGTAGGATTTGTTTCCTAAAGCTAAAATATGACAATTTTGTTTGTTGATTTCTCTTTTGAATTCTCCTCTTTCTTTGGTTGCAAGTATTTGGAGAGACTATGTTTTTCTTTTTCATTCTCTTTTTTTAATCATGATGTATAGTCTCTCCCCAACTTTATCTTTTTCTTTCTTCTTTTTCCAGAGTATTATTTTTCTTTTTGTTTTGCTTGAAACCAAATTTTCATGAATTGGTTTTGGTTCTTCAAGAGCCTTATGACCTGTTCTTTGATATTTCAAGTTCTATTTGATTCATTCTTGAAATCTCAAGGTTGGTTTTCTTTTGTTTCAATTGATGTTCTTGGTTTAGACCGGTTTTTCAAAAGTTCACTCAATTCAGCAGGTTATGTTGAGGCTTTTTGGTTGAGTGGTTTTCCTCAAAATAAGATTTGGCCTTGATTCTTTTTATGCTCCACAAAAATTTCAAGAATAACCGTTAGGTTCCATATGAATCAATCGAGTTTAAATCAAGGATTATTAGAAATGACTTCTATTAATGCACAATGGAAGGCTCCTCACTTTTTTCTGGTTTTCGGCTATATGATTCAAGCAAGAAGATATGTGATTTGTAAAATTGAAGCATGAAATTATTTTGCAAGAATCACATATTTCACAATCATGCTAGCATTCTATAAAGCTTTTAAAAATATGTACCTTTGCTTTGTGTATTTCGTCTAAGTTTTATCATTACCACTCATGTTTGTTGAATTTTGTTGAAAAGAGAATTTTTATTTTTGGTAAATTATTTTGAACTCTTTATGAGGATGACAAGAACATAACAAGCATTATTAACAACAACAAATTTTCAAAATAAACTTATGACACACCAACCGTTTAAAAGAGTACCAAGTGAGTTTACGGTATGAACTACCATAAAAAAGATTCAAATGATTACAACGTAAAACTAATAAACAGAAATTTCAAAATAAAGTACTAAAATTGAAACTGAAACTGAAAGAACTGGAAGCTTTTTAAAATATCACTCATTTTATGGAGAGCTTTCATCTTTATACTTCTCTTTATTGTCCTCTCATCTCTTCATCGTCATCGGATGTTGTTTTGGAATCTCCTGAAGTTCCTTCTTCATTTTCCATTTCCGCTTTAGCATCTTCTTCATCATTCTCATCTCCGTGGCCAACTGTCTCTCCCTGATATAATGGCGAGTACCCAAGCCACATAATGTGCGTCTGGAATTCCTCCGGAGTCATGAAATGGTGGCCTGCATCGGGTTGCCCTCCTGGCTGAATGTGCAACCTGTAAAAAGAGTCATGCAAAGAAATAGAAACCCTGTGATTAGACTCGTTTTAATCCCAAGTATAGGTGAAATCTTGGCGAAGTCTTGAATCCCAATCACCATAGTTCAGAGTGTTGGATGAAGTCTGCCCTGTTTGCTCTACTTTTCTTTTCTTCTTTTTCTTCTCTAAGCCGAACATATCCATATATGTGTTATTAACCTTGGTTTTGATTTCAAATGGCACCACATTTGGAATTCGCACTTGGGATGCAATAAGCAATCCCATGATGATACCGAGAAAAACAAGAGGACAGGTGCTTCAGGTTCCTATTCCAAACTCCTTACCACTTTTTGCAACATTTCTCATTTCATTAGAAATGATTTGAGCCATATCAATTTGCTTACTTGACATGATCAGATAAAGAAGCTAAGTCGTATCCATTGTGAAAGTGCAAGTGTGGCTTCTCGGTCGGATATTATGCAAAATGAATAGAATAAGAACTTGAGTTTCCGGGATTAGATCCTCCCTACGATACCTAATTGATGCACCAGAAGAGTTTCTTTCCACTTGTTTTCTATCCAAAAGAATTTTCTTTGAAATTTTCTCCATATTCGGCACCATATTAATGGATTCTTGATACCTGCGCATCTGCCCTTCCTGCAAGACTAAAGGATTTCCCAAAAATCCATTAATAGCATCCCTATGAAATTGAATCGTTCTTCCCCCAACCTTGGTCAAGAAAGAGAAGGTAAATCCTACTGAGGGAAAGACATTAGCATAAAATTCCCGAAGCAATTCAGTATTGATTTTGTGGTGAGGGTTCAAGAGCTTATCCCATTTGCGACTGGACCACAATGCACTTAAAGACCTGTAGGACCTTCAGGGTTAATCTCAAAAATCCTTTCATACCAGATGGATCTCCCAATTAGTTCCTGATACATATCCTGTTGCTCTGATCAAAGAATTTTTTTCTGATCAAAGGATTCTTGCCCCCTTGAAGTTCTAGCCCATGTGGTTTTCTATTTCTTTTTGGTCATATCTCTTTTTGGAGCCTTACCTGCAACAAAAAAACACCAGAGATCTGTTATGTTAACAAACTAATTTTTCTGTTTCAAGCCAACTTCGCTTAGACAACTTTGCGATTTCTAGAAAGCAATTATGTTCCCTGATTCTACCCTCTTTTTGTTCATCCAAAACAGTGATATCAGAGACTTGTGCATTCAATATATTGCATATTAGGTGCATATTATAAACATAAAAACATAGAGTATGAACTATGACACCTAGTTTCAACCATAGATGCACAAAAATAACACAAATCCTACAAGATCTAAAAATAACAAAAGAAAAGTAAAAGAGAATGATGGTTAAAACTTGCATACCTGAGGTTGCTGCAACTTTGAAGATGGAGAAGAGAGAATGAGAGTGTGAAAAAGTGAAGGAGTGAAAGTGTGAATGACAAAAGTGAAAAGAGTGAAGAGTTCCTAGGGTTTAGTGAGAGAAAAAGGTGAGAAAATCTGAAAAGGTAAGGCTAATACGAGACATAAAGGCTGGTAGGCTAGTAGGTGGAGTATTTTAATTGTCATAAATGCAGGTTTGACCACTGCATATTCGCTTCGAGATATTAGGTTCTCTTAGCGAACTTTATGGGTTTCAACGTTCACTTTAGTTCGCTTAGCGAATTCTGCAGCAATTCAGAATTCTGCAGTTTTGACAAAGGTTGTACCAGTCCCTTTGTGAGTCTTTAAATTTATCTAACAAAACAAAATTACTTACAGAGTCGGGTTACCTCCCAAAAAGAGATCGTTTAACGTCATTAGCTTGACGCTTTGTCGCTTTTATGGCTCGTTCAACGGAATTATGGTGGTAACTAATCAATCTCACCACCTAAGTATAACTTCAGCCTTCGGCCATTAACTGTCCAAGTTGAATTAGTGTTTGGATCTTCCATTACAATTTCTCCATAAGACCTGATGTCTTTTATTTGTAAAGGTCTAGATCACTTTGATTTAAGTTTTTCGGAAAATAATCTCAACCGCGAGTTGAAGAGTAGAACCATCAGCCCTACTTTGAAATCTTTGGGAATGATTCTACTGTCATGATATCTCTTCACCTTTTCCTTGTATAATCTTCAAGATTCATATGCTTGCAGCCTTAGTTCATCAAGCTCATGCATTTGTAGTTTCCTTTTCGCACTAGCTTGTTGTGAATTAAAATTGAGAGACTTTAAAGCCCAAAAATCCTTGACTACCTCTTTGCTTACGACTTCTTTCATTGTTGGATAAGCACCCAATTGATTGCGCCTTTATTTTCCTTAAGAACTTGGATAAGCTTATTTTCTTCATGGCTGACCAAAAGTTTGCTAATTATTACCGGTTTCTTGCATTCATCATCAAGGAACGCATACTTCAAGTGATCCGATAATAATTTCAATTCCAATTTGGTGTTCTTTTCCCCAGAATCTTATTTTAATTCCTCAATTTTTTCCTCTTCCAATGGTATTTCTTTTGCCGAATCCAATTTCGTTAAGCATTCATTGAGTTCCTTTTCTTCTTTCGGATCAAGTACATTGAAAAAATTCATGAGGACTCTTTCTAATGGTGTTGTCAAGTGTGTTTGTTTTTTTATTTTCTGTATTTCTTCGTCAATTGTATCAACTCGAAAACAAGCTCCGTTATCCTTGGAATGCTTCATGGTATCAAAGAGGTTGAAGGTAACTTCTTTATCTTGAACACGTACTTTCATTAAACCGTCATCAATATCAATCATCATGCGTGCAGTTTTCATGAATGGACGTCCCAAAATCAGTGGTACATCATCATCTTTCTCTATATCTATGACAACAAAATCGATAGGGAATAAAAACTTATCTACCTTGACCAGCACGTCTTCGGCAATACCAGATGGTTTTGTGACTATATTGTTGGCTAGTTGCAAAGTCATCCTAGTATTCTTCATATCTAAATCACCAATTCTTCATATTACTGAGAGTGGAATGAGGTTGATACTTGAGCCAAGATCAATCAATGCTTTCCCAACGTTTACGCTTCCAATTTTGATAGGCAACGTAACTCTTCCTAGATCTTTTTCTTTTTGTGGAAGTGTTCGTTGAATGATCGCACTGCAGCTTGCACCAAGATGTATAGTTTCTTCATAAGTAATTCTTCTCTTCTTGGTGATAATTTCTTTAATGAATTGTGGATACATAGGAATTTGTTCAAGTGCCTCCACAAAGGGAATATTGATTTGCAACCGCTTGAAAATATCCAAAAATCGAGTGTATTGCCTTTCTTTATCCTTTTTGGTTGGAGCATGAGAGTATGGTAGGTTTTGTACTGGTGGATGTATCATTTTTCCTTTTTCTTCCCTTTTTCTTTGATTTTTTCACCCTTCATTCATTTCTTTCTCATCTCTACCTTTTCTCTCTTGCTCTTTTTCAACTAATTCTCCTTTATTATTGTTTTGTCCTTCTTTATCATCTTCTTCTCTTTTCTTTTCTTCCTCTTCTCTATTTCCAACAACACTTCTTTCTTTTTTCTCATTTTCGTCACCGTTTGCATTTAGCATTTTTCCACTTCTCGTTGTTATTGCCTTGCAATGTTCTTTTGGATTTGGTTGAGTTGTGGCTGTGAAGGTGCCTCCTTCTTGCTCCGCCAATTGCTTTGCAATTTGTCCAACTTGAGTTTCAAGGTTTTTAATCGAAACGTCGGTATTTTTCTGATTTTCCATAGATTGTTGCATGAATTTTTGTAAGGTATCTTCAAGTTTGGATATTCTATTTGGCTGATTTGTATTTTGCGGTTATTGGTAGTTTTGATACTGATTTGGCCTGCTTGTTGTTCCAGAGTCTTATCTCTAACCTTGACCATAATTGATATTGTTTCCACGTTGATAATTTTGATTGCCTTGATATGGTGTTGATCTTTGTTGATTCCCCATATAATTGACTTCTTCATTGATTGGGGGACACAAATCGGTTTGATGGTCTCCCGTACATAACTCACAAAAAGCTACTTGTTGTGGTGCACTTGCCGAACTGTGCATTTCCTTAAGTTGTTGTGGCAATTTGGGCGGTTGTTTTGTCAATTCTTCCACAGTTTGAGTGAGAAGTTTATTATGTGCTAGTATTGCATCGTTCGTACCTAATTCCAAAATTCTAGGCTTCTTTTGTGCGATTCCTCAATTATATTGGACTTGATGATCGGTGATAGCTATTCGGTTGATAATTGAAACAACTTCTACTTCACTTTTTGCTAATAAAGAACCACCAGTTGTTGCGTCAAGTAAGAGCTTTGGCTAGGGCTATAATCCGTTGCAGAAGATGTGGATTTGTGTTAGATTGTCAAAACCATGATTCAGACATTTTCGTAGCATGGATTTGTAACATTCCCAAGCTTCACATAGATTTTCCTTTGCAGATTGAGCAAACGCGGTAATGGCTGTTTTAGCATCCATGAACCGATTGTGAGGGAAGAATCTGTTAAGAAAATTATCTTCCAATACATTACAATTGGTCATGGTTTTAGTGGGTTAGTCAAGATACAAATCCTTTGCTTTGCCGATCAAGAAATGTAAAAACTATCTTATGAAATAAACTTCCTCTTCAGCTTCGGGTGCACCTAACGTACCAGCTAGTTCATAGAACTTTGTAAGATGGGTGTATGGATCTTCATGATCCAAACCTGCAAAAAGGTTAGCGTAAATAATCTGCAGCAACCATGTTTTCATTTCATATCTTCTAGTGGCTAGGTTGTTGGTGAGACGGGCCAATCGCCTTGGGCTGCTTGTGCAAGGACCGTTAACACTCTTATCTGCCATGGTTTATATGATAGGAGTTGTTGATAGAACGGAAGTGGATTCCTTCTTCTTTTGTTTGGTTCATTTCTTTTGCTTACTTATAGGTCTTTTGTTCTTTCAGGTTGTTCTTTCGATCTCGGGATCAAAAGGTACTAATTCCCTTGAGCTCGTACCTCGCATACACAAAGCTTTGCAACTTCTAACCAACAACTATTAGGATAAAGTAAAATAAAATATAGGTGTAAATATATATAAAGTATTTTTAACATATATATAAACTTTAAAGATAACAATAATCGTTATGTTCGTAATATTTACACGTCAGTCCCAGGCAACGACACCATTTTGATGTTGAGTAAATCAAAAGAAGTATTTTGTTATCGTATCCATAAAGACTGGAGCAATATTACCACCATTTTAGATGACTGTTATAGTTTAAGTTCAAGTTTTCGGAAAGTTTAAAGTTTAAATCGAAAGTAATAGCGAAACATAAGATAAACAGAATAAAATAAGCGGAATTGTAATATGATAAATTATCTTACAGGGATTGGATTTCTTCTACCGTTTACGTATGCAATGTACCGATTAATTTTGGCATAACCATGTATTCATTCATACTTCCATATACTTTTCAAAACAACATGTATGTCTACATGAAAGTTTCAAGATTCCAATCGGCTTTTTGAATCGATAATGTCTCAATCGATTAAACAATCTGATTGTATGAAGATCAAGTATTTTATGGTGGACATTAAAACTAATTCTATGTCTTGCAATCATAGTTTAATCGATTCTTTATCTTTGATTCATGAGTTCGAAAGCAATTTTAATTAACAAATCGAATTCATAAAATTTACCGATAATAACAAGATAGAATTAATAATCATGAAAGCATGTTTATATTAAGAATGTAATCGGTAAATATACATATGATACGGTAGATTCTTCCAATCCCAGCAAGAGAGGGAGATTAGCTAGCCATTTTCATGGTAGCTTGCACAAAAAGGAAGAATTGGAGATTAATGAGCATCAATGATGATTACTCAATCCTTGATGCGTATCCAGCTCAATTCTTCGATTCCCTCCCCTAAGTGTTTATTACAACCCTTGTTGACAAAATATAATAATTATTATAAACTGTTATTAAAACACAAGATGATTCCTTCTGCATTGCTCTTGGTCCCTTTTTATAATGGTTCTGGCCGCCCGAGTTTGCTTAGCAAGATGAAGTTTCGCTATAAGAACTATCCTATTTTCTCCATTAGGTTTTGAGTTGTCAAACCGCCTTCCAGGAGCTGCCAAACTTCTCTAAGCGAAGTATAGTCTGCTAAGCAAACTTCCTTTGTTGCTAGCAAATTGGGATTTTTTGCCTCTGACTTGGTTTCGCTAAGCGAACCAGAGCTCGCTTAGCGAATCAGGCCTTCGCTGCCTCTTTGCTGCTAGCGAACCTGGATGCTTTGCTTCTGAATTGGTTTCGCTAAGCGAACCAGAGCTCGCTTAGAGAATTGGGTATTTGCTACTACTCGCTACTAGTGAACCTAGATACTATGCTTCTGACTTGGTTTCACTAAGTGAACCAGAATTCGCGTAGCAAAACAGGACATATTTTTTGCTTTTCTTTTTCCTTCCTTTGATCTATTCCTGTAATAATTAATCACACATCATTAGAAGTATCATTTTCTTGACAACGTGTGTATAATTTTATGAATAAGTATTTTCTTAATTCGATCAATGCTATTTTTCCTAAGTAAATATTATCCATTTTTGGGAATTTATCAATGCACAAAAGTAGGCCTAAGACCTGGTTGACCTAGTGTCTGGCCTAGAATTTCAGGTCACGACCCCAACTTTCCATCCATGCCATTTTCAACTCAAGCATCTTTTTTATTTGGTTCTTTTTGCATTTTATTCTTCACCATGAGAAGATAATTTGGCATAAAGAATATCTCAAAATGCATGAGTGGATTTAATTTGGTCTAAGCTTCAACATGGTACCTCAAACTTTACTTCTTGCGCATGTTTCAGGTCATGCAATTCATGCCAATCTCAAAATGGGACCACCTGCACATGTGTGACCTCTTTGGCAAAGAAAAATGCATCTGAACAAGTGCAAAAAGACTTGGTTTCATGATCAACTCACACATTTCATGTTTCATTTCACACGGATTTCAAAACACCAAAACGCAACTCTAATTCACACGGATTTGCCTCCATTTCACACGTACCATGACCTCACTTCATTTCCTATAAATAGCTGAAGCATTTTCCTTCATTCCAAAGCTTTAATAACCAAATAAACTCTGAAACTGTTTGAACATGATACCTCAAAAAACCAAGTAACCATTTCTTTGATTCAAGCTCTTTTAACTTTGTTTCTTCACCCAGAATCACTCATCGGCATCATCTGAAGTTGACTGAACCATTGTCGTGCTCTGAAGTTTCTTGAATCAAACTCACCATTTTTACCATTGTTGACCTCTGAAGCTTCAATTGAAAAGGTAGTTACAAGTAATATTTCTAAGCAAACAAGTTACCACTCTCTTCATCTTGATTCACTAATCAAAAGCCCTCACCTACTTTGAATTTATACTGCATATTGGTTATTTAATTTTACTTTGAAGAACTAGGGTTCTTCGTGTTCTTGAGAAAATTCTCGTTGCTCAGAGCCAATCAATGGCTCTGAAGCAAAGAGACATGGACGATGATGTGAGTTGATGCTTAAACTTGTGTTGTTTGATCTTAAAACTCAGAGTTCATGATTTTCCAAAGATTAAGTTCAGAGGTTGAAGACGAGTGTCAATTCCTATGTTTGAGGGAAATTCAAATTTCCTTAGCCAATGAAAACATGTCACACACGTTTTTCAAATAATTTGGCCGTTACCATCATTTTCAAACTATTTTCAATTTTATTTTTCTATTTTATTTTTCATTAACTTTCCAAATTAATTTCTGATTGGTCCTTTGACCTTTTTGACTCAATTTTATTTACACAAAATCTTTAAAAATATTTTGCATCACATATATTTTTGCACAATTTTAAAAAACATTTTTGAATTTATTTGAGTTTTTCTGTTATTTTTCATTTAATTTTCATTTTCAATTTTATTTTTGATCATTTTAAAACATTTTTGCATCCAACTTTTGAGATCCAATTATTCATATTTCTCTTGACTTCTTATAATTTTCTCAACCATTTCTTTTACATTTTGATCTTTCTTTTGGATTTTTTATTTAATTTCCATTTGTTAATCAATTTTAAAATCATTTTTTTTGTATTTTTTTTCAAATTTTTGTTTGGCTTGATTTTGGCTCTTGATGATTGTGTGGTTGATCATATTTTTAATCTTTCAAACCCTTGAGAATTGGTCCTTTGGTCGATTCGATCTCTCTGGTTCAAACATGCTTATGAGTGATCATCTGATCATGGTTGACACTTTTCATCAGAGATAGGTTATCCCTAATTGGATCATGCCTTGAGATTTTGGCTTATTGATAGATGATCCTTACATGATGCCCCAACCTTCTCTTCTTATGTTTTAACTATTATGTTCTATTATTTTAGGATAATGGTTTTTATATCATTTCTCTAACATGTATGACACATAAATTGTTATTGACCGACCTTAGATAGGTGTGACTTCTACATAAGTCCACTTATGATTGCTTAATATGGAGCTAAATTATCTCCACTCGGTTGAATCCTCATTAACACTAACATTGACATATTCATTATGCTAACATCTAATATTTACTTTCATGTCTTTACATTTATGCTCTTTACATTTATGTCATTTACATTCATCTCATTTGCATTCTTGCCTTTTACTTTTTTTTTTTGCATTTTTTGCTTTCTTATTTCAAAAGAACAAAAACATTACAAAATGGCTAAAACCCTAAAAACATTTAATCTGATCTTATGGACTTTGTGTTACTATCCCTTGCTTGAGGAGTATTTTTTACTTTGGACCTTAGGACTTAATGCTTTCCCTTGCTTGGAGTGGTATCTGAGACATTGTGATCCCTCTAGACCCTTTGATCTTCAATTCAAGACTCAGATGTTTCTTTGTGGCTTTATTGTTCCTGGATCTTTTGATATTCATCTACTTATGTGCGTTTTTTTCTTCATCTTGTGGCTCAATCCAAAGGGAAATGAATGCTTGTTTTGACCAATGTCAAATGCTTGCTCCATCTTATGGTTAGTACACTTTCACATACAAATGCTTTCTCTTGGGCTACCTTACAATGAGACGTTTTATTTCATGTCATTTATTTTATACTTTAGGGTAGTCTCATCATCTCTTTCCCACTTCTTCAATTTTCAAAAATTCTCCCTATTTCAAAAACCTATTATTTTCAAACTTCACACCTTTTCTTAATAAACCTTGACTTTGTCAAGTGATCCAAAAAATATTTTTCTCAATAAATTCTAAAACAATTAAGTGTACTTAAACTCTTTTTTCCAAACGTCTAAAAAAGAAAAACCTCATCAAACTTCTTTTTGTGCCTTTGTGCACTTTTCTTTAAGAGCCTTTTTTTTAAAAGATTGGATATTAGTCTATTCGTGTAGTGATGCAAACCACTATACTTCTACAATATGTTGATAAATGATTGAAATTTTCCACTTTAACGTTGAAACGTGCTCGTGAGAAATTCCAAGTAAAAGTTCTCCATATCAAGATGATGCAAATGCTCATTTCCTCATACTTGTGGATAGTAAGTTGAGTTTTTCCACTCGAATACGACAAAATGTCTTTTTAAATTAAAATCAATCAACAAATAACCCAACCTTTTTTTATAAACACAGATTTGTAAGTGGTTCCTATGGAGTACCATAGATGTGAGGGGTTCTAATACATGCCCCTTGCATGACCAACCCCCGTATCCATATTTCTCTTTTGGTTTACATTTTTGTGGGTTTTGTTTGACCTTTTTCCCCTTCCCTCTGGAAATAATAAAGTTAGATGGTGACTCTTGCTTTTATGAGTTAAGTTAATCAATAAATTAATCTCAAATTTTTCCCATCGCGACATATGACGACTCTGCTAGGGACTAGTCTCTAAGTGGGTTAAGCCTAGCTTGTTTATATGTGTTTATGTCATTGCTGTTTGTTTGCCATTCTTGTGGGTGTTTGGTGATCTCTGTGTGGTGAGATAAGTCCCCTACCCGAAATTTAGTACACTTAATCTAGGATGGTGTTAGGCCTTGTTAGTTTGGCATGAGAACCCCACTCAGATAAGGCCCCATTGGAGGTACTAATGTCTTGCGAGTAATCGTAATAGGGTTATGATTTCCAACCTAGGAGTCTGAGATTTTGAGAGACCTTAGAACACTTTAACCCCTCTTGGACTTTTAGGATGTAGTGTGGTGACCTTTCCGACGTAGGCCTGGTCTGGTTGATACACGATACTACACTCATATTAGGTTCTCTTGAGAATATTATTGGTCTACGAGCAAGTCGTTAAACCGGTAATATCCGAAAGATGGACTTACGACTCTCGGAACTTTTTTAGAACCTGGTTACTATTTGGGACATTCAAAGCTATATAACATACCCTATGGGATGGTTGTCACCCTGCCCGCCTGACTCCATGCTCGTGATATTGAACCTTTGATACCCCTCATGTTTGTGATTATGGAATAATCATGCATTCATGCATTCATGAACGTCTCTTTTTCACCTGGTTTTCAAGGAACTTAGGAACTTTATTTGCACACATCGCAGGTAATTTGAGTATGGACTCTAGAAGGAGAAACACTCATCAGTTCGATTTTAAATGTCCTGAATTGAAAGAGCTAAGGAAGTTAGGATCTTTGATGACTTGTCCTCCTAATTTCAAAGATCGGTATGAGAGACTTCTGGTTGTGTTGAATACTGGTGTAGAAGACGGAGTTCGGAACACCTTGGTCCAGTTCTATGATTTAGCATATAGGTGTTTCATTGTCCCTGAATACCAGCTTGCACCTACTTTGGAGGAGTATTCATATTACATGGGCTTACCTGTATCATATCAGATACCGTTTAATGGTTTATAGGAGATTCCTAAGTCTCATGTCAATTGAGAGGCTGTGCATTTGAGATAAAGGAAGATTGATACTAATATTATGACTAAAAGAGGTATTATTGGTCTACCTTCTAAGTTCTTGATGGAGAAGGATGCTACTCTTGCTAGTGTTGGAAGTATGGTTGCTTTCAAAGATGTTCTCGCTTTTCTTATCTATGGTATAGTCTTGTTCCCTAATGTTGACAACTTTGTGGACATCAATGTTATCTGAATATTTCTAATTTGGAATCCAGTTCCTACTTTTCTCGTAGATACCTACTATTCCATCCATCACATAATGGAGAATAACGGAGGAACCGTTATGTGTTGTACACCTTTATTGTACAAGTGGTTTATTTTGCACTTGCTGCAGTCCAACTTATTTAAGGATAACAAGAAGTGTTTGAGGTAGCAATTAGTTTTCACAATAGAATTAATAGAGAAGGAGAGGTGTTTTTCTGAAATAATAAGGCATAGCGTTGAAAATAAACTCTCTCTCAAAACATAAAACAAAAAGAAACATTTGTTTTACTGCTCATCATCTCTCTCAGTCACGACCACCCATTTACACTCCCTCAATCATGAATCACTTCTTTAACCGCTACTACATGGCGTGTCTCAAAAAAAAATATGACCTCGTGAAGGCGCTATCACACGCTCATGGAATGGACTAACAGGGTCTCCATCGAACTTTATTTATTCCCCCAAAAGGGAAATGAATAATATCGACAAAACCCCTAAAAGAACGACTAAGATATGGTCGTCGCAACCAAATTGGATTCGGGAGTCGATTTACGCAAGGGGAAGATATTAGCACCCCTCACGTCCGTTGTAATCAACGAGAACCGTTTAGTTATTTATGCACTTAAGTGTTTACTTAAAAAAAGTTTGGATTTCTCAAGTTATTTAAAAGATTTAAAAAGAAAGATAAAGGGGTTGCAAAAAGGTTTTTATTAATGTGCCTGAAGAGATTGCGGGTGTCGCTCCTACGTATCTCCAAGTGAAATGGGGAACTCAAGGCTAGTTAGTTCTAGATAGAAAGTGTTTATTTGTTGGTCGATATTAGCAAAAACTATTTTGTCTCAATTGACAGAAAAACATTACTTGCTATCCAAAATAAGTGGAGAAAGGAATGTTTGCATCCAACCGAATGGATAAACATCTTAATATTCACGGGAAAACTTTGCTAGCTTACTCACACATATAAGTAGACAAAGTGTTGTCTTGCACCGTCTCGAGACAAAATACCTTTCGTCTGTGAAAAGAGTTTGAAAGATCATCACACGGAGGAGAGAAAAAGAGTTTGACATTCCTTTTGCATCCTTATTTGCGAAAAGGTGTTTAGTAATGATTAAGTGTTTTTTCATTTTCATTGGAAAAAGAGCTTGACGTTGGATCAAGCATTTAATTATCATTTGCGAAATGATTCGACAAAATGGTTTGAAATTTTGAAAAATGATTGAAGGTGAAATGTTTGAAACGTTGGGATAATGGAAATGGTTTGGTCTTTATTTGGAAAATGGGGTTTGACGTTGGATCAAACATTATATTTGTTATTTTTTTTGAAAATGGTTGATTTTACGCTAATATTGAATTAACAATTAACTAACGTAATAAGAATAAAATAAAGGAAAGCGGTAAAATTATTACATGTCATGAGAATGAGGACACATTTAATCGAATCGGGGATAAAATAAAGAAATTAAAATACAAGCCCATTAAATAAGTAAACAAGTGAATTATCATATAATAAATTAATTAAGCTAATAAAATTAATTAGCAAAGCTAATCAATCTTAACTAACATAATCAATTAACTAAAACAAGATTCACTTAATTGATCAAATGTAAACATCAATGATGTCAAAAGGTCCAAAATTGATCATGAGCCATGCTGGAAGTGTGTCATATAGTCATGCATTTGGAATTGAAAAGTGGTCATGAGATTCATCCAAATGGAACCTTGAAGAAAAGCCATGCGCAAGTCATTCAATATTTGGCCAAAGGTGATCTTGGACCTTTTGGAAAGGTGAGATCAAGGGGGACAACTTTCATGTTGAACACGTTTACATTTGAAGCTTGGATCATGATGAATTTTGAGGTGGAAGTTTGGAAAATCAAACATAAATGAAATTTTTCTAAGTACCAAGCCAAATGTTCACTTCTTCCATCTTGAATAACTTTTGCTATGGGCTTCAAATACAAAAAGTTCCTTCATCAAAATTGTATCTATTTAAAACCTATTCAATTTGGTAACAAATTTGACCTCATTTGGATTTGATATGAAGGATTTATGCATTTTATAAGTTGAGGAAAATCTCTTGTTCAATGGTAATGGCCCAAAATGACCTATAATGTTTCCTCTTGGAACATGCCTTTGCAAGTTGAATTTGAAGTTTCTCAAAGTTTCAAAGTTGGATATTACATATTCAAATTTATCATAAAACTTGGATGGACGTCATCTCATAAAAATTGAGCAAGTTAGGGTCCTTGGAAGTTGACCTCCTAACTAGGGCACAGACAAAATAACCTATAATCTTTCACCATAAGAAATGACTTTCAAAGGAAAAATAGATCTTGAACTCAACATGAAAGTTGTTTGGATTGTCATAAGGAGTAACTTTTATCTTGGAATCATTTTCATATGACAAAAATTGTAGGAGATATGGTCTAGGGAACCCCAATTTTGACCGGTTGACTTTCTCTGGTCAACTACCATGAACCAACATGCAAACTTGAAGTTATCTTGATCTTTGGGACTCATGGAGGATCATATATGAATAAGATGATTTATAATGAAGTATCCCTTGAAATATTTGATCAAATGTTGAAGAAACTTTTTGAGGAAGCTACACAAGACACCCAGATGAATTAGGGCTTCCAAGGCAAACAAGCTTCAAACTCTTGATGAACTCTTGATCAAAATGATACATGAAGATCACGGGGACCAATATATGATGTCTAGAACTAATTTGAACCATATATTGATTGATCTCCTTGTATTGAGGGTCTCGAACCCTAGTTGTGAGCTTGACAAGGCATTGGTGGATGCACACACTACCTACAAAAGAAACAAAGTTATACATAGACATATTTTTGGTATTTTGGTTAGTAAATAAAGAAAAACAAAGTATGATACTATAAAATATGCTTGGTAATTTCTCCCAATGCAAACCCAAGGAATGAGGGGTAAGGAGGATGCCAAGGTGTGATCCCAAAACCAATGCATATGATGGGGATATCATGAGGAATATTAGGGTCAAAATTAGGGTCTTATACCTCCAACTTGTCCTTGTATCCCTTTCCTATCCTCCATATTTTCCTTAATTCCAACCTTGCCCTGAATTTCTCTACACATCTTATTTCTCATTAATTAATTAAGTAATTCAAATAAAAATATTATTTATTCTAATAATCAATTAAAATTCTAAATAATTTCTAAACAAATATGCCAAGCTCTTTCTCTCTTTATACCTCTACTTCAAGGAAACTTACCCCCACAACCACATCATAAATAATTTAAAATACCAATTATTCAAATAAAATTTCAAATAATTTAATTTAATTAATTAATTGAATTCAGGGTGTTACAACTCTCCCCCACTTAGAAGAATTTCTCCCTCGAAAATTACCTGAAGGAAACAGAGTCAGATACGACTCTCTCATCTGACTCTCCAACTCCCAAGTTATGCTTCTACCAACTGGTCCTCTCCACACTACCTTCACCAAGGCAATTTCCTTACCACGCAATTGCTTCACTTCCCTATCCTTTATCCACATGGGATATGCCTTCACGGTCAGGTTCTCTCTTACCTGTATATCGTCCACTTGGATCACATGAGACAGATCCAATATGTATCTCCTCAACTGAGACACATGAAACACATCATGAAGATTAGGAAGTAACAGTGGCAAGGCAATCTAGTAGGTTATCTCTCCTATCTTCTGTAAGATATGGTATCAACCAATAAAACATGGCATGAGCTTTCAAGACTTTAAGGCTCGAACAACACCGATTATTGGCGTAACCCTAAAAAACACATGGTCCCCCTCTTGGAACTCAGGTGTCTTTCTCCTCTTATCATGGTAACTCTTTTGGAGAATATGAAAAACTTTCATCTTCTCTTGGATCATTTTGATCTTCTCATAAGTTTGTTGCATAATCTCAGGTCCAACAACTACACTCTCACCAGATTCGTACCAACACATAGGTGTCATACACCTCCTACCACACAATGCCTCAAACGGGGCCATCCCAATGCTCGATTCGAAATTGTTATTGTAAGTGAACTCAATCAGCGATAAGTAGCTATCCCAAACACTTCCTTGTTCTAACACACAAGCCCTTAACATATCCTTCAAGGATTGGATAGTCCTCTATATTTGCGCATCAGCTTGTGGGTGATAAGTGGAACTCAACTTCAACTTAGTACCCAAGGCTTCTTGCAAACTCTACCAAAACCTTGATGTGAACCTCAGATATCCATCTGATATAATGCTCGATAGAATAACATGCAAACTCAAAATCTTCTCAATATACAACTCATCCAACTTTTGCAAGTTATAGTTGATCTTGATCGGTATGAAATGAGCTGATTTAGTCATCCTATCAACAATCACCCAAATAGAATCACATCCCTTCATTGTCTTCGGTAAACTTGTTACAAAATCCATGGAAATGCTATCCCACTTCCACTATGGAATACTCAAAGTTTGCATCAGACCGGACAGTTTGTAATGTTCAATCTTCGACTTTTGACAAGCCAAACAAGCATAGACAAATTCAGCTACTTCCTTTTTCATTCTCGACCACCAAAATAAGTTCTTTAAGTCTTGATACATCTTAGTGGCACCGGGATGGATATTCAATCCACTTCTGTGACCCTCCTCAATAATACTCTTCTTAAGCTCAGGTACATCTGGTACACAAACCTTATCTCTGAACCTCATCACACCATTCTCGTTGATTCTGAAGTCATCACCCTTATTCTGATTGATTAGCACAAGTTAGTTAACCAATCCCACATCAGTCTTATGACCCTCTCTGATCTCTTCAAGAATGTCACTTGTCAGCTTCAACATACCTAACTTCACACTATTAGAGGTTTCTTCACATACTAAACTCATGTCTCTGAATTTCTCGATCAACTCTAGCTCTTGAACCATCAATATTGACATATGAAAAGATTTCCTGCTCAAACTGTCAACTATAATGTTAGCCTTACCCGAATGGTAACTCAAGTCAAAATCATAATCTTTCAGAAACTCGAGTCACCTTTTCTTCCTCATATTTAATTCCTTTTGATCAAATAAATATTTCAAACTCTTGTGATCATTGAACACTTCAAATATGGAGCCAAACAAGTAGCGCCTCCAAGTCTTCAACACGAATACCACTGCTGCTAACTCAAGATCATGCATAGGATAATTCCTTTCATGAAATCTCAATTTTGAAGCATAAGACACAACCTGACCATTTTGCATCAACACACCTCCTAGACCCATCTTTGAAGCATCACAATATACAACAAAGGACTCACTTGGATTCGACAAAATCAAAACTGAAGCAGATGTTAACTTCTTCTTGAGTTCTTGGAAACTCTTCTCACAATGCACATCCCAAACATAGGTTTGACCCTTTCGATTCGATTGAGTTAACGATAATGCTAACTTCGAAAAACCTTCAATGAATTCCTGTAGTAACCAACCAATCCAAGAAAACTTCTAACCTCAGTGATAGACTTTAGAGTCTCCCTTTGTAACACAACATCTATCTTCGATGGATCCATATCTATACCACCACTAGAAATCACATGACCAAGAAAACTCACTTCTCTTAACTAGAACTCTCACTTGTAAAACTTTGTGCATAACTGGTTCTCTTTCAATGTCAGCAATGCAATTCTCAGATGTTCCATATGCTCTTCATCAGACTTTGATTATATCAATATGTCATTGATAATCACAACCAAGAACTGATATAAATATGGATGGAATATTCGATTCATGTATTCCATGAACACTCCAGGTGCATTAGACACGCCAAATGGCATTGTCGAATACTCGTAGTGACCATACCTTATTCTGAAAGTTGTCTTTGGAATATCTTTAGGCTTCACACAAATCGGATGATAACCCGAATGCAAATCTATCTTACTAAACACATAAGCACCTAATAATTGATCAAATAATCAATCCTCAAAAGTGGATACTTTTCTTGATAGTCACATTATTTTGTTGTCGGTAGTCCACAGATAGCCTCATACTACATTCATTCTTCTTCAGTAACAACACTGGGGCACCCCACGACGAAACACTCGGATGAACAAACTTCTTCTCAAGAAGATCTTCTAGTTGCTCCTTCGATTCACCCAACTCCGGGGCATACATCTTATAAGGAGTTATCGACACCGGATTAGTACCAAGTACTAACTCTATAAAAAAACTCCACCTCACGCTCTGGCAAAAAATCACTAATATCAACTAGAAACACTTATGGTATCTCGTCCAATGTGAATTTAGTCTCCGCCTTCATAGAAGTTAATATCATAAACACCGTCCTTCACAAACTCATTCACTTGCTTAGCTGACACGAACAACTCATCACTAGTATCAAACTCTGGAAATGACACCATCTTGGCAAAATAGTTTATATGAACATGATTGAACTTCAACCAATTTATTCCAAGGATAACATCGATATTCCTCAAAGGTAGACACATCAAATCCATACAAAAACTCCTACCATAGATAGTAAGAGGACAATTCAAACAAACCCACAAAGTGATTACCGGACCTAGAGATGGGGTATCAACAATCATGTTCCCATCCATAAAAGACAATTTCAAACCTAACTTATAAGCATAATCAAGCGAAACAAGCGGATACGTTGCACCCGTGTTAATAATAGAAATAAAAGGGACACCATTTATAAAACACATACCTCGAATCAAACGGCCAGCACTAGTAGTCTCTGTCCCATATAAGGCAAAGACTTTAGCTCCCGATTATGCTTTCTTTAGCTTCTGACAATTGGTACTGATATGACCCTTTCCGCCGCAGTTATAACAAATTGACCCATCACTCCTACAATCCACATCATGGTGACCTGTCTTACCACACTTAAACCACCTCGAAACATTATTATTGCACTCATTAGCACGATGGCCTGGATCAACACACTTGAAACAGTTTACAAAAGCGGGAGTCACTCTCCCACTTGAATTTTTGTCATCTGTAGTCCTCTACTTCCCTATGTTAGCTGGAGAACCATATGGTTTTCCCCTAAACTGATTATTTCCCCTCCTCTTACAAACACTCCTTTAGTAAGCGGAACGAGCCCTACAGTCTTCATCATAAATCTTACACTTGTTCACTACAGTAGGAAACCTGCGAATCTCCTGGTAGCCAATACCCTGCTTAATTTTAGGTCGTAGTCTGTTCTCAAACTCAATGCATTTGGATCCCTCCACAACTGCACCATTGTAACGAGGATAGAATTTCACTAGTTCATCAAACTTTGCGGTATATTCAACAACCATTATATTTCCTTGCTTAAGCTCAAGAAATTCAATCTCCTGCTTGCTACGCACATCTTCAGAAAAGTACTTTTCAAGGAAATGCACCCTGAACACATCCCATGTGATCTCAGCACCAATAGCTTTTAGTCTCTGGCAAGTGTTATCCGACCAATCCTCCGCTTCCTCAGACAATAAGTGAGTAACAAACAATACAATATGTTCTTTAGTACATGCCATTACTCGGAAGATCTTCTGAATCTCTTTGAGCCACACCTGAGCACCCTCTGGATCATAACCGCCCTTGAATGTCGGTGGATTATTCCTCTAAAATTTTCCCAAACCACGGAACTCATCAGCTTCTTGATTATATTGTCCGTGTAGTGCCATACCCACTGACTCTAGAGCATCATCAATAGCGCGATCATTTCTTCCATCCATTCTACACATCATCAAATAAGCATTAGAAGAAAAAATGCATCAACAATGCACACACACATGTCGCATGCCAGGGACTCTACTACATCACAAAACCTGACAGGATGAATCGACCTGCTCTGATAGCACTATGTAACACCCTAAACCCCGCATACAATTTTAACGCACGATTTTAATAAAAATTACAATCACATAGGGTGTCATTCACATCAAACATATCTTGCTTCATAACATGGGTTACAAAATATCACATAAAACATGTCATCGCATGCTCACCTTCACTTATGGTATCATCGTAGCAGAATTATTATCAAATCAATTAAACATAATAATTACAACTCAAGACATTAAGTCTCATAACTTCAACTTTCATAACTCAATAACAAGATTCGTAAAATTCAACTCACCATAATGTTGAAAATCTCATCAAACATAAATAACAACTTTAACAAAACAAAAGAAGTTAAAACAAACGTGCCCATCCCAATGTTACATTGATCAGAGCAAGACCCTACTAAAGGAAACTACAAACTATTGGAACCCACTCCAAGAGCTACCTTCACCTTACTTCAGCAAATGTTAGTCCCGAGTATCTGCATGATGCCCATGTAAAGGCAACATTCAAACAGAAGGGGTGAGAAACAACAAACTAATATAAATAGTGTAAGGAGTGCTAAGGTAGAGAGAACACGTCATGTACACATTCTTTACACAAGCATCAATGACATATTCTCACACCAATTCATGACAGAAATCACATAATCACATCCAATCATAAACATCATGAAAATCAGCAACAAGTGCAGTCATATATGAAAATATGCTCCATAACTTATTCATTATGCATGTGGTACCATTCATGAACAATCAAGTTCATCTCACTCATGATCCCCATCATAGGACCAGAGCACACTAAATCGTTACCACCATCATAGGTAACGCTTCATCGATTCCCACCTGAAACCGGTTGTTCGCTCCCGATCCCCACCATAGGACCAGAGCACACCAAAACTGGACCTAAGTCTATAAACCATGATGCATGACTCTCAACGACATGTATTATCACAACAAGGTTCACTAAAAGGATCCCCATGCATATCTCACCATTTATGCATCACATCATTCATCATGCGCAACAACCAATTATGTTACCATGACAATAACATCAATAAATAGCGGCAACTCATCAAACATGATTCCATAGGCACTCATTCATGTTACTTAACCAAAAAAACAACACATCATCATATTAAATATAAGGATTCACTAAATAAGCATACAAGTCATCACAAACATCTCCACAGTAGATAATTGACTACTATGAGTGCAACTTAGCATTAGGAAGCGTAAAACCAGTTTGAAATAAGTTAGAAAAGGTTTCGTTCTTGAAAAAGAAGTTTTTAAGTGAAAAGCAGTCTATGTGTCGACACATCCGTTCTATAGGTTGACATATAGAAGAAAATTGTATCTATGTGTCGATGCATATGATTACATGTTTGCTCATGTACCTCATTTTTAAAGCCTGTGACATTTTGTTTGATGTGCCAATTGCATATGTGGACACATGACCTTTACAGGTCGACTGATGACCTATACAGGTCAACGCATGCATCGTGAGTATAGGAGGTCATTTTTCTACAGAACATCACCAAATGGTGCCTTGGGCAGCTATCCCCTTTGTACTTGTTGAAGTTGGTACTTTAAATTTTAGGGGTATAAATAGGTATGGAACCAAACACATGTAATCAAGACTCACCATGCTAAAGCCTTCTACAACCCTCAATCGTTTCTCCAAATCATGACTTTTTTTTGCATCTTCAACAATTTGAGAATGCTCCAATTTTGTCATCAAGTGGGCACCATAAGCATTTGACACGCTCCTTTTAAATTGTGGACCCTCTTCTTCAATATGACCAATGGGTTTCTTCTGCATAATGGGGATCTCACTTGATATTGGGATATGCATAGTCTGAGGTTGAGTAGGAACGTCCACTTGTCGAGGAGGATATTCAGGCATAACACGCTGTATTTACAGCTTCAGCCCAAAAGTGCTTAGCCACATTTGTTTCATTGATCATGGTTCTGGCCATCTCTTGGAGTATCCTATTCTTCCTTTCTACAACTCCATTTTGTTGTGGAGTTCTAGGGCAGGAGAAATCATGGGATATTCCATTAGAGTCAAATAATTCTTCAAAAAATTTATTTTCAAATTCCCCACTATGATCACTTCTGACTCTGATGATTTTAGAGTCAAATTCTTTTTGCACTTTGGAACAGAAGCTAGTGAATACAGAGTGAGACTCACTCTTGTGCTTTAAGAATTTTACCCATGTCCAGCGACTAAAATCATCAACAATGACTAGTCCATATTTATTTCCATTGACTGATGCTGTTTTCACAGGACCAAATATATCAATGTGAAGAAGTTCCAGAGGCTTAGAGGTAGAAACAATATTTTTCTTTTTAAAAGATGATTTTGAAAATTTTCCTTTCTGACATGCTTCACATAGAGCATCTGAAGAAAACTTCAGCTTAGGTAGAGATCTGACTAACTCGAGTTTATTTAGCTGAGATAACTTTCTCATGCTAATGTGGCCCAAGCGTATTTGCCATACCCATTGCTCTTCGTGAACAGACATCAAACATTTTACATTTTGTTCTTTTAGATCCGAAAGATTTATTTTATAAAAAAAATTTCCTCTTTCCAGTGAATAGGACAGATCCATTGTTTTGATTTATGGCTTTACATGTTTTTTGATTGAAGATTACATCATACCCGTTATCACTTAATTGACTTATTGATAACAGATTATGCATTAATCCTTCTACATAGAGAACATCAGATGTAGAGGGAAGAGTACCATTACCAATAGTTCCGAAGCCTCTGATCCTTCCTTTTTGATCTCCTCCGAAGCCTATGAATCCAGCGTATTTAAGTTCCAGTTTTTGGAACATATACTTTCTTCCTGTCATGTATCGCAAGCATCCAGAGTCTAGGTACCATGACTGGTGTTTTAACTCTGCTGCATAAGATATTTGCAACATAAACAATCTTATCCTTTGGTACCCAGAATCTTTTGGGTCCTTTGTGATTAGTTTTCCCAGAGTTTCTTAACACTTTGGGTTTTCTAGCATTATTAAATCGTTGTGCTTGTGTGTGTGTATAGTGATAGGAAAATGGAGATTTAGGTTGGTCATTAGTAGAAGTTTTATCTTCACTAGGTTCATACCCAATTCCTCTTCTATTGTTCTGACTGACCCCATAAATCATGGATGCCATTCTGCTCCTCTCTATCCCATTTTTTAGAAACTTTTGAAAAGATTTTTCATATTTATAAATTATTGTGTTTGAAGTTTGTGGAGCTTGAGATAACGCTTCTTCAAGTTTTGAACAATTTTTCTTTGTTGAATCTCTTTCTAATATCAAGGTTCTGTTTTCATCTTTAAGTTATAAAATTGTTATCTCAAGTTTGCCACATTCTTCTAGTGTTTCTTCAAGAACACCTTTTATAGCTTTGGATTTTAGTTTGAGTTTCTGATATGAGTTTAGAGTTTCAGACATGCATGATTCTAGGTCAGATCGAGAGAGTTCAAAAAATACCTCTTCAGATTTAGATTCTTCGTCGGATGTATTCTTGGAGGTGGTAGCCATGAGTGCCACATTTGCCTGTTCATCAGAGTCTGATTCTGATGAGTCAGATTCACTGTCGTCCCAGGTAGCCATCAATCCCTTTTTTGTCCTGAAGGAATTTTTCTTGAAGTTTTCCTTTCTGGAACTATCTTTCTTCAACTTGGGACATTCGTTTCTATAATGACCTGTTTCCTTACATTCATAACACGTAACATCTTTGTTAGATTTATCTTTTGAGGTTGATTCTGATCGATCTCCTTTGGATCTTGGTTTTCTGAAGTTATTATTCCTTTTTCTCCAGAGTTGTTTTACTCTTCTGGTCAGAAGGGATAATTCTTCCTCATCGTCAGAATCTTCCTATTCAGAGTCATCAACATCTTCTTCTTCGGCCTGGAAGGCTTTGTTTCTGTCAGACTTGCGCCTTTCAGATATGGACTTTAGTGCTACAGACTTGATCTTCTTCTGAGGCTCATCTTCCTCCAGTTCTATCTCATGACTTCTGAGTGAACTGACAAGTTCTTCAAGATTGATGTTGTTCAGATCCTTTGATAGCTTTAAGGCTGTGACCATGGGTCTCCACTTCTGTGGCAAGCTATTGACTATCTTTTTGACATGGTCCGCAGTTGTGTATCCTTTATCCAGCACTTTGAGACCTGCAATTAGAGTTTAAAATCTAGAAAACATTACCTCTACAGCTTCATCATCCTCCATTTTGAAGGTTTCACATTTCTGGATTAGAGCCAAAGCCTTTGTTTCTTTGACTTGAGAGTTTCCTTCATGAGTCATCCTCAGGGAGTCAAGTATTTCTTTAGCTGTTTCCCTGTTGGTAATTTTTCATACTCATTGTAGGATATGGCATTGAGAAGTATCGTTATGGCCTTGTGATGATTCTTGAATTCACGCTTTTGATCATCTGTCATTTTGCTTCTGGGAATGGCAACTCCAGCATCGGTTACAGGTGGTATGTATCCAACTGTGACAATGTCCCAGAGATCAACGTCGTAGCCCAGAAAGAAACTTTCAATTCTATCTTTCCAATAATCAAATTTCTCTCCATCAAAGACTGGAGGCTTAGCGTTGTAACTATCTCTTTCATTGGTGTTGGCCATAGTTTTTCTCGTCCTGGATCTCTCTACACTGTTAAGTGTTTGATTAGAAAATCAATAACAGAGCCGAAGCTCTGATACCAACTGAAGGTGAGAAAAACAAGAAAGGGGGGTTTGAATTGTTTTAAAAATTAATGGATTTTTCAAAAATAAGAACACACAGAATTTTATATTGGTTCGCTTATAAAACAAAGCTACTCCAGTCCACCCGACCAAGGTGATTTCGCCTTCAAAAAGGACTTAATCCACTAATCTTGAAAGATTAATACAACCAAACGTCTAAGAGAATGATCTCTTAGTCCTCTCAAGTATACAGACTACGCAGAGTCACTTGAGGAACAAAAGCAATTTAGCAAAATAAATTTGTAATAGAAAGTGCTTCTAAGAGTAAGCAAGTATTACAACATAAAGTTTGAGAAAGATTTTTCATGTATGAGCAACAGCTCGTGAAAAGTTGATAGAAAATGTGAATGACTTTTTCTATGTGTTTTTTGTGTCTCTCAATGAGGTAAGTTGTCCTTTATATAGTAGTGAGAAGGACCGTTGGAGTGATGACAAAATATTGGTCTTTGATGAGCATTCAATGTCATTACTTCTGTGTTTCTTGCCATAACCATTTTGTCTCCCTGAATAACTTCTTTCTTAAAATATTTCATTTCCATATTGAGAATTTCTTTCTGTTACTCTTTCTGGATTTGATGAATCTTCATCAGAGTCTTTGTTATCTCGGAGTTATGCGTCAGAAGGAGATTATCAGAGCTTCTCAGAGTACTAGTCTTCTAGATCATCAGAACTAAGACCAGTGGATGTTTAGAGCTTTTGGTTCTTTTTATTGTCTTGCTTTGCTCAGATTCAGAACTTCTTGGGCGTACTTCTTTCTCAGATGCGCCTGATCTTCTAGTACTTTGTATCTGATCAAAGTTTGTATCTGATAAAATGATCAGAGTCCTTTGTTGCTGTTCAGAGTCCTGCATACTTAGAAAAATTTCGTTAGGGTGCCATTTTTGGTTTCATCCTTTGTTATCATCAAAACCCTGGAAATCTGTTGTAGAACTAATTTTGTTCTTACAGCAACAATACAATATTTTAACCTAAATTCACTTTAATTAAAAAGTATTAGAAAAAAAGGAGAAGTCTGATTTGAATTTGTCAACCAAACATATTTATTAAAAATTAAAATAATAAGAAGTAAAAAAAACAAAAGAGGGATACAACGTTGTCTTATGTTACTTTTAACAAAACCCTTCCTTTTTACTAACCACAACCAATTATGTAAAAATATTTGACAATGCAGTGATGAGAAAACAAATGCAACACCTTCGTGAAAACAAAGCAGAAAAATGTTTCTCCAAAACGTGAACTTTCATTCTCACAACAGCCAATTTGTATTCTTCATTCCTAAACCAAAGATTCAAAAAAACCTTTTCCTTTTACATGAAAAACAGAAACCATGGAAATGCTTAAACAAACCAAATTTTCGTAAGCAGATGATCAAAAACACGAACGTCATAAACAAATATCAAAAGAAATTTACCAATGACGAATCGAAAAGGAAGAAGGTGTGTGCGGTAAATTCATGATCATCAAGCTATGGATAAGCTAGACATCAAATAACAAGAGTCGCCACGACGCTTTTATTATTTCCAAGGGAAAAGGGAAAAAGTACGAACAAAACCCAAAAGTAAGAAGTTTTCAAATCAAAACTAATAAAATGTCAGTGATTACAGGTAAGGGGGTTGGTTACACAGAGGGAAGGTGTTAGCATCCAAAGTGTCATAGGTACTCCTAGGGAGCCCTTTTTGTGTGCATATGTATTTTGTACAAAATGATCTTTACAAACAAATAGATTGAGGGGATGAGAAAAGAATTCATTAATTATATTTTTGTGTTTGACAAGACCTTCGGACTTGTGCCTACGTACCAACATAAAAATGAGGGATCAAAACCTTGTAGTTCGTGATACAAATTTCAAAGTGGATGCATTGCTTTTAACAAAATTAAGTTTGAAAGGCACAAAGGCCTAAAAATGGTTTGAATGAGTTAGTTATTTTTGGCTTTTTGAAAGTTTAAGTCAAGTATAATTAAGTTCATTTACAAGTTTGATTAAGAAAAGAAGTTTAAAAATGCAATGGCATAAGGCCAAAGTTTCTAGTTTGCAAAGTGGTCAAAATTTAGAAAAAATAAAAAGTTCAAACAAAGAAGTTTTTTTAAAAGGAGGGAGAGATTTTGAAATTAAAGAAATGGGGAGGAGATGAAGAGACTAATCTTATGCACAAAATTAAAAGTTAAGAGTTGAAAAGATCTGACCAATGGGTAGCAATCCAATAGGCAAGAATGTCATATAGAAACCCCAATTTCCCTTGGATATTAGAATCAAGCAACAAATAATGCATACAATATTATATTGAAGAGCAAGAATATAGCCACATCCAAGCTTTAGCCACTCCATGATCTTCTTCAAAATTTCCCATGTAGCAGATGAATTCCACAATGCCATAAGTCACAGGCTCAAAATAATAGCTTCACAATGATCATGTTGCAGATGAACTCAAAGAGATCTTGAATGATGTATCAAATGAAGTTTCAAATTGCAATCACTTGGTTTCACAAAAGTTGGCATTGGCCAAGTCCTTTAGCATAGGGAGGTTGCCTAAATCCAAAGTCCAATTTATCCAAGATCAAGTCAACAGTCCACACAAAAGTTTTTTAGGGTTTTTGTTCTTATTATGTACATTAATGGTCCAAGACCATACAAACAAACAAAATATACACAAGCAAGATATATCACACAATATGGTCCAAATGGACAAAAGGAAAACTGACATTAACATAAACAATTAGAATGGTATGAATAATGGCAAATGAATAGAATTTAAAAATTAAAGTGCATTAAAAATAAAGGACTTGAAATTAAATGTTAGTTGTTAATGAGTTAGAAGTTAGTATTGTTTTGCTTTTGCTTTTCACTTTAAGTCATTCTTTGGAGAACACTCAACCCACTTATCACAAGCATGGATCCTTGAGCCAAGACATCTTCCAAAGGAAGGAAAAAAGACCAAGTTTCCACACAATACCATGAAAGAGGGGAGACTTACAATCTCACTAACTAGAATGTTATGCCTTTTTGTGTCACAAATTTAGCGCTATGTTAAGCAATTGTAATTGGACTTATGTAGAAGTCACAACTATTTGAGGTCGGGAAATAGAATTTTGGTGTTAATGCATGTTAGAGACATAGTATAATGGACTATGCTCATGAAACATACCACACACAAAAACAATATGCAAAAGAGGTGGCCTAATCTCATCCATACTTATGTTGATTTTGCAATCAACTAGCCTTAGGACTTAGAGATATCATAGACCAAATGAAATGAATGCATAAAGAAGGGGAATTAGATGAAGAGGGGGGGGGGGGGGGGGGGCGGATCAAAACTCAAATTGGTCAAAGGAGGACTTTTACCAAATTAATATCATCCATTCATTTTGGGAGATGGAATGTACATTCCCTCAATCCCCTAAACCCAATGATATTAACTTGACAAAGTCAAATCAACCTTGACCAAGGCCCAACAACAACAGTCAAACTTATACAAGTCATCACAATAGGTCAACACAATTAATTGGCATTTATTCAAATTAAAAATACTAAAATAAGGCATTTAAATTAAATATGGTTTGTCAAATTCCTAAAACCTCATCAAAACACCAAAGAAATGGCCATGAGATTTATCATAGGTCAAACAAGGTAATATGACCTTGGAGAAAAAATTTCAGAATTTTTAAAGACTTAAAAGTATTTTTAAACAATTAAAAATAATCACAAAATCAATTAAATCATGAAAAATATTAATAATGATCCAAAAAATAGTTTTAATTCAAAATATGAAAGAGGAAATTATTTGAAATTTTTGGTGAAACTCATATTTTTTGGATCAATATTAAAATTAATATGAATTAATGAAAATCAAAGGAATAAAAATTAAAATCAAAAAATCAAAAAAACGTGATCCACTTGATCTCCCTCATTAATTGAGGTGGCAGATCAAGGGTAATCACAATGAGCGCTCAGGATTAAAACAATTTGAAAGGATCCTATGGCTGGGAGACTTGCCAACGCACCACCGGAGTTGTAACTTCGGTCTTCTTCTCCGGTGGACCTCACTGGACTTGTCCACCCTCAACCATCACCAAAATAATAAAGGAGGACATGATCTGAAAGAAAAAAATGGCGTAGAGCACGAATATGACCTCAATTTTAACTAACTCCACATATATAGAAAGATATGAGGAGTTGAATTTTAAGGTGTGTCAACTGAGTTGCTTCGATTTGACCTCTAAGAAACTCAATCTTCTTGCCTACATTGGTAGGACTTCATACAACCAAAGATCCAAGAGAATTGATGAGAATTGAGTGAGAATTGAAGAGATAAAGTTTTTCAAAAATTACCTTAAGTGTTGTGCAGAACTTGATGTTGTTTGCTTCAAACACGATCTGATCACACTTGAGAAGCTTGCAGGAAGTGATTAGCAAGGGTGCAAGGCTTTGGATCCTTGAGTTTTTTAATCTCCAACTATTGACATTTAAACTCAATTTTCAAATTGGAAATTCTCAGGTTTTCCTTTAGAATAAGAGGATTTGAATTGGGGGGCAAAGTTGGCGCGCAAGGTGTCTTTGAAATGAGCTCCAAGGGCCTGTATTTATAGCATGAGGGAGTGATATTTGCACACTTGAAATTTTGTCCAAATTTAGCAATGTGAATGGCACGAGTGCATAGGTATGTACAGGCCCATGAGGCAATGCATTAAGGTCCAAAATCAATCATATTGAAGTTTGAATGAAGCTTGATTGGCAAGGCAATGTGAAATGAAGTTTGTACATTTGATTTCCTCCAATGATGCAGCTCTGTTAAAGCCATGCACAACCTTAGCAAACCTCATCCAAAATGCATGAACTTGGGTTTTTTTGGAAAGCTTGGATCAAGAGGAACAAGTTTTATGTTGAACACTTTTTCATTTGGAGCATGGATCATGGTGAATTTTGAGGTGGAAGTTTGGAAATTTCAACATGTTGAAAATTTTCTTAAGTGTAAAGTCATATATCTCAATATTCCACCTTACTAAACTTTTTATGTGAACTTCAAATGAGAAAAGTGTCTTCATCAAAGTTGTATCTATTTCAAAGACCTTCAAAATGGTCACCAACACGTCATTTGGATCAAGAATGATAGAGTTATTCATTTTTGAAGTTTGGAAAAATCACTTGTTCAATGGTATAGGTCAAAATGACTTATAATGTATCCTCATATCACATGCTCATAAAAGTTGAATTTGATTGCACTCAAAACAGAAAAGTTGAAGTAGCCATCTTGAATTTGATTGTAGAACTTGTAAATCTTTCATATCATAAAAATTGAGCAAGTTATGGCTTTGGGAAGTTGACTTTCAAATTAGGGTTTAGACAAAATGACCTATAATGTTTCAACATAGCAAATGATTTTCCAAGAAAAACTAGCTCTAGGTATCAACATGAAAGTTGTTTTGAATGTTATTTAGAGTAAATTTTCTCTTGGAATAATTTTTATAAGGTGAAAATTGTAGAAGATAGGGTCTAGGGAGACCCAGTTTTGATCAGATGAATTCATCTGGCCAACCATCATCAACCAACTTGCTAACCTTCAATTATTTTGACTTCTTAGGCTCATGGTAGATCATATATGCATAAGATGATGAATTTTTAAGTGTCCCTTGAGAAATTTTATCAATTGGTGAGATGGCTTATTGGAGAAGTTACTCAAGATACCTAGTCAAATTAGGGTTTCCAAGGCAAATCACCTCCAAACTCTTGAAAAATACTTGATCAATATAACATGTAGGAATCAATGGAACTCATATATGATGCTTATAACCATTCTTGGATCAATTCATGGTTGTGCTCTTTGTCATGAGGGTCTCAAACCCTAGATATGAACTTGATAGATCAATGGTGATCATGCCCTACTGATCCGCTGTCGCACACGGGTCAAAAACGAGTTTAAAAGTGTAGAAAAACGGAAGCGACACTCGAATATCGTATCACAAGGACTCTTGAATGTTATAACCAAACGAATAGAAATAAGGGGTTTTTAAGGTTCAAAACTTAAATCGAAGATGATTAAAGGTAAAGACAAAATTGATAAATAAGCTAATTTATTGTATCGATTTCCGACTTATCATTGATTCTTATAATTTCAATTCCCTAGTGAATTCAATCCCATTCGATTACAATATCCACTGACAAACGCAAATTGATATTATATGATGTATGTTCCTAATTTCCGAATTAAGCAAACGGATTTAAGCAGACGCGAATTAAGCAAACATGACTTAATCAAACACGATAATGAAAAAGCTACGCTAACGTGATTATAGTTAAGGATCATACAAACAATCAAATTTAATCAACTCTATCCTATAAGAAACAATCGAGTTAAGCAAGTGAAAGTAATTGAATTAAAAAAACGAGTTTATAGAAAGAATTGAAAAGAGATTGAAATTAAACTGAAATTAATATAAACCTCAAAGTGGAATTCGAATACAACAAATCAGCTCTTTGGGAATTAGCTCTCCATGGAATCTTCTAAGCAATATTTTATCATCAAAATTCAGAATTAGGATTACTATATTAGTGAAAGACCTAATATAATAAAAGGCAAATTCGGGCCCATATAGGATCCGGCCCGAAAATTACAAAAACTGGCCCAAACTAACTATTTTAATTAAGTCTGAAACTTAAACGAATTATTCTACCCTTCTTCATTCTGAATCTGCTTTTGACTTCAACATGAAACTTGTATTTCTTTCTCTTAGCTTTCCAACGCATATTAGAACGTGTCAATCTGACTCCTATAGCCCAAGTTATGATCTGCATAGTGATAAGGTATCAAATAACTATTTATGCTGAAAATAAAGTACGAAAATAAAATAAAGGCAAAAATAAACTTAAATATTAAAACACACTAAAATATTAAAAATAATATCATAAACTATAGATTTGCCTAAGTATAATAGTAGAAGAAAGTGCATCAAAATGCACTGATCACCTACCTATAAAAGAGTTAGGCAAATGCAAAGACATATTTTTGGTATTTTGGTTAGTAAAGTGATAATATATAAGTATGATTCAATCACATGGTGCTTGGTGATCTCTCCCAAAACAACCCAATGGAAGAGGGGTAAGGAGGATACCAAGGTATGATCCCAATGCTAATTCTTATGATGAAATTGCATGAGGGATCTTAGGGTCAAAATTGAGGTCTTACAACTGCCCCTATTTAAGGACATTCTAACTGAGGAGGTGAAGGTTAAAATCTTCGACTCGACTTAGTAGAATGGGCTTAAATAACAACACATAGAAACAAATTTTGGTCCCTAAGAGACTTCCTGATGCATATGACATGAATGTAAAAGTTAATGCTCTGTGGGGAAATATTGCCATAGAGAGAAAAAAAATCAGAGAGACCGAAAGTCCGCAGGAGTATAATGCATTCCATGAGGAAAACTCACTGGGGAGACAGAGACTTTGAGGGAAATAAAAGTTATGCATAGGTCAAACTATGACTTAAAACTGCTGGGGGACTAGAGGAATTCCATACAAAATGGAAAGACTCAGTCGGGAAAACAAAACAGCTGCATGGAAAACGAGTAAATCAGGATAACACTGAAGTACTCGAATCTTGGAGGAAAAGCGATTTCACTAAGGAAATGCACACTCAACTCGACTGGGGAAGGTAAACTTCAATGCAGGAGGAGAAGAAATTTATTATCCACTACCTGTTACTGGGTAAGGAGATAATAAAGATCTGACAGAGAGGACACCCGCCACCGGTTAGGATGAACATATCAAGGATGACTCAATGGGAACTACCAGGAGGGAGTATTCATTATCGGTTACTGTGTAAGAATAGCCTTGCTAGAGAAAAACTGCAGAAAATAGGATTTACAACTACCAGTTACTGGGCAGAAGACCAAAGATGAGAGTATCCATCACCGGTTAGGATGAACATATCAAGGATAAACTCAATAGGGAAGAAAATTCGTCATCGACTAGGATGAACATATCAAGGATTAACTTGCCTGGGAATGTCAAGGAGGATACCTGTCATCGGTTAGAATGAACATATCAAGGATATACCAACTGAACAAAAAGTACGAATTACATCTATCGAATGCTGGATAGAATACCGTCGAAGAGAAAATCCGTCACCGGTTAAGATAAACATATCAAGGATAGACTCTGTTGAGGAGAGAAAATAGGAATTACATCTATCAGTTACTGGATAGAATACCATGAGAGGATATCCGTCATCGTTAGGATGAACATATCAAGGATAAACTCTGTAAAGGGGAGAAACGCAGGATTTACAACTATCGACTACTGGGAAGAAGACCGCAAAGAGAAGGAAACCCGTCATCGGTTAGGATGAACATATCAAGGATTAACTCTCTGAGGAACAAAAATAGGGATTACAACTACCTTTTTACTGGGTAGAATACCAAAAATGAGAGTATCCGTCATCGATTAGGATGAACATATCAAGGATATACTTCCTGGGGAATCAGGAAAAACGAATCCACTGGGGACTCTACTGTTGGAAAAAACAGGGATACTTTTGTCGTGTATTGGGCAAGAAGTAACAAACTACAAATTAAGAAGAATATTACCAGTTACTAGGTAATAAACTCTTAGGAGACTCAAAGCATCTATCTAGGTAAGAGCTAGAAAGAAACGGTTAATCAAGACTCAACCCAATGAGGATATATCTCAAGGGGAATAGTTCCATCCAGATAATCGACTAGGGAAGAAAAACTGAAGCAATAATCATCCACGAGGAAATAACTCAGTGGGGAATTGAGAAAGGTTAAAATCTTTCTGCTTAAGGGGCCGACCTTCTATAATTGAGGGAGGACAGACACCGAACTTGTATGGGGATAAAGTACTGCCATAACAGAGAATAAGAATCTCAAATCAATCAAATATGATGATGCAATTATGAAATTATGAAATTATATGAGTGTATATGTATATATGATGATTATGCTGACAAAACGATCACAAAGGGTACAAAGGTGTCGCAAAGAATTTTGAATTATTGATACAATCCTCAGTTAATCCACAAAAAGAGGGAGACAACTGCTGGAAAACAGAGAGAGAGAGAGAGAGAGAGAGAGAGATCAACGACCCAAAGGCTCAATTCTAGCTGAGGAAGGAGGAGATCCGCTGAGGAGAGGAAATTTTATCAAAACTGCAGGGAATTTTAGGTCAACACCATATCAAAATGGAAGACAATCATACAGAGGATAAACACAAGTAGCTGCTCAGAAACCAGGAGGAAACTCTGACTGGGAGAAAGTCAGACGACGACTGGTGGAGAACCCAACGCGATCTACTAGGGAGTCTAATTACTCTGCTGAGGATCAAAACTACTGAGGAATACCCAAATTCAATCGGGGAAGCAGAAACTCTATCGGGGAAATAACACACCGTAGGGCACTGAATCAACCAACTCAGTTGGGAAAGAAATGAAGCTCCACTGGGGATCAAACACAACTCCGTAAGGGAACCGGGTCAACAAACTCGACTAAGGATACCCAAAGGGTTAACTGCTTTGTGAACCCTTAATGCTTCACACTTAAGACTTGTTGCTCTTTGAAATGTTGTTGATACTTCTTTCTAATTGCTTTGAAAAATACTTGCTTTTATATGTTTAAGAAAATGATTTTGATTAAAGATTTTAATTTCAAGAATGATCATAATAAAATTTAAAACTATTGGCTAAAGTAAATAAGAGTAGAAATAATTGGATAAAAGCTCAACTTTATTTAATAGAATGGTAGCCTGTAAATGACAAGACTCCATAGATCTTTACAAAGTTGAAAATGGTAATTTACATGGAAAAGGGTTACATTGAATACAAATGATCCTTAATCCTTCTACTAACTTTTGATGTCCGTTATGTTCTTGACCTCTACCGGGATGATGAATCGAAGTCAACCCTTGTGCTCAAAGTTTCTCCAAAATTTGAAGATCAGCAGAATGCAGTTACTTTCCATAATCCCTAATTTTTGCATAAGTTTCCCCAAGGTGGGGTACTCAACTTATCGGGAAATTCTTTCTGTTTTTATGTCTCTATCTTTTTCCTGGATCGCCCTTTCGGGTTTTCAATCCACCGAGACGCTCATTTTTGCGTAAACCGCCCTTTTGGGTTTTCAACTTAGCGAGTTGTTATTTTCTTTTTTAGGCGAAGTATTTCTTGACTGCATCTGCGTTCACAGGACGAGTGAACTCTTCACCATCCATAGTTGTAAGAATCAAGGCGCCACCTGAAAAGGCTCTCTTAACAACATATGGGCCTTCATAATTAGGAGTCCATTTGCCCCTAGAATTTGGTTTGAACGATAGAATCTTCTCGAGCACAAGGTCACCTTCTCTGAACACACGAGGTCTGACCTTCTTATCAAAAGCTTTCTTCATCCTTTGCTGATATAATTGACCATGACACATGACAGTTAATCTCTTCTCTTCTATCAAATTCAGCTGATCAAACCTGGTCTGACACCATTCAGCCTCAGTCAACTTGGCTTCCATGAGCACACGCAATGAAGGGATCTCAACCTCTACAGGGAGCGTTGCTTCCATGCCATAAACAAGAGAGAAAGGGGTTGCCCCTGTTGAAGTGCGGATGGATGTACGATACCCGTGCAAAGCAAATGGGAGTATCTCATGTCAATCCTTATATGTGACAACCATCTTCTGAATAATCTTCTTGATGTTCTTATTCGCAGCTTCAACAACCCCATTCATCTTAGGTCTGTAGGGAGAAGAATTATGATGTGCAATCTTGAAGTCTTTACAAAGAGCTTACACCATATTGTTATTCAAGTTTGATCCATTATCGATAATGATCTTACTTGGCACACCATAACGGCATATAATCTGATTCTTGATAAACCTTACAACAACTTGCTTGGTTACATTTGCATACGATGCCGCTTCAACCCATTTTGTGAAGTAATCAATTGCCACTAAAATGAAACGATGTCCATTTGAAGCTTTGGGCTCAATCATCCCAATTATATCAATTCCCCACATGGAGAAGGGCCATAGGGAATAAATAACATTCAATAGTGTCGGAGGAACGTGAATCTTATCTGCATATATTTGCCACTTGTGGCATTTCTTCACAAACTTGCAACAGTCAGATTCCATTGTCAGCCAATAGTAACCTGCTCGCAACATCTTCTTCTCCATTGCATGTCCATTGGAATGAGTACCAAAGGAGCCTTCATGCACTTTAGTCATCAACAAGTCTGCTTCGTGTCTATCCACGCATCTGAGCAGAACCATATCGAAGTTTCTCTTATACAAAATATCACCATTCAGGTAGAAATTGCCGGCTAATCTCCTCAAAGTTTTCTTATCTTTTAATGATGCCCCAGACGGGTAAATCTAACTTTAGAGGAAACGTTTGATGTCGTAATAACATGGTTTCTCATCTTTGACTTCTTCAATAGCAAACACATATGCTGGCCTATCAAGACGCATTATAGTCAAATTGGGAAATTCATTCCAATATTTTACTACAATCATTGATGCCAACGTTGCAAGAGCATCTGCCATCCGGTTTTCATCTCGAGTGATATGATGAAACTCAACTTTTGTAAAGAAAGTTTAAATCCTCCTCGCATAATCTCTATACGGTATCAAACCGGGTTGATTTGTCTCCCATTCACCTTTGATCTGATTCACAACCAAAGCTGGATCTCAATAGACATATAAACGCTTGATTCTAAGATCAATGGCCTCTTCGAGCCCCATAATGCAAGCTTCATATTCTTCCATATTATTTGTACACTTGAAAGTCAATCTAGCTGTAAAGGGAAAATGCGTGCCTTGAGGAGTAATAATCACTGCCCCAATACCATTATCATATTGATTAACAGCTCCATCGAATACCATGCCCCAACGAGAACCAAGTTTTGGCCCTTCTTCAAGCAATGACTAGTAATCTTCAATCGGTTGGTGAGCCAAATGGTCAGCCAAGATACTACCTTTGATCGCTTTCTGAGATCGGTATTCAATATCATACTCTGATAACAACATCTGTCAACGGGAAATCCTCTCGGTTAAAGCAATCTTTTCAAATATATACTTGATCGGATCCATTTTGGATATCAACCAAGTGGTATGATTCAACATATACTGACGCAGACACTTAGCAGTCCAAGCCAATGCGCGACAAGACTTCTCAAGCGTAGAATACCGAGTCTCACAGTCAATGAATTTCTTACTGAGGTAGTAAATTGCAAATTCTTTCTTCCCAGTCTCATCTTGCTGACCAAGAACACAACCCATACTATCTTCGAGCACAATCAAATACATGATCAAGGGTCTTCCTTCAACAGGTGGAGACAAAATCGGAGGTCCAAGCAGATATTCCTTGATACTGTCAAAATCTTTTTGGCAATCTACGGTCCAATCACAAGACTGGTCTTTCCGAAGAAGCTTGAATATAGGTGCACATGTTGCAGTCATGTGTGAAATAAATCTGGAAATATAATTCAAGCGGCCGAGAAAACCTCTGACTTGCTTCTCAGTTTTGGGCGAAGGCATCTCTTGTATTGCTTTGACCTTGGCAGGATCAACTTCAATACCCTTCTCGCTGACAATAAAGCCCAACAACTTACTAGAACAAACACCAAAAGTACATTTATTAGGCTTCAAGCGGAGATTATACTTCCTGAAACGCTGGAATAGTTTCAACAAATGCTCAACATGTTCCTCTTCATCAATTGATTTAGCAATCATGTCATCGACATATACTTCAATCTCTTTGTGCATCATATCATGTAAAAGAATAGTCACTGCTCTTTGGTAAGTTGCACCAGCATTCTTTAAACCGAAAGGCATCACTCTATAACAGAATATTCCCCAAGGCGTAATGAATGTGTTCTTCTCCATATCTTCGGGTGCCATCTTGATCTGATTATATTAGGAAAATCCACCCATAAACGAAAAGACTTTGAATTTAGCAGTATTGTCTACCAACATATCAATGTGTGGCAGAGGGAAATCATCTTTCGGATTGGATTTATTCAAATCTCTATAATCGACACACATGCGGATTTTTCCATCTTTCTTCGGTACAGGCATAATATTGGACACCCATTATGGATACTCGGCGGTCACAAGGAAACTGGCATCGATCTGTTTTTGCACTTCTTCTTTGATCTTCACATCCATATCAGGATGCGTTCTCCTAAATTTCTGCTTGACTGGCGGGTATTTGTGCTTCAACGGTAATCTATGATCCACAATCTCAAAATCCAACCCAGGCATGTCTTGATAGGACCAAGAAAGCACATCTGAATACTCTTGAAGAAGATTAATCAACCCGTGCTTCGCATCTGGACACAGTCGAGACCCAATCTTGACTTCCTTCACATCATCCTTGGAACCCAAGTTGACTAGCTCAATCTGCTCCTCGAACGGCTGAATGGTCTTTTCATCTTGCTCAAGAAGACGAGATAATTCATCTTTCACTTTTTCATCACTTTCCTCCTCGACCTCAAACACAGGGAATTCAAAATTTGGAGAAGGAGAAGGATCATTGTATTCAATGGGGTTAGAAACCAACCTGCATAATGATTTGATATTTGATTTTAGAGAAGTGGATTTGTGACCAAATATTATGCAGATGGATAATTATATTGTTTATTTGTGTTTTTTTGTGATTACCATTTTCAGAATAATGCAAAAAGTAAAAACAAACATCATAGATGTGGATGAATAGAATTAATTTTATTAATGATCAATTTCAAAATGCCCAAACAATGTTCACTTCTCCCTTAGGCATAGGAGAAGGATTTTTCAAAACATATAAAAGCAATTACTTAGATCGATGCAAAATAATAGGAATATCAACAGCAGTCCAATTGTTGCAAGCCTTTCCATGCGCCACAAAATTGGTGCAGTCTTCCTCTTTGTCATTCTCTAGCACAACAGCTAAGTGTTGTTCATTGCCATGAATGAACCCTCCGCTACGGAAACTAAGTTGCATATCTTCTGATCTGGCAGTTGATGAACCTCGCTGGAATCCCAAATCGGTTCTGCCTTTATTTTCGGAGATCTTACCATGCGCCCCCACTGATCAACGTTGCCTTCTTCCACAATCTTTTTTGCATCTTTCAATGAGGACATAGGTGCCCCAACTCTCTTTTCAGCAGCAATAGATAAGGCTTGGAATGGAGTTCCAACCTTATCCTCAGCTTCAACATAAGAGAAAGATGACAGGTGGCTAACCAACAACGCCTTCTCCCCACCAACGATTACAAGCTTTCCACTCTTCACAAATTTGAGCTTCTGATGCAAAGTGGAGGTAACAGCTCCCGCCTCGTGGATCCATGGCCTTCCCAACAAACATTTGTAGGCCGGGTGGATATCCATTACTTGAAAAGTAATTTGAAAATCACTCGGACCTATCTTAATTGGAAGATTCACTTCACCAATAACTGTTTTGCGCGAACCGTCAAAAGCTTTGACGATTACACTGCTATACCTCATGGGAGCTCCTTGGTAGGATAGCTTTGACAGAGTTGACTTTGGCAGCACATTCAATGAAGACCCGGTGTCAACTTGCACATTCGACAAAGCGGCATCTTTGCAGTTCATAGAGATATGCAAAGCCAAGTTATGATTTCTGCCCTCCTCAGGGAGTTCTTCATCATAAAAGCTGAGATTGTTGCAGGAAGTGATGTTAGCCACAATATGATCGAACTGATCCACTGTAACATCATGTTCCAAAAAATCTTGCTCAAGAACTTTCTGTAGTGCTTCTCCGTGCGCTTCAGAATTCATGAGCATAGACAACACTGAGATCTTCGAGGGGATTTGGAGCAGCTGCTCCACTATGTTAAACTCACTTCTCTTGATTAATCGAAGTACCTCATTGTAGTACCTCAAATTTTTACCCCCCATTCATGCATTTATTTCATTTTTAGGTCATTAACATCACATTAACAGTACATTAACATAGTATCTTGCATTGCATCATTGCATTCAGATTGGCATCAAGAGGATTCATCTGTGCAAGAAACCAAGTATTTCCTTGAGATGAAGGCCCTATGGTTGTTCTAGAGAGCTTATATGAACCATGGTTCGTTTTGAAGTAATTTGACCAAGTGTTAGAGGCTCAAAAGTCCATAGTGTAGTTTCAGGTCATCTGGGGCCCATAAAGTCAACTGAGGGCTAGGAGGTGGAGAAATGGTTTGAGACACTTCATTCATGTCTAAAAGATGTTTATTCATCATGTCAAACATCTACCTTGAAGATTTTGAAGCCAGATCAAAAGTTTCCCAAAATGGAAAGTGACCTGTAATTTCAAGTTTCCAAAAATGGCAAGTTTTTGGACCACTCTCAACTTGACTTTCCAACATCAAAGAGGCTTCAAATGAAATTTTGTCCAACATGAAAGTTGAAGATCTTTCTCTCCCATTTCCAAAAAGTCCAAGATCATGAGCATATGATGAATGGTTGAGGAGATATGATCAAATCATTGCCAAGTGTGCATGGAACTTCAAAATGCCATAACTTTTGATCTAAAACTCCAAATTGAGTGCCTCTTTTTGCATAATGCTTGTCATGACTCATATTTTCCAAATCCATCAAGGCATTGCATGAAATTTCATCACATTACCATTTGCTCATTCATGCTCATTTTGGAGGGAAAATCATGAATTTGAATTTGGTGCATCATATGAGCTTTTTAACCATTCCAACATGTTCATAAGATGATTTTAAGTGAAATTGCATGGCCATGTGGTACTGTTCACGTGCATGTTGCATGCATGGGGTGAAAAATCAATTTTTGCACTACACCTTATTTCTCACTAAAATTTCATTAACCATGCTTAATTCTAATTAGCAAATGGATTAACACAGCATATAAAAGGATAATCCTAACAGAATTTTCAGATTTCATCATTCTAGATCTAGATTCAAACCTTCCCTCCAAAATTTCTCTCCACCATAATTCAAATTTTTTCCACATAACACTTGGATTTTCTTGCATATTTGTGTTCTTTGATCATTATTCAGTATAGATCAAGCTTTGATTTGCAGAATTTGGTGAAGAATTAAGCATATGAAGCTCAAGAACATGGCAATGGAAATTGAACTTTGAGTTAGATCCAAGCCTTTCCAAGAGTTGATTCGTGCTTCAGAAGTCATAACAAGGTTGATAGAAGAGATTTGGACGTGGCTGGGCACCTGGATCCACTGCTGCCATTGATTGATCTTCAAGAGGTAGGTTTTTCGAGTCTCTTAATTCATGATTTTATGCATATAATCTTGTAGTTCTTTGCTTGCTGATCACACTGATATAAAGATCTTGAAAAATGGTGCAATATCCATGGAGATATGTTAGTTTAAAGTTTGATGTTCATAGAAGTTTTTGTTCGATTTGCTTTGTACATTAAGAATTAGGACTAAATAATGTTGGATTCATGTTCCTCGTGTTATAACCTTTCCAATGGTTTAGTTTTTATAAAAATCTGCAAAAAAAATAAATAAATGATGAACAGTAGAACCACCGTCTTCATGAAGAAGACGGTGGAAACCACCGCCTGGAATAGTGCCAGCAACCGTGCGTGCGCCTAGGGTTTTCAGAGATGAAACGACGCCGTTTTGGTCCAAATGCGCCACCTACTTCGATTCCCCCTGAGCGCATTTCTTCATTTTTGCATTTTTATTCCACTTAACCAAAACCGCGTCGTTTTGATGCGCCTCTCTCCTCACTTCGATCCTAGCCTCATGCACTTTTCCAAATTACTCAACCTTTTATTCATGTTTCATCATTTTCCATATTATTTCATATATTTCATCCAACTTCATAAATTCATAATAAATTGAAAACAAGTCCAAATAATTCCAAATTTTTTCTCACATGCTCCTTGAAATGTCTATTATTTTATGATGTGATTTTCTGATTTTTACCATGCCTGGATTTTTGAATGTGAGGGATTGTTTGATCATGGTACAAAATGTGATATGTTATGCCATTTGACTTGTGAAATACTCATACTTTCTCCAATTGCCATGAAATTTTGTATGCTGGTTCCCAACATGTTGCTTGATGTTTGAGGCTTGGTTGTGCATTTTTAGCATTTGTCATTTCTGTTTTAGACACATGATCGTATGGTGTGACAATGTGTGTCACACAATTTGATGTCATACTTGTGCATTTTTATTTCTAGGTCAAATGGACTCTGTTGATTCTGATTTTTGGCATGATGATTGTGTCTGACATGTTGTATGCTCATAAAAATTTCCAGAATTGTTTGAGTCATTTCTGTTTTAATATGGAATTTTGATTCTTGATGACCAATTGTATGCACCTTTTGCTTGCCTTGCCATATCTTGCTCATAAAATGATTTTGCTTAATGCTTTTGGTTTGGTCCTTTTTAGGACATGTTCATGATAGAATAAATGTGCTACATGTTGAGAATTGGTTGCTGTTTTGACTTTTTGCCTTACCTTTGACCCTAGTCTTGGTGCTAGTGGTTTGTACTCACTTGTTAAGTTTTGTATTTCAGGTTCAAGCTTATAGTCCCATTGGTTTATGTTGATCTCATGAATTGAGATGCAAAATTCTGTGTCCACTAATCCTTTGTGTTGTAGGTTCATGGAATGTGGTGGAATAACTTGAATTCTTGAGCCATAAAGCTTGACTTGTGTGCATATTGAGTTATAACACTGTTATCTGTTGGTTGTTTGTCTGAACATAGTACTGATTGTTTAGATTTTCTTACAGGTACTTTAGCCGCTTTAACTCATTGCCTGAGTTGCTTTACTTGTGGTTGGCATACCACCTAGGTAACTTCCTATTCTCCATGTAGTCTGGAAGACCTGTCATTTTCTTTTGGCAGGCACCTGTCTGAAGCCCTCCTTAAGAGGCAATGTTTGTGGTTGTTTATGTTTGTGCCATGTACTTCAAAGACCTCCTAAGTGAAGAGGCATTGGCAGATAGAAGGGATGTGCAATCCATCCCCTGCTATTCAGTTGAGTCTTTCATCTTGCTCGCACTATGTGCCGATGCATTTTGAATAAACACCCAAGATCCTTTGTATATAGAGTCGGTCAAGTGGAGTAGAGTCCCACATTCTGGACTCCCACGTTTTCATTGATTGAAGCTCACCCAGGCCCGGGTTAAGAGCTATGAGGTCTTATCCTCATTACCCTCTCATCTGCTCACCCTGACGGTCAATGTCAGTGGTTAAGAGCCTTTAGATACCCTTCCAGTATCGGCTTGTTTGTCGAGGTTGATATGACCCCTTGACTAAAGCCTTACCCTTGATGTTTGAGCCCCTTGCTGGTGTGTTTACTTCATGCTGTATGTGTTTGTGTGGTGTGATTGTATCCCCTAGGTTTGATAGACTTCGCATAGTCTCTCGTTTGCATGTCAACTAAGGTAGCACGGTTCCTTCGTCTAGGACTTCCTTTCTTGCGTGAGCTTTCCTAAAACACAAACAAACATTATCCCCTCTTAAGGACACGTTAACTCCTTCTACTACAGGTGAGAAATCCTCCAAAGGTCGAGCATCCGGTAGATTGCGTAGTGACGTTGTTCACCTAAAAAACACAAAACAAACAGAAATAGTTTAGCCGAACTACGGCAACTCTGATTCTCATGTCCAGATGAGATACGTAGGCACGAGATGCGATGTCTTATCGAGTTTGACTAACAACTAACTTTGATTCCTTTTCTCTCGCCCTCGTTGCGATCGAGATCTTCCCTTTCTCTTGCCCTAGTTGCAATCGAGACCCTTCTTCTTCTTGTGTGTGTGCTTGGAGTCTGACGTAAGTCCAGCGATTGGCAGTCGGTTTCCCGCGTGTGTTTGTTGTTTGTTTGGAGTCTGACGTAAGCCCAGCGATTGACAGTCGGTTTCCTGTTTGCGTTTCTTTGTTTGGAGTCTGACGTAAGCCCAGCGATTGGCAGTCGGTTTCCTGTTGTGTTTGTTTGTTTGGAGTCTGATGTAAGTCCAGCGATTGGCATTCGGTTTCCTGCTTGCGTTTCTTTTGTGGAGTTGGATGTAAGCCCAGCGATTGGCATTCCGTTTCCAGTTTATGTTTGTGTGTTCGCTCTGACGTCTCAGCGTCCTATTTCAGCGTTTTGTTTGGCGTGCATTAGCCGAGCTACGAGTGCTCTGATTCTTCCTCTGGTTAGAGAAGATACGTATGCATAGGATGCGATGTCCTAGCGAGCACGTTCCCCGTATCCCTTCTCCCGTCTTCTTTCATCTGTGTTTCACTCCAGTTCTGTGCAGTTCTTGAGCAGTCTTTTTAGCAACCTTTCTTCTATTCTTTTGAGTGTGGATCCCGTCGAGTACGACGGATGCGTAGGGGTGCTAATACCTTCCCTTCGTATAACCGACTCCCGATCCTATCAATCTCTGGTCGTAAGACCATTTCCTTTCCAGGTTTACTTCGAGCATTTCCTTTCCCTCCTTTGGGATAAATAACGCACGGTGGCGGCTCTGTTTCTTTTTCCCGCCGGTTTTTCGCGTAATGCGACACTCATCATCATCATTAGCCTTCAAATCGCTGGATTCACTAGACTTACCTTTTGAAGCACTAACCGAATCTACAACAGACACCTCTACCTTCTTACTAACAACTGATTCTTCTTTATCCTTTTGGAACACCGACCTAAACACACGATCACTGTGGGTCACCTTGGTAACATCAACAATGCTCACTAACAGAACTAGTCATAGGTAATGGGACCTCTTGACCATCTTTCATCATTGTAGCATTGTATTGATATGGAACAACTTTATCAGATAAATACGGTACTGGATCCGCTAACCGTATAACCAACGAAGATACTGATCTATTGCTGACATTGTTACTGTTGCTACCGTCGTATTGAATTACCAATCTCTCTAGATGCTTGAAAATAGGCACTATGACATTTACATCGTCATCTACATGACGGGATTGAACAATTTGAATCATTCCTTCATCCATCAGCCGTTGGATGTCCCTTTTCACAACCTCACAACCTCTTGAATTAGTATTTCAAACAGCACAACCCTCATGGTCATGCTCATAATCACTCACCAAACAAATCTCCTTATGCATTTGCACCAAGGACCTTCGGATAAAACGAACATCAAAAACCTTAAATTCTCCAGGACAACCATCCATCATATTCACAGAAGAATTTCCATGCGCGGGCAATGGATTTACTTTCACATTCGACGCTCGTTCTTCAAAGGACACCATTCCACTCTTCATCAACTTCTGAACCTCATACTTGAGTGGATAGAAATTTTCTATATCATTTCCGGGTGCCCCTTGATGAAAAGCACAACGGATTTCAGGTTTGTACCACCAAGGAAGTGGTTCTGGAATCTACGGTGGGTGTCTTGGTTGAAGTAGGTTCTTGAGAACCAAAGACGGATACAACTCGGCATAAAACATAGGAATCGGGTCAAAAAATACCTTCTTTCTCTTAAAGTTTTGTTGATGATGATTGTTGTTGGTATTGTTGTTGTTGTAGGTGTTTGTTCGTTGTTGCGGTTGTTGTTGTTGACGTTGTTGTTGTTGAACTGGTGTTGATTGATTATTAGAGAATACTGGAATGATTGAAGATACTTGATGATGATGTTGATGGGATGGTTGACTCCTCCTGATCTGAGGCCTTCTATGCCTCCCACTGATTACTGCATTAGCTTCGTTGTCCTTCTTCTTCCCAAAATTACTGCCATACCTCTTATTTGACGATGCTTCATCTTTTGACAAACGTCCTTCTCGAACACCTTCCTCAAGCCTCATTCCCATGTTTACCATTTCGCTAAAGTCATTGGGGGCACTAGCAATCATACGTTCATAATAAAATGAACTCAAGCTTTTCAGAAAGATCTTTGTCATCTCTTTTTCCTTCAAATGAGGAGTGATCTGAGCAGCCAATTCCCTCCATCTTGAGACATAGACCCTCAGCTGGTCTCTATCAGGCGCCATATCCATATTGTACTTATATTGCTTGACAAAAGCCTCCCCAAGTCGTTGAAGGTGTGAATGTTTGCACTGTCCAACCCTATATACCATCTGAGCGCAACACCGGTCAAACTGTCTTGGAAGTAGTGAATAAACAGTTGATCGTTATCAGTCTAGGTAGATATCTTGCGAGCATACTATAGCAAGGTATTCGTTACTTTTAGATTTATTGACTAAATCAAAATTAAATCATACAATTCGAGTCGCCAGCGCACTTCTAAAACTAATAAAAATGTCAGAGATCTGGGTAAGGGGGTTGGTTATGCAATGGGAAGGTTTTAAGCACCCAAAACATCCTTAGTACTCTAAGGGAGCCCTTTTTGCAAGTGTTGTATGGTAGGTTGGTATTTGTGAAAATATTTGTGCAAACATGATTGGGGAGATGAGAAAAGAATATACAATATTTACAATTTTGTTGTTTGAATGGATAAACCCATTGCCTACGTGCCATCACAAAGGTAGGATCAAAACCTCGTAGTTCGGGGTAAAAAATCTCAAAATAAGTTGGTGAATTGATTTGGACAAAAGCCTTAAGATCTTTTGTTATCAAAGGGAGAAAACTCAACCTAAACCAACAATCCACCATGTGAGGAGAGCTTCAACATACTAGTGAAGGATCCACCCTATAATAAGTATGGAAAACTTATTGTCCAATCACTAAGGATGAGGTGAGGTTTACATCAACCACTATGATAACTCAAACCTATGACTAATGTTTATGAAAAAAAGTTCTAACAAAACTGGTCATTGGAACCACAAAAGCAATTTGAAGTGAGTTGTATTTACCAATTAGAAGTATCCACAAAATGAAGTCAAAGTTGACTTAAGGTTCAATTCAAAATAAGTATTGTGAAAAGCATTTGAGAAATCAAAGGCATAATGCCTAGGTTTCTAACTTTGAAAACAATGTCAATGTTTGCACAAAATGAGTTTGACTTGGGTTAGAGTGGAGAGAAGAAGAGAAGGGCTAGTCCTAAACATGCAAAGATGAGAGAAGAGAATAAAACCCTTGGAGTTCCTTTCTTGAGATCATAAAGATGACCCAAGGTTCTCCTTTCCTTTGGACCTATCAATTAATAAGCAATTAACTCAAGCAATCAAGCAAATATTCAATCAAGCTCCTAGGATCTCCATTTGGCTTGTCTTTCTCTTAACTTGGATGCTCATGACAATGGTCCTTCTAACTAGCTCAAGTTTGGAATCCCTATCACACAAGAACAAACAATTAAAAAGTTCACAATGCAATAAGAGGAATGGGCAAAGAGAGTTTAGATTAAGGGGTCCTTTCAAGTTATCTTCAAGATTAAGCATTCTAAAGGCATGAGGCCTAGTTGCTCTTCAACAAATTTAGCATTCTAAAGGCATGAGGCCTAGTTGCTCTTGAACTCCATTAAGCATAGGTAAGGTCCTAATTCTAAGTCCTTTCTCCTTTTTGTATTGGGTTCACACAAACAAAACAAAACAAGCACAAGGCAATAGTATATTTACACAATAATGTGCTCAAATGAGCAAAAGGCAAATGGCATAAACATAAACATGAGCTCAAATGAGCAAAGGGAAAAGACAGTATGAATAGATGAGCAAGAAATTAAATTGCATTAAAGTAAATTGCAAGAATTAAATGCTTGAATTAAAAGTTAGTAATTAGTGGTTAGTGTTAGTGTGCCATAAGGCAATTTAGCGCTATGTTAAGCAATCATAAGTAGACTAATGTAGTAGTCACACCTATCTGAGGTCGGTCATTAAAATTATAGGCAAATAAACACAAGTTAGAGACCATGACTAGTAAGCCAAGCTCTTACAACTTGCCATGCCAAAAGAAAAGAAGAATGGCCTTGTATGGATTTCAGGTTCTTTGCTTGACCAAGAAGCAACCTATCTTGGACACAAAGCAATTCATTTGATCTTTAATCAAGTTGAATTTGATTTTGATCAAAGAAGGTTAAGCCTCTCATATGTCAAGGCTAACCACAAATCATTAACTCATTGGTCAAAAGAAAAAGAAGAAGATGAAGATGGAAATGAAATGAACCAAAATGAGAAATCAAATGACATAACCAAAACACATTGATCAAACATGAATGGAATCAACATCAATCAATGGTAAACAGAAGTGAAATGAAGATTAGAAGTCAAGAAATGTCAAACATATTTTTGGTATTTTTTGGAATTAAAATAATACATAAAATAAAATGAACAAATAAAGGTCAAACTTCAAATCCAATTCAAATCAACTTGGATAAGTCCAATTGGATCATCATAAGTCTAACATCGTCAAACAAGGTTTGACCAAATTTCTCAATATTTTTTGAAAACAAAAACTATTTTTAAACAATTAAAAATAAAGAAAAATAACATAATTGGACTAAAATCTCAAATCGATTAAGAAATTGATGAGAATATTTTTCATAGACTTATCATCATCCAAAGATGTTAGGAAAATATTTTTGGCATTTTTGAGTATCAAATGGTATTTTAAATGAATTAAAAACAAACAGAAATGAAATAATTCACAAAAAATATTAAATGGAATCACAAAAATAATTAAAAATCATTTTATGAAACTAGAATTTAAGAGAAATTTTTTGCAATTGGTCTCATACTTTTGTGATTCCAAATAAAGAAGTTATGAATTTTTGAAAATTAATGGATTAAAAGAAAATAAAACAGAAAATAAGAAATTAGAAAAAACCACAGCGCTTGGATCAGCGCTCATTAATTGACGTGGCTGATCAGAAGGCTCCTAGGCGCGTGCTCATGATGTTCCTTAGTCAAACGTGTGGTATGAAGCATTTAAAAAAGTCATAACAATGCAAGGCACAAATTAGATCTGGTAACCATCATCCAACGGCCATGAATCAAACGCGTGGAGACGGTGGTGGAAACCACCGTCTTCTCTGGTGAGAAGGCACAATCCAGCCACCAGCTGCAGGTTTTGAAACCTCAACTAAAACACGCGATCCATGCACCAAATTAAAGCTGGGGTGATGTACATCACCCCTGTAACCTTAGTTTTCACTCAAGATCCTTATGGAAGAAGAATCTGAGGTTGAAAACTAGGTGTTCAATCTAAAGTTCAACAATTCACAAAATTAAAGCCACCATTGGCTTGCCTCTTACATGAGGACTTCAGAAAACCAAACCAACACAAGCAATGCACAATATTTAGTGAGATTCGAAGCAAAACAGTTATGGTGTAAACCTTTGAAGTGTAGCTTTTGTGAGCTTGATCCAACCAATCATGTGCTTGTAGCTTGACCCCGATGTTTGGTATGAGAGCTAGGCTTAGGAATTAGTATTGAAATTCAACTGATGTTGTTGAAAATCAAACTTGAAAAATGAAAGTGAAAATTCAAATTCCTTTGGTGAGAGGTTGGGGAATGAATTCAGCAGAGATTCAGGCGCCTTCATGTTGAGATTTGAGTGACGTAATTCATTTTATTTATAGCCATAGCTGCAAGGTAAATGTGAGCAAACTCGTGTGCATGAACTTGGGTCCTCCATGCATGGGCCTGTACAGGCGCATGTGAGGCTCAAAACCAATTGCAAATGAATGTTGAACATCAACCAAGTTAAATTGGACGTGCAAATTTCATGGTTTTGGATTGTGCATGGAGATTTTGCTTGGATTCCATAAATGATCACAAATATTCATCTCTTTGAAAGTCCCATTTGGAAAATTCAAACATAGGCATGTGAGTAATGGTTGGAAAGGTCTTGACATAAGGAAAAAAAATCTATGTTGAACAAAAATTCATTTGGAGATTAGAAATTTGTGAAAACTGGCCATGAAATTCAAGGTACAAAACATGTATTTGAAAAATTTGCCAAAAATGACCAACTTCAAGCCCTTCTGTTTCAATGATACAAGCCTCAAATGGAAAAACCTTCAACATCAAAGTTGTAGATATTTTCAATATAATCAATTTGGACTTAAATTGTGATTCATTTGGGTTTTTTATGAGAAAGTTATGGGAACTTGAAGTTGGACTTTTTAAAGATTCAATGGCTTTGGTCCAAAGTGACCTATAATGTTTTGTATTATCACATGTGTTTCCTTTAGGATTATGAAATTTTGTCCAACATAACAATTTAAGTAGACATATTAAAATTTCCAATGCACTTGGTCTCACCTCAAAATCATAAAAAATGAAGGAGTTAGGTTCTTGGGAAGTTGACCCAAAATTAGGGTTTCAGTCAAAATGACCTATAATGTTTTGAAATGAATGATGACCTTACAAGTTTCAAATTAAATTTTGATGAACATTAAAGTTGTTCATATGGTTCTTAATAACATTTTTTCTCTTGGGGTCATCTTTATTTGACAAACACATCAAAAGTTAGGTCTTAGTGGATTTCAAAATAGTCAGATGATTTGACTGATCAACTTCTCAAAGCCAAACTTCAAATCTTGATGAATGAATGATTGAGGATACTCACATAAGCTCATATATGCATAAAATTATGAATGAAAGAACTTCTATTGATTGAATTTGATCATAGGTTGAGGCTGCTTCATGAGCAAGGCACAGTTATTGCATAGTTGAATTAGGGTTTCCTTAGGAAGCAATCCTCAAGCCCTTTAGTTTATCTTGATCAAATTGATAAAATGAGATACTTGGGAGACATATATGATGATTGAGAGCTTTGTTAACCATTTTCATGCTTGCTTTTATCTTCATCTGGCCATTTCTTTGAGTATAGGGGTCTCCTAGGAGCCTTGGATCACATGACTGCTTGAGCTTCAAAACAAAACAAGTTAGTGACATATTTTTGTGCTTTTGGTTAGTAAACAAAATAAGAAAGGCAATAATATACAATTCAAGCATGCTTGGTGGTCTCAAACCAACTCACACAAGTCCCAACCCTATGGTAAAGGAGCCAAGATGCTATGATCCTTGAGGCAAATGCAATGAGCAATGTTATGATGCCATGGAGGATCTTAGGGTCAAAATTAGGGTCTTACAGATGCCCCTATTTAAGGTCATTCTAGCCGGAGATATGAAGGTTAAAATCTTCATCTCGACGAGGTATAATGGGGATAAATAATATCAAAGAGACGAATTTTGGTCCCTAAGAGACCTCATGATGCAAATGTACGCATGCAAAAGTAAAATACTCTGTGGGGATATGTGTCCACAAAGAAAAAGAAAATTAGGAGAGACTGAAAATCCAAAGGAGTAATACACTCACTAGGGAGACAAAGACTCTGGGGGAGAAATAAGGGTAAAAATGCGTGAGCATGTCACGACTTTGAAAACTTGCTGGGAGACACGAAGGGATTCCACGAAAATAAATTGATGGAAAGACTCGAGCTGACGCAAAGATGCCTGTATTGGGGAATATGTGAATACAACAAAACTATCCACAAGGGACACTTCGGATAAAAATCCGGACTCAGGCAGGGAAATCCACAAAGGACTCAGCTGAGGAAGCAACAAATGAGGTATTACTGGTTACTGGGTAATAAGCTCAAAGAGACATGTGATCCAAAACACCGGTACAAGGGTGAAAGAACAACATGCTCAGGGAGAAAGAATATCTAAGACTGGTATAAGGGTGAGAGATATCAATCATCCAAAACATCTGAGGAAGAAGTCATAATAGGGAGCAGAAGGAAGGAACACCAGGGATACCGGTTACTGGGCTTATAATAGGTGACTAACCAGGCGTGAGTTGGGGAATATTTCCAAGACACTCATCATCCGAAAGGAGGGCTGAAAAAGCAGACTCGATTACAGGATGGACATTCGGTTCCATAAGGACATACGAATCTTGCTCGACTGGCGAAGAAGAAGATTTTGACTGAAGAGCGCATGAGATATATTATCTATTACCGTCAGAACGTAGATAACATACTCGCATGGAAGATTATCCACAACCAGTTACTGGGTTAATAAAGGATAAATCGACCGAAAAGAAAGGACATCGGGATACCAGGTACTGGGTACAAAATGATGACCAATCAAGGGGAGAAGCAATCATTACCAAACAAGGGTAGATGAAAGATGACTCGCCCGGGATAAATTTCTTGATTAGAACAATTATCCAAGAGATATATCACCGGTTACTGGGTGGTATACTCAAAAATGAAGGAATATCAATACCGAATATTGGATAAAGATAACCAACAAATAGGGGATTACATCTACCGGATACTGGGTAGAAAACCAAGGGTGAGAGTACCCGTCATCGGTTAGGATGAACAATATCAAGGATTAACTCTGCAAGGGGACAAAATGGGGTTTACAACTACCGGTTACTAGGTAGAAAACAACAGAAGTAGGACTTACAACTACCGGTTACTGGGTAGAAGGCCACGAACTCCATCGGGGAGAAGATGAACAATTACTGTTACTGAGAAATTGATCACCTAAACCACGGGGAACTGCAGGGAAAAACAAGAAAGGAGTCAATTTAGGAACAAACTAGAGAGACACAATGAAACAAGACTCAACCCGATGAGGATATAACTCAGGGGAGTAAATCTATCCCAGTACATATTTAGGGAGGAAACTGAAACAATAATCATCCACGAGGACATAACTCAGTGGGGAATGATGAAGGAAAGATAGACACTTTCTGCCTATAGGGCTGACTCTATATTGAGAGATCAGACATAAACATCTGCTTGGGAAGAATATTTCACCAATAGCAGGAGATATCAAGCAAAGATATATGGCAAAGAAGGCAACATTAATATCTGAATGCTATAAATATGCATGTATATGCATGATTTATGTATGATTAATGCTGACAAACAGACATATCTAACACAAACAGGTCCAAGAATCAATGGACAGACATCCAGTACAACATCTCAAAAGAGAAAAGCCATGCCCATAGGAGAAAATCCAATCTGGTGGGGAGCAACAAATACCAGGAAACACCAATCACCGCTGAGGATCAAACAGAGTCGCTGCCGTGGACAAAGACTACTACTAGGGAAACAAGCAGGGTTGCTGGGGATCAGAGACCGTTGTTGAGGGATCATCCAAAGGATCACGGTTACCAAATGTTGGGGATCTTCCAACAGTACACGGGAACTCGCAGAGATGTGGATAAGATCAGTCATAGAAGAACTCTACTGGGGATCTTATCAGAGGGTGATGTGAAATTCTGTGGGGAACAACCACCAAACAGAAACACATCAATCAAGCATTCACTTCTAACCACTGAAGGAACATCTCTGCTGTGGAGAAAAAGAAACAAATCAATCTTCTGGAGGAGAGAAACAACATATTTTCCAATATCAGACTGGGATCAGAAAACGTCTCAGCTGGGGAAGCTAACAGAGTCACCGCTAGGGACTTGCTGCTGACTAGGCAAAAGATCCAACATAGAAGAAACTCTACTGGGGAACTTATCAAGGAAACATATGAAACTCTGTGGGGAATAACCACCAAACAGAAGTTCCAAAAATTAACAAATTTCCTCATATCTGCTGGAGAAACCATCTCTGCTAGGGTGAGAGAAACACTGCTCCGCTGGGGAAGGAAATAAACATCTTCAACACCAGCTCTGCTATGAGGGAACTATCCAATAGGGAGGAAAAGCAAATATAAGGCTCTGATCAGGCAACTCCACTAGGGAAGGACTGAAGGCGATCATACTGGGGATAATCTACTGGAGAACCAACTGGAAGAACGCTAACGTGAGCAACCCTACTGGGGATGAGTGGTAAGCAAACTTGCTGGGGAGAAACTGCAAGCCAACCTGATGAGAATTTCCACTCATGCTGGGAATTCCTGCTCAATCTGCGGGAGGTTTCCATTCACAATGAGGGAAGACCAACTTCCTCGAAAAGATAGCATATCAATTTTTATCAATCTATAAGGGATTTTAGGTCAATCCACACAAGGGATGACAACCATATAATTGATAAAACACTGATGCTAAACTCAGACTCCCTGAGGATCTGAGGATGGAGGTATATACATCTCCAAAAGATCAAGGCCAAAATTCCGAATTCCTTGGGGGACTTGATGGCGTGTCACCTTCCTCTGGGCTCACTGAGGAGACAACCTGAAAGATGATGAAGAGGATACAAATATGCTAGGAATATGAACAAATGTCTTACCCTTTTGGAGGTCATACTATCCTTGGGAGAGCACTGAAGACATTCCATTTATCCTTTCAATCATTGTGAATGTTCACTTTGTTTAAAAACAATTTATAAAATTCTTTTGTTTAAAACAATGATACTTATCAATTAAGACATGCAAATATTTGTTAAACAGAAACAAATACGAGTGCAAAGAATTGGATAAAGGCGCAAATTTATTTGATGGAATGGTAGTCTACAAATGGCGAGACTCCATGGATCTTTACAAATTTGAAATTGGTGATATATATTGGAAAAAGGGCTACATTAAACATAATGACCATTTCTCCACCAACTCTGAATCCAATGTATTTGAAGCTTCAGTTGACGATGATTGAGCGAGAATCTTTGACAGATGACAGTTGTAGAACAAACTCTTATCAAGATGCAGTTACTTGCCAAATCCCTAATTTTTGCCTAGATTGCCCCAAGGTGAGGTACTCAATCTAGCGGGATATATATATATATATATATATATATATATATATATATATATATATATATATATATATATATATATATATATATATATATATATATATATATATATATGTATATATATATATATATTCATTTTTATATGTCTATAACTTTTGCCTGGATCGCCCTTTCGGGTTTTCAATCCACCGAGACGCTCACTTTTGCCTAAGTCGCCCTTTCGGGTTTTCAACTTAGCGAGCTATTCTGTTTTTATTTTAGGCGAAGTATTTCTTGACTGCATCTGAATTCACAGGACGAGTGAAATCCTCCCCATACATAGTTGTAAGTATCAAAGCACCACCTGAAAAGGCTCTCTTAACAACATATGGACCTTCATAGTTTGGAGTCCACTTGCCCATGGAATCGGGCGCGAAAGACAACTTTTTTGAGCACGAGGTCACCTTCTCGGAACATGCGAGGCTTGACCTTCTTGTCAAAGGCTTTCTTCATCCTTTGCAGATATAACTGACCATGGCACATGGAAGTTGATCTCTTCTCTTCTATCAAATTCAGTTGGTCATAGCGACTTTGAACCCATTCAGCATCAGTCAACTTGGTTTCCATCAAGACTCTCATTAATGGGATCTCAACCTCCACGGGGAGCACAACCTCCATGCCATACACAAGAGAGAAAGAGGTTGCCCTTGTTGAAGTGCGGACAGATGTACGATAGTCGTGCAAGGAAAACGGCAGCATCTCATGCCAATCTTTGTACGTAACAACCATCTTCTGAATAATCTTCTAGATGTTCTTATTAGCAACTTCAACAACCCCATTCATCTTGGGTCTGTAGGGAGAAGAGTTATGATGTGCAATCTTGAACTTGCTACACAGCTCTTTCATCATCTTATTGTTTAAGTTAGATCCGTTATCAGTAATGATCTTGTCTGGCACACCATAGCGGCATATGAGTTGATTCTTGATAAATTTCACAACCACCTGCCTGGTCACATTTGCAAACGATGCAGCTTCAACCCATTTGGTGAAGTAATCAATTGCTACGAGAATAAAACGGTGATCGTTCGACGCCTTTGGCTCTATCATGCCAATCATGTCAATTCCCCACATAGAGAAAGGCCATGGTGATGAAATCACATTCAGAAGTGTTGGGGGAATATGAATCTTATCTGCATAAATCTGACATTTGTGGCATTTCTTCACATATTTGCAGCAGTTAGACTCCATTGTCAGCCAATAGTAGCCTGCTCTCAACATCTTCTTTGCCATGGCATGTCCATTGGAATGAGTACCAAATGAACCTTCATGGACTTTAGTCATCAACAGGTCTGCTTCGTGTCTATCCACGCATATGAGCAAAACCATGTCAAAGTTCCTCTTATAAAGCACATCGCCATTGAGGTAGAAACTGCCAGATAATCTCCTCAAAGTCTTCTTATCTTTAACAGATGCCCCAGGCAGGTAAATCTGACTCTGAAGAAAGCATTTGATATCATAATACCAAGGCTTATCATCTTTCACTTCTTCAACTGCAAATACATGAGTTGGTCTATCCAAGCGCATCACAGTGATATTGGGAACTTCATTCCAGAATTTCACCACAATCATCGAAGCAAGCATAGTAAGAGCATCTGCCATCCGATTCTCATCTCGAGGAATATGATGGAAATCAACCTCAGTAAAGAAAGTTGAAATCCTCCTCACGTAATATCTGTATGGGATGAGGCCAGGCTGATTCGTATCCCATTCACCCTTAATCTGATTAACAACAAGGGCCGAATCACCATAAACATCAAGATGTTTGATCCTAAGATCGATACATTCTTCCAAACCCATAATACAGGCCTCATACTCCGCCATATTATTCGTGCATTTGAAAGTTAGCCTTGCTGTAAAAGGAAAATGTGTGCCCTGAGGAGTAATAATCACTTCCCCAATACCATTTCCATATTGATTAACAGCGCCATCAAACACCGTGCTCCCTCGGGAACGAGGCTCTGGCCCTTCATCGAGCGTAGGCTCATCACAATCTTTCATTTTCAAATATAGAATCTCCTCATCTGGGAAGTCGTACTGAACAGACTGATAATCCTTAATTGGTTGATGTGTCGAGTGGTCAGCCAAGATACTACCTTTAATAGCTTTCTGAGCTCGATACTCAATATCATACTCAGACAACAGCATCTGCCAACGGGAAATCCTCCCAGTTAAAGCAGGCTTCTCAAATATATACTTGATTGGATCCATTTTGGATATCAACAAAGTCGTATGATTCAACATATACTGGCGTAAGCGCTTAGCATCCCAAGCCAAAGCACAACATGTCTTCTCAAGCATTGAGTATCGAGACTCGCAATCAGTGAACTTCTTACTCAGATAGTATATAGCATACTCTTTCTTCCTTGATTCATCTTGCTGACCCAATACACAATCCATGAAGTCATCAAGCACTGTCAAGTACATAATCAAGGGTCTCCCTTCCACAGGCGAAGACAGAATCGGAGGCTCCGACAGATACTCTTTGATACTGTCAAAGGCCTTTTGGCAATCCTCGGTCCAATCATGATGCTGATCTTTCCGGAGGAGCTTGAATATGGGTGCACATGTGGCAGTCATGTGGGATATAAATCTGGAAATATAATTCAAGCGGACAAGAAAACCTCGGACTTGCTTCTCAGTTTTGGGCGCAAGCATCTCTTGTATTGCTTTGACCTTGGCAGGATCAACTTCAATACCTCTTTCACTGATAATAAATCCCAATAACTTGCCAGAACAGACTCCAAATGTACACTTGTTAGGATTCAGACGGAGTTTGTACTTCCTAAAACATTGAAAAAGCTTCAAGAAGTGCTCTACATGTTCAACTTCCATTTTCGACTTTGCAATCATAAAATCAACATATACCTCGATCTCCTTGTGCATCATATCATGAAACAAGGTAGTCATAACACGTTGATACGTGGCTCCGGCGTTCTTCAAACCGAAGGGCATCACTCGATAACAGAATGTTCCCTAAGGTGTGATGAATGTTGTCTTCTCCATATCCTCGGGTGCCATTTTAATTTGGTTATAACCGAAAAATCCGTCCATAAATGAGAAGACATTGAATTTAGTTATATTGTCTACCAACATATCAATGTGTGGTAGAGGAAAATCATCTTTTGGACTAGCTTTATTCAAGTCTCGATAGTCCACACACATTCGGACTTTTCCATCTTTCTTAGGCACGGGCACAATATTGGCCACCCATTGAGGATATGTAGAAGTCACCAGAAACCCCGCATCAATTTGCTTTTGAACTTCTTCTTTAATCTTCACTGCCATATCAGGATGAGTTCTTCTGAGCTTCCGCTTCACAGGCACACACTCAGGCTTCAAAGGTAGGAAATGTTGCACGATATCAGTATCTAGACCAGGCATGTCTTCATACGACCAGGCAAAGACGTCGACATATTCTCATAGTAACTCACTCAACCCCTTCTTAACAGACTCTTCCAGGAGTGCCCCAATCTTCACTTCACGAATGCAGTCTTCAGACCCCAAGTTATCTGTTTCCAGATTCTCAAGATGCGGCTGAATGATCTTCTCTTAATGCTTAAGCAGACGGGTGATCTCATCAGGAATCTCTTCAACATCATCTGCTTCGGCCTCAAATACAGAGAACTCAAAGTTGGGAGATGGTGTTGGATCATTATGTTCAATGGGTTTGATCAATCTGCATAATGATTTTGGATATAAAAGAGATTTCATAATTCAAACAAGGCAAATCGTTATGTAGATGAAAAGATTGATTTTATTCTCTTTTTAGGGTTTTTTAGTGATCACCAATTTCATGCAAAAAGCAAAAACTGAAAATAATTTGGAAAAACAAACATTTAACATGTAATTATAAATGAATATCATTGTATTAATGTGCCAATAATGTCATCACTTCTCCTTTTGGCATGGGAGAAGGGTTTTTTAAAACAAAATGAAAATATTACGTGGATTTGTGGATAACTGTTGGAACATCAACAGCGACCCAATTATTGCAGATTCCTCCAGGGATGACAAAGTTGTCAGAATCTTCCTCTACATCATCTTCCACTATAGTAGCAGCCTCTTGGTCTTCGACCGTGTGGATGAAACCACCACTCTGGAACAAGCCACGCTCATTGAAAGTGCCTGAAGAGTACCCTATGTCAGCCTGGGATTTATTGTCTTCCAGCTTAATCATTTGTCCTAAACCAGTAGTTGCGCCATGCTCAATGGCCAACTTCGCATCATTGTAGGACACAAATGAAGAAGTTCCTTTCCTTAAAGGCTATGCAATAGATAAGGCTTGGAACGGAGTCCCAACCTCATCCTCCGCATCTATATAGGAAAAGGAAGACAAATGGCTAACCAAGAGAGCCTTCTCTCCCCCTACTACCACCAACTTCTTATTCTTGACGAATTTCAACTTTTGGTGTAGGGTGGATGTCACGACGCCTGCCTCGTGAATCCATGGTCTGCCAAGCAAGCAGCTATATGATGGGTGAATATCCATGACCTGAAAAGTGATCTGGAAATCACTAGGTCCTATCTTGATTGGGAGATCAACCTCGCCAATCACAATTTTCCTGGATCCATCAAAAGCCTTGACTACCACTCCACTCTGCCTCCTGGGAGGCCCCTGGTAAGAAAGTTTGGCCAGAGTGGATTTTGGCAACACATTTAGCGACGATCCTATGTCTACCAGCACATTAGACAAGGCATCATCCTTGCAATTCATGGAAATGTGTAGAGCCAAATTGTGGTCTTTTCCCTCCTCGGGAAGATCAGCATCACAAAAGCTCAAATTGTTACAAGTAGTTATATTTGCAACAATGCTATCAAACTGTTCAATTGTGACATCGTGGTCCACATATTCCACGTCCAACACCCTCTGCAAAGCTTCATTGTGTGGCTCGGAATTCATCAGCAAAGATAGGACAGATATCTTTAACGGGGTTTGAACCAGCTGATCGACAACATTATATTCGCTCCTTTTGATGAGCCTCAGCATCTCATCACAGTCCTCTTTCAATATGACATGCTGGACAACAGGGACAAGAGCTCTAGCAACAACGGCAGGTCTATCAACAACAAGTGCCGGATTTGGAGAAGAAGAAGAAGTCCTCACAGGACTGGCAGAATTATCAACAACAACAGTTCTTCTCGAGACGTCTACCTGGGGTTTCAGCGGCGCCGAAAAAACACAACCACTGCGGGTCACACCACTAACGTCAGATATACTCACAACAGAAGTGGAGGGCAAAGGCACCTCCTTCCCATCTTCCAACGCAACCGCGTTATATCTGTAGGGAACAGCTCTATCTGAGGAGTACGGGACAGGGCCCGCTAACTTAATAATAAGAGATGGAGAAACCTTCTTCTTGCTGCCACCATATCTGACAACAACAGGTTCGGGAATTCTAAAAACAGGGGATATAACATTCACTTCATCCTCATCACGATTCTGAAGTATCTCGATCACACCCTGATCCAGTATCTCTTGGATGTCCTTCCTGACTTGGCGACATCCTCTCTCATTGACAGTGCATACACGACAGTTGTCATGGTCATGCTCGTAATGACTGTATCCACATAACAGTCTATGCATCTCGACCAACAATTGCCTGATGTGAGTGACATACAGGACTTTGTACTTGCCAGGGCAACCCTGAACCATATTAACAGCAGATTTTCCATGCTCGGGCAATGGGTTCTTCTTAACATTCGGACCTACGTCCTCGAAAAACAAGATCCCATTTCTAACAAGGTCTTGAACCTTGGTCTTCAAGGGGTAACATTTCTCCACATCATGTCCGGGACCACCAGAATGATAAACACGGTGAGGCTCGGGCTTGTACCACCACTGAGGGTTGATCGGTACAGTAGGTGGGTAACATGGAGTAATCAGCTTTCGGTCTATCAATGAAGGATAGAGCCCAGCATAGGTCATTGGAACTGGATCAAAAGTGACCCTCTTCCTATCATAGCTAGTGCTGGTATTGTTATTGTTTCGAGGCTGGTAGGCCTGCTGTTGCGGATGATGATGTTGTTGTTGTGGATTCTGATAATATTGGGTTTCCCAGATGGCTCAGAATGGTAAATGGTGTCATCGACTCTCGGTAACGTGTGCACAACGGGAGGTGGCACAGCAAGGACCGGGCTAGATGCCGACAGAGAAGCAATGGTAGGGGCAAGACCCTCTGGCACAAAATTCGTGGGCATCCCCCTGGGAAACTCGGATGGCATAGCAGATGGAGAAAAATGAGCAGTGGTGGCAGGCACAATAGAGGAAGCTACCTCTGAGATGACCGTCCTCTGGGCAGAAGTTATAGGAGTTGGAGAAGACTGATTTTGAGCGGCCAGGAATGACTCCATCAGAGAAGTCAACCTAGCCACTTCCTCCTTAAGTTCTCTGTTCTCTTGTTCAAGGTGATCCATTAGCTTTGAAGAATTGGCCCTGGTATTGTACCGGTGCGTCAGCTTGTCTTCAAAATGAATGAAGAACACAGAGTTAGACCATTGATCAAGAAGCCCTGAACAAAACTTGCCTATGCATATGATGCATGCAATTCTTGTGCATATGATTTTATTTTTGTTCAGAAGAACGTTTAGAGATCTATTTGCAAATATTTGAAAAATATAAATCTAATGGAATATTCATATCAATAATATCTGGAAAAAAATTTACACCAAAGAAGTACGGTCTTGGTAACCAAATACAATACAAGATAGAAGGAAAATGAACATCCTATGGAACCCTAGAAACAATCATCCAAAGCTCTCGATACTATAAGATAAGCTGCACGAAGCCTCTTCACCTCTCTGTCATAGGCTGCCTCCATATCTGCCTTCTCCTTGGCGAGTCGATCATACTTTCTCTTCCAAAACCTGGATGATTGAGGAAGAAGAGAAGTCACCATATCACCAGGCTCGTCGATAACTTGATGCTCCAGAAATTCTATTAAAGCATCCTTATCTCTAAGTTACTGAAGTAGCTCTTCTTGCTCACGTACCCAAGCACGCGAGCGGTCTTCATCTCTCAACTCCTCTACTCCTTGGTTAGGGAGGGTTGAAGGCCCAACCACAACCATAGGTGTAGGTCTTGGATAGTCATAGGGCATGCGATACTCAGAAGCTCTCCTCCTCACCCAAGAGGTGTAGGGTTCCAAAGCAATACAATTCTTCGGACCAAGCTCTTTCCTTCCCTTCCTATGTATCTTGTGCCAAGCGCGGACCATCCTGCCCTTCAAGTTTTAGGGATCTTTACCCTCTTGAAATAACATACCTTCTAACAAAATGTTATTAGGTTTATCCTTTAAGGGGAACCCAAGCTGACGGCGTGCCAAAATAGGGTTGTAGTTAATTCCACCACATGTGCCAAGAAGAGGCACATTGGAGAATTCACCATAAGAGCCAATAACCTGCACACCATCATACACACAGTTGTACCAAAAGATATCATCATTAGTGAGAGACATAAGTCTCGTGGACCACCGTAGACATCCTTTGTTCTCCTTGAAGGCAAGCGTCTGTGGCATGTGCGAAATAAACCACTTGTACAACAGAGGCAAACAGCACACAATGGTACCACCACCCTTTGCATTCCTCATATGCAAAGAGTAATAAGTGTCACCCAACAGAGTCAAAACGGGATTAAGAGTAGAGAAAATCCTAATAGCGTTCACATCCACAAAATTGTCGATGTTGGGGAATAACACTAGCCCATAGATTAGAAGTACAAATATGGCTTCAAAGGCGTCCTCACTCATGGCCTTCCCAAACAGAGTAGCTTGAGCAATGAGGAAATCAGACGGGAGACCTTGAATTCCACCTTTGGTAGTCATATGAGCACCAATATCAGACACATCTATGTGCAACAGATCAGCAATCTCTTGAGAAGAAGGAACTCTCTCCAAGCCACTAAATGACAACTGATCTAAGATAGGTATACCCACAAGATAGGCATACTCCTCAAGCGTAGGCAAAAGCTGGAAATCCGAAAAAGTGAAGCAACGGTACAAGGGATCATAGAACTGCACCAACACACTCAGCAGACCTTCATCCACCTGAGTAGCAAGAATATATAGAAGCTTCCCATGACGAGCCTTGAACTCCAAGGGATCTAATACATAGGATGTCAAACTCCTTAACTCTTTCAAGTCTGGTTGTCTGAAACTGTACTTCTTCATATTCCTTCTTTGCTTATCCATGTCTGAAAATTTGCAAATAGACCTCTTAAGTTCCTTGAAAATTTTCTCATTGTTGATGATATGGATGCAAATGAAGGCATGGATACATGGATGCGACAATCACACTTAAGGATCAAGCAAGTCACGCCACACAAAGGTCACGGGATAGATCAAGTCATCCTCAATATCAATCATCCATTTTGGTGGATTATGGTTTACACCTTATCAACACCCAAGTTCCATTGATATTAAGGATATACGAGAACGGATCGACCGTGAATCAAGGGTTTGTTGCAAGTCACGAGCATAGAGTCTCGGTTAAAAACCACCCAAAGGGAGTGTACTATGGTTAAACCTGACAATCATGTTCTACAAGAGGTTCCCATAGTCATCATCCCATCTTTCGGATATTATCGGATAAACGACTACTCGTATTCCAAAGTTATTCTCAAGAGAGACTCTTATGAGTGTAGTATCGCGTAATAATCGTATCAAATCTTACACTTGAACGATCTTCGCACTATGTCCTAAAATAGGCCAAGATGGGCTAGGTAATCTAAGGTCTTTGGCTTCTAAGGTCTATATTGGAAAGAGTAATGCCTAACCACGACTACTCGTGTGACATTATTGATCCCAACAAAACCTCCACCAAGTGAATGGGCTTGCGAGTCAACTTGCTAAGGAATAACTCCACACAAGTCAACAAGACTATGTCATTCTCCTATCATAAGTGCACTCGAGTTCGGGTATAGAACTCATCTCACAAGAGACCACCAAGCACACAAGCAATGGATATATCAAGCAAATCATACATTACAAGCAATACAGTCATCCCAAATTTGCACAAAAATATGTCACAAATAAATATAAACATACAATACAACAAAGGAAAAAAGTAGGCTAAACCCACTAGGAAGATGAGCATTTTCCCCTTTACTCCCCAGCAGAGTCGCCACTTTTCTGTAGCGAGGTATTCGTTACCTTTAGATTTATTGACTAAATCAAAAGTAAATCATACAATTCGAGTCACCACTGCACTTCTATTTATCCAAAGGAAAGGTTAGAAAGCGAACAAAAATTGAGAAGTTTTATCAAATCAAAAACTAATAAAAATGTCAAAGATCTGGGTAAGGGGGTTGGTTATGCAATGGGAAGGTTTTAAGCACCCAAAACATCCTTCGTACTCTAAGGGAGCCCTTTTTGCAAGTGTTGTATGGTAGGTTGGTATTTGTGAAAATATTTGTGCAAACATGATTGGGGAGATGAGAAAAGAATATACAATATTTACAATTTTGTTGTTTGAATGGATAAACCCATTGCCTACGTACCATCACAAAGGTAGGATCAAAACCTCGTAGTTCGGGGTAAAAAATCTCAAAATAAGTTGGTGAATTGATTTGGACAAAAACCTTAAGGTCTTTTGTTATCAAAGGGAGAAAACTCAACCTAAACCAACAATCCACCATGTGAGGAGATCTTCAACATACTAGTGAGGGATCCACCCTATAATAAGTATGGAAGACTTATAGTACAATCACTAAGGATGAGGTGAGGTTTACATCAACCACTATGATAACTCAAACCTATGACTAATGTTTATGAAAAAAATCTTTAACAAAAGTGGTCATTGGAACCACAAAAGCAATTTGAAGTGAGTTGTATTTACCAATTAGAAGCATCCACAAAATGAAGTCAAAGTTGACTTAAGATTCAATTCAAAATAAGTATTGTGAAAAGAGATTGAAAAATCAAAGGCATAATGCCTAGGTTTCTAACTTTGAAAACAATGTCAATGTTTGCACAAAATGAGTTTGGCTTGGGTTAGAGTGGAGAGAAGAAGAGAAGGGCTAGTCCTGAACATGCAAAGATGAGAGAAGAGAATAAAACCCTTGGAGTTCCTTTTTTGAGATCATAAAGATGACCCAAGATGCTCATTTCCTTTGGACTTAGCAATTAACTCAAGCAATCAAGCAAATATTCAGTCAAGCTCCTAGGATCTCCATTTGGCTTGTCTTTTTCTTAACTTGGATGCTCATGACAATGGTCCTTCTAACTAGCTCAAGATTGGAATCCCTATCACACAAGAACAAACAAAACAAAAAAGTTAACAATGCAATAAGAGGAATGGACAAAGAGAGTTTAGATTAGGGGGTCCTTTCAAGTTATCTTCAAGATTAAGCATTCTAAAGGCATGAGGCCTAGTTGCTCTTCAACAAATTTAGAATTCTAAAGGCATGAGGCCTAGTTGCTCTTGAACTCCATTAAGCATAGGTAAGGTCCTAATTCTAAGTCATTTCTCCTTTTTGTATTGGGTTCGCACAAACAAAATAAAACAAGCATAAGGCAATAGTATATTTACACAATAATGTGCTCAAATGAGCAAAAGGCAAATGGCATAAACATAAACATGAGCTCAAATGAGCAAAGGGAAAAGACAATATGAATAGATGAGCAAGAAATTAAATTGCATTAAAGTAAATTGCAAGAATTAAATGCTTGAATTAAAAGTTAGTAATTAGTGGTTAGTGTTAGTGTGTCATAAGGCAGTTTAGCGCTATGTTAAGCAATCGTAAGTGGACTAATGTAGTAGTCACACCTATCTGAGGTCGGTCAACAAACTATAGGCAAATAAACACAAGTTAGAGACCATGACTAGTAAGCCAAGCTCCTACAACTTGCCATGCCAAAAGAAAAGAAGAATGGTCTTGTATGGATTTCAGGTTCTTTGCTTGACCAAGAAGCAACCTATCTTGGACACAAAGCAATTCACTTGATCTTTGATCGAGTTAAATTTGATTTGTATCAAAGAAGGTTAAGCCTCTCATATGTCAAGGCTAACCACAAATCATTAACTCATTGGTCAAAAGAAAAAGAAGAAGATGAAGATGGAAATGAAATGAACCAAAATGAGAAATCAAATGACATAACCAAAACATATTTATTAAACATGAATGGAATCAACATCAATCAATGGTAAACAGAAGTGAAATTAAGATTAGAAGTCAAGAAATGTCAAACATATTTTTGGTATTTTTTAGAATTAAAATAATACATAAAATAAAATGAACAAATAGAGGTCAAACTTCAAATCCAATTCAAATCAACTTGGATAAGTCTAATTGGATCATCATAAGTCTAACATGGTCAAACAAGGTTTGACCAAATTTCTCAATATTTTTTGAAAACATAAACTATTTTTAAACAATTAAAAACGAAGAAAAATAATATAATTGGACTAAAATCTCAAATAAATCTCAAATCAATTAAGAAATTGATGAGAATATTTTTCATAGACTTATCATCATCCAAAGATGTTAGGAAAATATTTTTGCCATTTTTGAATATCAAATGGTATTTTACATGAATTAAAAACAAACAGAAATGAAATAATTCACAAAAAATATTAAATGGAATCACAAAAATTATTAAAAATCATTTTATGAAACTATAATTTAAGAGAAAAATTTTGCAATTGGTCCCATATTTTTGTGATTCCAAATAAAGAAGTTATGAATTTTTGAAAATAAATGGATTAAAAGAAAATAAAACAGAAACTAAGAAATTAGAAAAAACCACAACGCTTGGGTCAACGCTCATTAATTGACGTGGCTGATCAGAAGGCTCTTAGGCGCGCGCTCATGATGTTCCTTAGTCAAACGCATGGTATGAAGCATTTAAAAAAGTCATAACAATGCAAGGCACAAATTAGATCTGGTAACCATCATCCAACGGCCATGAATCATATGCGTGGGGACGGTGGTGGAAACCACCGTCTTCTCCGGTGAGAAGGCACAGTTCGGCCACCAGTTGCAGGTTTTGAAACCTCAACTAAAACACACGATTTATACACCAAATTAAAGCTGGGGTGATGTACATCACCCCTGTAACCTTAGTTTTCACTCAAGATCCTTATGGAAGAAGAAATCTGAGGTTGAAAAACTAGGTGTTCAATCTGAAGTTCAACAATTCACAAAATTAAAGCCACCATTGGCTTGCCTCTTACATGAGGGCTTCAGAAAACCAAACCAACACAAGCAATGCACAATATTCAGTGAGATTCGAAGCAAAACAGTTAGGGTGTAAACCTTTGAAGTGCAGCTTTTGTGAGCTTGATCCAACCAATCCTTTGCTTGCAGCTTGATCCTGATGCTTGGTATGAGAGTTAGGCTTAGGAATTAGTATTGAAATTCAACTGATGTTGTTGAAAATCAAACTTGAAAAATGAAAGTGGAAATTCAAATTCCTTTGGTGAGAGGTTGGGGAATAAATTCAGCAGAGATTCAGGCTCCTTCAGGTTGAGATTTGAGTGAGGTAATGCATTCTATTTATAGCCATAGTTGCAAGGAAAGTGTGAGCAAACTCGTGTGCATGAACTTGGGTCCTCCATGCATGGGCCTGTACAGGCGCATGTGAGGCCCAAAACCAATTGCAAATGAATGTTGAACATCAACCAAGTTGAATTAGACGTGCAGATTGCATGGTATTGGATTGTGCATGAAGATTTTGCTTGGATTCCATAAACGATCACAAATATTCATCTCTTCGAAAGTCCCATTTAGAAAATTCAAACATAGGCATGTGAGTAATGGTTGGAAAGGTCTTGACATAAGGAACAAAAGCTATGTTGAACAAAAATTCATTTGGAGATTGGAAATTTGTGAAAACTGGCCATGAAATTCAAGGTACAAAACATGTATTTGAAAAATTTGCCAAAAATGACCAACTTCAAGCCCTTCTGTTTCAATGATGCAAGCCTCAAATAGAAAAGCCTTTAACATCAAAGTTGTAGATATTTTCAATACAATCAATTTGGACTTACATTTTGCATCATTTGGGTTTTTGATGAGAAAGTTATGGGCACTTGAAGTTGGACTTTTTCAAGATTTAATGGCTTTGGTCCAAAGTGACCTATAATGTTTTGTATTATCACATGTGTTTACTTTAGGATTATGAAATTTTATCCAACATAACAATTGAATTAGACATCTTAAACTTTCCAATGCACTTGGTATCACCTCAAAATCATTAAAAATGAAGGAGTTAGGTTCTTGGGAAGTTGACCCAAAATTAGGGTTTCAGTCAAAATGACCTATAATGTTTTGAAATGAACGATGACCTTAAAGGTTTCAAATGAAATTTTGATGAACATTAAAGTTGTTCATATGGTTCTTAAGAACATGTTTTCTCTTGGGATCATCTTCATTTGACAAACACATCAAAAGTTAGGTCTTAGTGGATTTCAAAATAGTTAGATGATTTGACTGATCAACTTCTCAAAGCCAAACTTTAAATCTTGATGAATGAATGATTGAGGATACTCACATAAGCTCACATATGCATAAAATGATGAATGAAATAACTTCCCTTGATTGAATTTGATCATAGGTTGAGGTTGCTTCATGAGCAAGGCACAGTCAATGCACAGTGCTCCCTTATAGATTGATAAAAGTTGATATGCTTTGAATGGAGAGTACTCCTTGTCTCATCCTGACTGTCTACTCACGAGGAAGATTGTCTTTCCCCAGCTTGAGTCAGAATCTCCAGTAGAGTAAGCATGTGTTCCCTGCAGAGCTATCTTTCCAGATATTTGTCTCTTCAGTAGTGAAGTTGCCAGTTGATGAAGGGCTTATTTCCCTTTTCATTTATTTTGAAAAGAGGTATCCCCGATATGTCGCTTATGGATGAAGGATTCACTTCCAACTTCTTCAGCCAGGGTAGTTCCCTCGAGAGCATTTGCGGCTTGTCCCCAGTAGGGTTGCCAGATCAGAGTTAGATGTTTGTATCTTCTTCGATTCTGAAGATTTCTTATAGCATTCAGAGCTGGTGGTGAAGATGTTAATTTCCTTCCCCAGTAGAGAAAAATGATATTATTCCCTTTTACAGAGTTTCCTCTCCGGCAGATGGAAGGGATTATTTTGATTGGTGCACATCTGGTTGGTGGTTGTTCCCCACGGAGTTCCGCATCACTCCTTGATAAGCTTCCCCAGTAGAGTTTCTTCTCCGGCGGATCTTATTGTGTTTTAACCACCTGTCCCCGAGAGAGTTGATGGAAACTCCCCGAAAGATCTTCCTTATGACAGGATTGTTTGCTCCCAGTAGACTCCTCATGTGCAAAGTGTTAGTTCTCGTAGTTGGAAGCTTTGACTTTGCCTATTCCCAGCTGTGGTGGAAGTCTTCCCTTTGTTTATTATTGTTCCAGAGATAGTCCCCATCAGAGTTGGTTCTCCGTTTGGTCATCTTCTTTCGCTGCTCCTGAATACATCTTCTTTGTATCCTCAGCGAGTGTAGCTTTGGGACAGGGTTTGATATCCTCGATGATTTATTTTCATCCTTCTCGGGTTGTTCCCAAGTGGAGTTCTTCAGTAGGCTTCGCCCTTCTTGTCGAGACCGTTTGCCGAGTGACTGTTCGGGATTCTTGGACTTGTTTGTGTTAGATATGTTTGTTTGTCAGCATTAACCATACACAAATCATGCATATACATGCATAATCATAGCATTCAGATATTCATGATTGCATTCTTTTCCATATATATTTGTTTGTTATCTCCTGCTGTTGGTGAAATGTTCTTCCCCAAGCAGATGTTTCTCTCCATATAGAGTCAGCCCCATAAGCAGAAAGTGTCTATCTTTCCTTCTTTCTTCCCCACTGAGTTATGTCCTCGTGGATGATCATTGGTTCAGTTTCCTCCCCCAAGTGTGTATCGGGATGGAATTACTCCCCTGAGTTATATCCTCATCGGGTTGAGTCTTGTTTGATTGTATCCTTCTAGTTTGTTCCTAGATGGATTTCCTTTCTTATTATCTCTTGCAGTTCCCTGTGGTTCAGTTGTTCAATTGCTCAGTAATCAGTAATTGTCCATCCCTTCCCCAGCGGATCTTGTGGCCTTCTACCCAGTAACCGATAGTTGTAAGTCCTATTTTCTGTGGTTTTCTACCCAGTAACCGGTAGATATAATCCCCTCTTTGTTGGTTATCTTTACCCAGTAATCGGTATTGATATTCCTTCGTTTTGAGTATACCACCCAGTAACTGGTGATATATCTCTTGGATAATTGCTTTTATCAAGCAATTCATCCTCGCGAGTCATCTTTCATTTACCCTTGTCTGGTAATGATTGTTTCTCCTTCTGATTGGTCATCATTTTATACCCAGTAACCGGTATCCCGATGTCCTTTCTTTTTGGTTGATTTATCCTTTATTAACCCAGTAACCGGCTGTGGATAATCTTCCATGCGAGTATGTTATCTACGTTTGTTACCCATATAACGGTAGTAGATAATATATCTCATGCACTCTTCAGTCGAAGTCTTTTCTTCCTCAGTCGAGTAGGATTCACATTTCCTTGTGGAATCGAATGTCCATCCTGTAAGTTGAGTTTGCTTTTTCAGCCCTCCTTTCGGATGATGAGTGTCTTAGATTTGTTCCCAGTTCACGCCTGGTTGGTCACCTATTATATACCCATTAACCGGTATCACTGGTGTCCCTTCCTTCTGCTCCCTATTATGACTTTTGTCACCTGTGGAGTCAGATTCTCCTGAGTTGAGATGTGCCTTTTGGGTCCTCCTCAGATGTTTCGGATGATTAATATCTTTCACCCTTATACTGGTTCTAGATATTCTCTCTTCCTGAGCATGTTGTTCTCTCACCCAGTAACCGGTGTTTTGATAACATGTCTCTCTTTGAGTTTATTACCCAGTAACCGATAATATCTTGTCTTTTGCTTTCTCAACTGTGTCCTTTGTGGACATTCCCGCCTGAGTCCGGATTTTTATCCGATATGTCCTTTGTGGATAGTTCACTGTATTGGCATATTCCCCAATACATGCATCTTTGCGTCGGCTCGAGTCTTTCCATCGATTTATTTTCGTGGAATCCCTTCGTGTCTCCCAACAAGTTTTCAAGTCGTGACTTGCTCACGCATTTTTACCTCATTTCCCCTAGAGTCTTTGTCTCCCTAGTGAGTGTGTCACTCCTATGTATTTTCAGTTTCTCTCAATTTCTTTTCCTTCGTGACAATTATTCACCATGAAGATTTTATTTTGCATACATACATTTGCATCGTGAGGTCTCTTAGGGACCAAAATTCATCTCTTTGTTATTATTTAAGCTCATTCTATCTCTTTGAGATGAATATTTTAACCTTCATATCTCTGGCTAGAATGACCTTAAATAGGGGGATCTGTAAGACTGTAATTTTGACCCTAAGATCCCTCATGGCATCATGTTATTGCACAAGTGCATTGCCTCAAGGATCATAGCATGTTTGGCTCCTTAACCCTAGGGTGGGACTTGTTTGAGTGTTTTGAGACCACCAAGCATGCTTGTATTGTATTTTATTGCTTTTATTATTTGATTCCTAACCAAAAGCACAAAAATGTGTCACTAACTCTTTTTGTTTTGAAGCTCAAGTGATCATGTGCTCCACAATGCTCCTAGGAGGCTCCTAAGCCCAATGCAATGGCTAGTTGAAGATGAGAAAAAGCATGACAATGGTCCAAAAAGCTCCTAATCATCATATATGTCTCCCAAGTATCTCAATTTGCCAATTTGATCAAGATAACCCAAAGGGCTTGAGGATTGTTTCCCAAGGAAACCCTAATTTCACTATGCTTTGATTATGCCTTACCCATGAAGCAACCTCAAACTCTGATCAAATTTAATGAAGGTAAGTCCTTTCATTCATCATTTTATGCATATATGAGCCTATTTGAGGATCCTCAATCATTTATTCATCAAGATTGGAAGTTTGGTCTTGAAAAGTTGACCAGTCAAGTCATCTGACTAAGCTGAGAATCCATGAAATATAACTTTTGATGTGTTTGTCAAATGAAGATTACCCCAAGATACAAAATGTTCCTAATAACCATGTGAACAAATTTCATGTTCATAAAAAATCCATTTGAAACTTGGAAGGTCATCATTCATTTCAAAACATTATAGGTCATTTTGACTGAAACCCTAATTTGGGTCAACTTACCAAGGGCATAACTCCCTTAATTTTTAAGATTTTGATGTGAGACCAAATGCATTGGAAATTATGAGATATATATTTCAAATGTTATGTTGGACAAAATTTCATAATCCTAAAATATATACATGTGATAATGCAAAACATTATAGGTCACCTTGGACCTAATTCATTGAATTTGAAAAAGTACCTAACTTCAAATGCCTATAACTTTGTCATAGAAAATCCAAATGATGCAAAATTTGAGTCTAAATTGATCAATTTGAAAATATCTACAACTTTTATGTTAGATGTTTTTTCATTTGAATCTTGAACCATGGAAACATAGGGGTTTTATTAGGCTTGCTTTTGGTGAAATTTTTCAAAGTGATTTGAACATGTTTTGTATTTGGATTTTCCAGGCCAGTTTTCATCAATTTGCACATGCCAAATGATTTTTTGCCCAACATGACTTTTGTTCCTTATATCAAGGACTTTCCAACCATTACTCACATTACTCATTTGGACCTACCAATTATGAGTTTCGAATTCATTTCCATTTATGTGCATTTTGGTATTTTATGATGAAACTTGATTTGCAAGCATATTCCATCCAATGTACACGTCCAATTGCTCTTCACATGAACTCAGCAATCTCTTTCAGCCATCATTGGGCCTTCCACATGCTTAAATAGGCTCATGCAATGCAAATTCAAATTGCCATGCACATGAACAAAGTGTGTGATCTGATACCTTCAGCTATAAATACTCATTCCATGAGCTTCATTCAGCAACCTTTTGGAGATCTGATATGCTGCAGCACTGAAACCATAGCCATTACCAAAGGAATCACCCAAAAATTTTCATACTTTCGAGCCTGAAATTCAGCATCATTAGCTGAGTTTTAAAGTCTGATTCCTTAGCCAATCACTTCCATTACACTCAAGGATCAAAGAGGAGCAAGGATCTTGAAGGATTCGTGGCCAGAAATTCATCCATTTAAAGGTATCCATTCAAACTTTTTGGATCTAGAACTCTTAATTCAATGTAGCATTCTTGTGGTTCTGTGGTTTTCTGAAGTCCTCACACTTGAGGCAAGCCATTGGTGCTTTCAATTCTTCATTTCATGAACTTTCAGTATGAACACCGTGATTTTCTCCTTCACATTTCTCTCAATATAGGAAGAGTGAAGGAGATCCATTGGTACAGTGATGATCTCCATCACACGAGCTTCATTTCCATGGCCTTGTTCTTAATTTTCATTAAAGTTTATTTTCCTGCAACTGGTGGTCGGAAGTTGTTGTCTCGCCGAAGAAGATGGTGATTTCCACCACCACCACGTGTGTCACTTGTAGCCATTGGATCACCTTGCCACGATCTAATCTCACACGTTCATTTTAAATACTTCATTCAATGCTGGATGTGACGCGTTTGACTTGGATGCAGCGTGTTCCCTCAGATCCATATCGTGCCAGATGCCATGTCAATTAATGAAGGCACATCTGATGGCTGTGGTTTTTTCACTTATTTTCATTTTCCATTTATTTTCTGTTAATTCCTTTAATTTTCAAAAATTCATTAAAAATACATTTGAAGTTAGAAAAATATGAGACCAATTCCAAAAAAATTCTTGAAAAATCTAGTTTCATATTATAATTTTTGATTATTTTTGTGACTTCATTTGATATTTTTCATGGATTATTTGATTTTTAATGTTTTTTTAATTCATTTTAAAATACTTTCTGACTTTTAAAAAATCCAAAAATATTTTCATAGCATTTATGGATCATGATAAGTTAATGAAAAATAGTCTCAATAATTTCTTGATTGTTTTGAGATTATTTGAGATTTTAATTCATATTATGCTATTTTTAATTTTTTTTAATTGGTTTTAATTACTTTTTGATTTCAAAAATTTGTGAGAAAATTAGTCAAAGTTTGTTTGACTATGTTGAACCTATGAGAATTTAATTAGACTCATTGAAGTTGTTTTGAATTGAGTTTGAGGTTCAACCTTATTTGTTTATTTTTTATTTGCATTTTATTTTAATTCAAAAAAATACTAAAAAAAAATATTGTTGACTTCTTGACTTGTTATCTTCATTTCTCTTCTGTTTGGTATGGATTGATGTTGATTTGATTCATATTTTATCAATTGAATTTGGTTGTGGTCTTCTTTTTCCTTCCCTTTCATCTTCATCCCTTTCTTTCCATCAATGGCCAATGAGTTAAAGTCTTGAAGTTGGTCTTGACAAATGAGAAGTTTAACCTTCTTTGATCCAAACCAAACTCAACTTGATCCATGATCAAGCGAGTTGTTTTGTGTCCAAGATAGGTTACTTCTTGGTCAAGCAAATAACTAAAAGTCAATACAAGGTCATTCCCCTTTTGTTTGACATGGCAAGTTTATGGAGCTTGGCTTACTAGTCATGATCTCTAACTTATGTTTTTTGCCTATATTCTTATTGACCGACCTCAGATAGGTGTGACTACTATATTAGTCCACTTACGATTGCTTAACATAGCGCTATATTGTCTTATGATAAGGTAACATAACCTCACTAACTACTAACTTTAATTTGAGCATTTAATTTCTTGCCATTTACTTTTAATGTCATTTATTTCTTGCTCATTATTCATCTTGATTTTCATCTTTGCTCACTTGAGCACATATTTTATGTTTATGTCATTTTTCTTTTGCTCAGTTGAGCCCATTATTGTATATAAATATATTACTATTTTGTGTTGTTTGTGTTTGTTTTGATGTGAACCCAAATGCAAAAGGAGAAAGGACTTAGAATTAGGATTTACCCATGCTTAAAGAAGTTCAATAGAAACTAGGCCTCATGCCTTTAGAATGCAAAATTTGTTGAAGAGCAACTAAGCCTCATGCCTTTAGAATGCTAAAACTCAAAGTTGACTTCAAAGGATTTCTCCTCAAACTTATTCTTTGTCCATTACCTTTATTATGTTGTGAGCTTTTTGATGTTTGCTTTTGTGTGATAGGGATCCCATCTTGAGATTGTGAAAAGAGGACCATTGTCATGAGTAGCCGAGTTAAGAGCTAAGTCAAATGGAGATCCTAGGAGCTTGAATTCAAATTATTGATTGCTTGTTGTGTGCTAAGTCCAAAGGAAAGGAGCATCTTGAGTCATCTCTATGACTTCAATAAAAGGAACTCCAAGGGTTTTTCTCTCCCCTCTCATTTTGTTTGCTTTAGGAATAGCCCTTCTCTTCTTCTCCCCACTCTAACCAATCCAAAAATCATTTTCAAACTTTGACTTTATTTCAAACTAGAAACCTAGGCCTTAGGCCTTTAACTTTTCAAAACTCTTTTCATAAATACTCATTGTAAATAAACATTAATCCAACTTGGACCTCATTTTTGTAATAAGTCTAACTTGTAAATACAACCCATTTCAAGTTATTTTGTGGTTCCAATGGCCACCTTGTTAAAACCTTTTCAAAAACATTAGTCATAGGTTTGAGTTATCATAGTGGTTGATGTAAATCTCACATCATCCTTAGTATTGGATTATAAGCCTTCCATGCTTATTATAGGGTTAACCCCTCACTAGCATGTTGAAGCCTTCCTCACATGGTGGATTGTTGGTTTAGGTTGAGTTTCCTCACCCATCTTTGAAATTTTTACCCCAAACTACGAGGTTTTGATCCTCCTTTGTGATGGTACGTAGGCAATGGGTTCATCCATTCAAACAACAAGTTTATAAATATAATCTATTCTCGTCTCATACCTCCAATATTTTTTTGTACAAATCTTTTTCACAAATACCAACCTACAACACATATTTACAAAAAAGGGTTCCCTTAGAGTACTAAGGATGTTTTGGGTGCATAAAACCTTCCCATTTCATAACCAAACCTCTTACCTAGATCTCTGACATTTTTATTAGTTTTTTATTTGAAAAACTTCTTACTTGGCTTTTGTTTGCTTTTTAGCCTTTCCTTTGGACAAATAAAAGTGTGGTGGCGACTCGAGTTGTATGTTGACTTTTGGTTTAGTCAATAAACCTAAAGGTAACAAAAACCCCGCTACAGTATACGTTCGAATTTTTAGTGGTTGTTGTTGTGTTTTGAATTTGTATACGCGTTTGATGATTTAGCATAGCGACAATCCATATTTGTGCTTCTTACCAATTCGCGTTTTGACTTGCAACTTTTTCTTTCACGATGCTATCTTTTGTTGCTTCTCGATCTTATTTTCAATGATCACGTACGCATTAGCAATTTTCAATGATTTATGTTAAGATATAATGACCCAACATCATTACATTTAAATTGAATTTGATTTCTTTTGGTATCTTTGCACGTCTTCACGTACACGGCATTGATCCGCGTCTTTGCATCATGATTTTAATTCGTCCACATTTTTATTTTTGCTTTACTCTTTTCGATTCAATTATGATGGATGTGCGTTGTGAATATGTTGTATGCGTATATATCCTTCTATCTCATTTATATTATTTGTACATATTATTCGATTCGGTTGTGGCGTTAGACTACACCTTATGCTAGAGTTCGCGAAAAACGCTTGAATTTGCACCCCTCGCGATCCAGTTTGCACCTTTGTGTTATGATTCTCACTTCCGATTCATTTCAAATCCTTTTTACCATCGATTCAATAACTTCAAACCATTTTCCAAACCAAGTCAAACCATTTCGTGAATCATTTTAAAAATAACGCGATAAACCCTCGATCAACATCTAGTTTTTATTTTCCACTTGTCTGAAGCATTGAAAACCTTTTCTTAGTAAAATCGGTTGAAGAAGGAACGGGGAGGAAGTAACTATGTATCTTTTTCCCAAGTATTTGACTGCTATTCGTACTTGACTTTTATTTGAATACTTGTCATTTATTCAAAACATAATAAATTAGCTGAATTTAGTTTGGTCGTTTATGAAGAAAAAGGAATGGGACGGAAGTAATTTATTCTCTTTTCCCCAAGTACTGGAGGGCTAGCCATACTTGACTTTTGTTCGAATACTTGTCTTCTGATAAAGGACTTACGACTTAATTCGCTTCACAAATTTCATAAAATTCATGTGGATAAAAAAGGATTGGGGAGAAAGTAATTTCTTCTCTCTTCCTCGACTATTTGAGTGCTAACTTTAATTATCTCTTGTTCAAATATTCGTCATCCCTAAAAAACAATCAAACTCATCCAAATCATTTTTCCTCTTGGCATAAGCTTCAAAACTCTTTCTAAACGAAAGATGTTTCGTCTCGAGACGATGCAAAACAACGCCTTTCCCCCATATATGTGAGTTGAATAAGTGACATTTTCCTGTGAATATTGATATGTAGAAATTCATGCATTATGAGAAAACACACGCCCTCCACTATTTTGGGTAAGCAATGTTTTTTCATCGATTATGACAAAATAGATTTTGCTAAAATCGACCAACAAACAAATATTTTCTATCCAAAACTACGTAGTATTGAGTTCTCCATCGCACCCGGAGATACATAAGAGCGAGATTCAAAGTATTGTCAGGCACCCTAATAAAAAATAAATCTTTTGGTCATATTCTTATTTTCTTTTAATAACTCGAGAAGCAAACATTTGAAAGCTAACATTAATGCACACATCTAACTAAATGGTTCTCGTTGAGTACAACGAACGTGATGAGTGTTAATACCTTCTCTTTTGCCTAATCGACTTCCAAACCCGATTTGGTTGCAACGACAATATCATTGTCATTCTTTTTAAGTTTTTTTTATATTTTCCCTTTCCCTTTTTTGGGAATAAATAAAGTTCAGTGGCGACTCTATATGTCTCTGTGAGCGTGCGACGCGCTTTGCAAGGTCGTACTATTTTTTTATGTACGATAACATCACATAATTTATCTTTGATAAATTTCATCTTTGGTAGATCAACAACAAGATCACGCTTTACTAATTTATTTAGATGATCCATGTGAATATGAGAAATTATTTTATGCCAATGCCATGCATCATTATTATTGTTAGCCACACGATATTTTATTTTGGTCGTTTATGAAGAAAAAGTATTTGACTGCTATTCATATTATTGATTCTTTTTCTAATAAGTTTGATTTCATGTGAAATTTCATCTTCTATGATGCATGCATTTTTATTGAAATTTATTTTGAGGCCTTTTTCACATAATTGACTTATGCTTAAGAAGTTATGCTTTAAACCATCCACGTACATAACATCATAAAAAATGGTAAATGATGGTGTACCAATCTTCAAATACCAAGCATTTTCCCTTTTTTATCATCTATATAAGTGACAAATTCTTTAGATTCTAATGTTAAAGATGAAAACTTTAATTTGTCTCTCATCATGTGTTTGGAGCATCCACTATCAAGATACCAACTGTTGGTGGTAGATTTTAAGCATTCCTACAAAACAAATTAAAATTTATTAGGTATCCAATATACTTTAGGGACTTGTGGGTTAATTCCTTTCTTTACTCAAATATACTTTCCACTAGGAACATTAATATTTATTATATAGAAATTATTTGGGGTATGGTCATTTGTGTTACAATAAGAGCATGAAGATACATTTAAAGACTTATTTCTTTTAAAATGATAAGAATTATTTTTCACATAAGTTCACTTCAGATGAAGGTTATCTTGCACCTTCTTGGTTTGAACAAGATTGTAAGCATTACTAGACTTTACAAAGATAGTCTTGCTTAACTAGGTTTGTCAAATTTGAATATCCAATACCACTTATATCATTTGTATATCTTTGTTTTATTAAAACACTTTCTAAACCAAGTTGTCCTTTTTCATATTTCTTTATTACCTTATTCAAATCACCAATTTTTAATTCAAGATAATTACATTTTATACATGTTGAATCTTTAACCTTTTTTAATTCCACTTGCATGGTTTTAGTTTTTTTTTTTAGATATAAAATTATTCTCTTTTGTTTAGTGTATGTTGTAGAAAGTGTTAAACATTAAACATGTAATTCAAGAAAAGTATTTTTTTATCCATCATACGACAGTTTAATATTAGTTTCAAAGTCACTATTATCATCGCCGAAGTGGTGTGAGGCCATTAAGGAGATATTTGCTTATTCTTCATTGTCTAGATTCAAGGATGAACTTTCTTAATTATCTTCTCATTCTATGTAGTCTTTCCTTATTCTCATTTCCTTATTTCCTTTGAATCCATTCTTCTTATGGAGAGATGGGGCAATCGGTTTTGACGTGTTCTTGTTTTCCATATTCAAAGCAAGTAAAAATATGATTTGAATTAGGTCTTTCCTTCCTCTTTGAAAATTTATTTCCCTAAAGAAATCATTCATTTCTAATGAATATGATAATATTCTTTTGGTTTTCTTGAATGTAAAAGACAGAAAATTAAAAGCATACAAGTAGATGACACACAAGGTTTATACTAGTTTCTCTTATCAGCCAAGGGTATATCTAGTCATTCCACTCCTTGGAGATTTTTTCAATATAGTTATATCTTTGTACAAATCTTCAACAAGTTCTTCATACAATCTTCTAATCACAAACCCAAGAAATAACCCTACTTTCTTTTACAATATCTTATCATCACAAACTTAGTGAATAAGATACAACAAACACTTTGAATAACTTTGATCTTGGCTTAAATTCAAGATTTTATTTCTTTTCTCTTTCCCAATGTTACAATACAAACTAATTTATTTAAAGTGCTCATAATGAATGAAGAAGTTTTTGAATGAATTGAAATTGATGAAAAAAGTTTCTACTTTAAAAATGATGAACACTAAGAAAAGTTTATTTGAACTGATATGAAAATCAATTTGAAAAGTGGCAAATTCTGTTTTTGATGCATCAACACTTATATACATCATAAGACACCTCTTTATAATGGTGCATTAGTTTTAAATCATACCATGAAGTATTACAATAAGTGGCAAACATTTTAAACATGAAATAAACATTATTTCAGCATGGTAGTCAAATACCAGTTGACTACCACTTGTTCACACATTCAACTTTTCAAATTTTGAACAATGGTAGTCGAATACCAATATGTGGTAGTCGACTGCCACCTATTTCAGAAGTGAAAATATGTCATTTTTGACCTGATAGTCGAATACTACTTCTTGGTAGTCGACTATCACTTTGCCATTTTGCTTAAAATTATATTTTCAATGCATGACTTCAAAAATGATCATGAATGATAATTGTTGATTGTAGGATTAAGTGTCGGGTTTTTGTTATCGTCTCCACAGGGATTGTGAGATATCGCCGCCGTTCGACAGTTGTTAAATTCTTAACTCGTAGTAAAAAGGGGGGTTTTAGATTTAGGTCACTGTATCTTGCATAAAAGGTAAGAAATTACGGTAAAAGCTTAGGTTTTAAAATTTGAGAAATATTGTCAAAGTTAGGGTTCGACGATCACTTTGCATGCATATGTTCGATCAACAAAACTCATAAACTCCTTTAGATGATAAACTATTTCACAAAGTCCTCCCAATGTGTTTATCTCTAACACACATTGTGGGTTTTCCCATTTTGATCCATTGTTGATCTCTCACACAATTTATCAAAATGACAACTTTTTGGTTCAACTTTATGGTGAACAAAATCATTCATTACTATCTCTAGCTAACAAACAAGATTGGATGAAAACCTAGGTAAAGAGTTGGAAAACATCTCTCGATCATAAACCAACACAAAGAGTTATCAATAAAACAAAGTTTTCACCATACATTCATCATCAAAGAGTTTACAAATGAAGATCATCCCATATACACACAAAGCTTATGATCATCTACATCTAACCTTGACAAAATGAAGGACTTAGCTACTCATTTTCATGGTAGCTTGGTCAACAAGTTTCGGTTGAAGGTTGATCAACATCCGAGTCGAAGAATCGAGATTGGATTGAAATCCACCTTCTTTTTGTAAAATATTGCTAAGAGATGAAGAGAAATGAGAAAATGGGTTTCTAGGTTACAAAATATGATCCCAAAAAAATCTGAAAAATATCTAAAAATGCAAAGTGTCCTTTCCAAAAAGTAGCCCCTGCTACTTATAGTACTGGTTCCTGAGTTGTCATGCTCGCTAGGTGAGCAGAATGGTTCGCCTAGCGAGCCCCAAAATAGGCCACCTGAGGCACCTGCGCCCAGAGAAATATCTAAGTCCAGATTTCATGTGTTCGCTAGGCGAAGACCATGCTTCCTCCTTCGCTCCAGCGAGTTTAGATGGTTTTGCTACTGGAATTGCTCGCTGGGAGCTCGCTAGTGGCTCGCCTAGCGAGTAAGTGCTAGCTATGAATTTGTCCAAGTCTGGGAGTGTTCGCTACTTCCTTCGCCACAGCGAGTTTGATCATTTTGCTACTGTAAAATTCTGGGAATGTTCACTGGCAGCTCGCTGGGTGCTCGCCTAGCGAGCATGCTGATGATTGCTTCCTTTCTTGGTTCCTTTGCCAACTTTCTTGTGTCTTTGTTTTCTACTCTTTCATGCCTAATTCCTGCACAATAACACACAAATTAAGGGTACCAAGATCATTTCACATTGTATTGCAAATCATCAAAAGCAAGGGCGGTTTCGAACACTTTAACTACAAAAAGGAGTGAAAGATGCCCACATTTGATAGCTCAAACAAGCACTTTTGGGCATCTAACAACTCTCCC